>NC_090439.1:583601428-583907275 GCF_031143425.1 Pleurodeles waltl | reverse complement strand
ATTTGGAATTTTCCAATGTGGTAGTGTTTTGTGTGTGTGTGTGTATTTTGAGCGCGGCGGTGTGTACCGCCAATGGAATACCGCGGTTGAAAGACCGCCGCGTGGATTCGTGTGTCGTGATAGTGTGGGCGTATTTCTGTTGGCGTGACGGTGGAGGTTTTGTTTTCACCAGCTTATCACTGACCTTTGGTGTGGCGGACTTGTGTGGGTGTCTGAATTTTGGCAGATTCTGTGCTGTGGGTCATAATAGCTGTGGCGGTTTTCCGCGGCCGCGGTGGTGTGTTGGCGGTCTTCTGCACGGCGGTATGCGGCTTTTACTGCCAATGCTGTAATGACCGCCATAATGTCGACCATGACAAGCACAGCAGGCCAAAGTAAGGGCAATAAACGCAAACTTTGTATTTGGTAGGATAAGCCAGTCATCAAATCTTTTCAACAGTAGTCATGATCTTGAAGAGCATCTTCGAAGCCATTGAATGGAAAGGACCACAGGAAAGAGGTCACATGGTCAGATGTTAGATCGATGACAGGATAGGCAGATGGATCCACAGAGCAGTAGTGCGTGGCAGTCTCTTGTGAAGGTCCACCTGCAGGAGTGGCACACTCCACAGCGCCGAAAAGAGCCAGATCGTTCACCAATGGCGGCTCATAAGTGGTTTTGTGAATCAGCCTTAGTCTCAAGGGGCACAACCGTGAATGTACCCTCATCAGGGACATGAGTAGTTCTTGGTCCACAGGAGGCACTGGCGGAACAGCAAGAAGCACTGTAGGCAAGTGTTCAAAAAGGCACCACACACAGCGAAACCTGGCTGCACACACCACAGGACTGGTCAGAATGACAATGACAAATCACGCTCCAACTCTTCCAGCAACTGAGCATTAAAGACCTGAACCATGCGTTCACGGCACAGTTAAGCTGGTGGCAGTGGCTCCATCACTCTGCTTAGCTGGAAAGGCACAACCACTGCAAATCAGAAGCAGTAGAAGTAGTACTCCGCATATTAATGCCAAAAAGAGGAAAACCGCTAAACACACTTGAAAAGAGTGAATGGATGGCCAAAGGAATGACTCTGAAGACAGTCTGAAAGACGGACACAAATCCAGACCCAACAGCCTTCAAGAAATGGACAATCCCCGTAGTGCTTGAAGTGTTGAAAATTCTGGATACCAGCTCACCAAAGTGCTTGGGGAAGTTGGTATTTAATAGGGATTGTATCTCGGCAGATGATCTTGCTATCTGGAGAGCATATGTCTCTCTAACCGATGTCAACGCAACTTTTTTTTGGAACAATAGCGCCTTTAGTCTGCTCAGCTTGTCAGAATTTACATTAGCAGTATGAATGTGAGGCCACATTTCTGATACTTTTATCTCTCGTGTGGGGGGCAATAAAACATGTCCGCAATATGTAACGACCTTAGAGACTGAAATTGCATAGGCAATTCCTGGTCACATGCCACAACAGCTTTGGTTGCTCAGTACCACATAACTTCCATTTGAAAGTACATGAAATGCTGGTCAAATTAACGGGACGGGACTACCCTTCCGAAAACAGGCCAAGTTTGCGACCCCCGGATTGCAAAGGCCATGAAGGGACACCTGTTTGTAGATCACTGAATGACTAACAGTAGTCTCACATTCGCTTCCGCTGAGAAAGACCTCTGTTTCGCCGTTCAGACACTTGTATTACAATGGGTAACTCCCCCTCTTCTTTAATATAACTATCACCTAACCGCTCATATCTGCCCACGGAAAGATGTTCCAGGCATTTCAAAAAACGAAAAATGGAAATGGGCTGATATATAATGCCAAATAGGAGCCATACTGTTGATGGACTCTGCAACTGTGAAGGGCAACTTCTCTAACTGGATAAAGTAAAAGCAGCAAACAAGTCACTACCGTTAATATACTTCCATGGAACACAGCAGTTTTTCAGAGTCTGTAATGTCCAACCTAACTGCATAATAGAACGCAGCTGATTTGTCTATGGTATAAAAGTGACAGGTCTGTGTGAATAATATCAATTGCAGACGACACTATGTTTGTTAGGGAATAAATCCTGTTGGACAGAGTGTTCATGCCATTGATGACAACAGCGAAAGCCTTTTCCAAATTTTCTCTGTCTATCTGCCTTAAACGCGCAGCAGCTTCTATCGTAGAACGCTTCCAGATCTCATTATATATGGCATAGATTAATCTTTTGGAGCGTGGCTTTCTAGGACCTAATAAGAAGTCCTGCATATCTATATCTTCAGAAAGAGTGTTAGGATGTTCCTTAGCTGCTACTAACATAGTAGTCTGTACCGACTGCTTGCACAGTTTACCCACACTGTAAGTTGTAACTATGCCTGTGTGTTGACCCAAGACAAAGCGAGGGTTTGGCCGGCTAACCTTGAAACCCCCAGAGGAATTCACAAAACGTGCCGGACGCCAATTTGTGTCCATTGGCCATAGTAACCACCCGCCAGGACTGGAACGGAAAGAGTTATAGGTACCAGCCTGAACCTTTGCATCTAGTTCTTCCTCTGTGACATTCAGGAAGGATTGCCAGTTATTAAAATATGTGGGTACTGGGCGAATTTATTTATTTCATTTTCGCTAACCCCAGACAGGATGTCTGTTGAATGGTATCTTTTAAAAAAATCATTTGCACAGGAATAAGGCACGCTCTAAATAAAGTTTCCCTACCCTGTATTTGCCAATCTTGTGTTCCCCATACACTCTTTAAACCAATAGTGTTCTTCCAGTATTCGTAAACTTCAACTGCAAGACAGGAAACAAAGGAATCTGAATAAATCAGTTTTGTGTCAGTCAGAAAATGTTTTGAAGGAGTTAACTTGAAATAATATGACTCTGGATTTTTTGTGTCATGCCCAGTAAAATAAGTGAATTTATCCGAATAATGTTTTGGGCTCCCCACAGGTGGAGGTGAACAGTGTTCCCACTGTGTATAGTTAAATATTGATCTATGTCTAGTTGCAGGGTGCAGGTAGTAATGTCCCCAGTTGTTAAAGCAGAACATTTCCCTATAATTCTTTGTATTGGTGTAAACATCATCACTTTCAAAAACTGGATAGTCCTTCATTTCAGTTAACATTGAAGCAACTATTTGGGTATCCCAATCATCTGATACAACACCAGGTGTAATTACATCAGCAAGTTTGAAGATATATGGAATTTGAATGACCTCAGTAGGCCCGTGTATATCAAATGGAACTTTATCCCTCACAATCCCATCGGGAATTGGTACAGCTGAAATGTTCACTAGGGACAAGTCTCTTCGGACCTTATGAGAGAAAAAGTATGGAGTTAGGACTTTATACACACGCTCAACAGAGAAGCTTTCAGGAAGGTAATGACCATTTTTAAGAAAGAAGAAAACAGTCACAAAACCAATCTATAGGAAAAATACAAATAATGTCAAGGATAACCTTAGATAGTTCCATGGGTGAATTAAATAGTTATTTTTCAGCCATAGATACAGTTTATGTGTTTTTGAAACAATTTCAATAGCAGGTGCAGATGAAGTAGAAGAAAAGTCATCAATCTCGATGAAGTAACCAGAAGCAGTCTCTGCAATCGTACGAGTAGGTGCATTATCAGTGGATAGGTCCACCTATCGCGCCTTACGCGTGGAGGCTCATAATAGACGATGTTGTCAGTTTGTATTGTGTTGAAATAGAAAACAGCCAGATCTTGGAAAGGTGTTGTCATTGACATGGTAACTGGAATCATCAAGAGCTCATTTTCCGCCCTCCCCATTGTCGAGGATGTATTTGTAGCATTCTTAGATATGCTTGTGCGGTTAGAAGTGTTGTTGTTTCTCCTTTGAAGCAGTATGTCCTGTTGGGTAGTGAGAGGGGATCGGGAACTACCGAAGGGACCTCTGTGTCTAATGTGCAGGATTGGCCACATGATGAAGTTTGACGTCGTCAATGGAAATTAATCTGTTAGCTTTGAAGCCATGCAGCTGTGGTAGGATGACAGTTCTGGTACCTTGTATTCTGATGACTGTGACCAGTGCTCTGTAGGATGGACCGGGTTCCCTCTTCACAGCGATCTTCTCAAGAACCAAGTTCAAGTTCATAATGTTACGGAACTCCAGTGGAGATCCACATAAGAATAAAAACATAGATACACAAATGAAGAAGAAATATAAGAAATAACAATTTAATTAAACTTTGATAAGTAGATTGAAATAAATTAATACAAAGTTGAAAAGCACTTAAAATAGTTAAAAACTCTAGCACAAAACATTTCATTAGGCGGAATAAATAAGGCTTGAGATAAATTAGAAGCAGATTTAAGTGAAAGAGATAGACAAATGGAGCGCAACCACTTACGACGATAAGGCAATAAGGTCGAACAAATTAAGACAACATGCTTCTAATCCTGAATGCCGTTATAGCATAGATTACAAATGGCGGAAGAGCCAAACCATTTTGCTTGAAGTGTGTTCAGGGGAGCTGCCCCTGTCGCAGCAGGAGCCAGAATCTTCTCACCCCATGAGGCAAGTTCCAGATAAGGTACGGCTGTGTGCCCCTTGGCCTTAAAGAGTCAGCTATTATATGCAAACTCTGTCTATGTGTACAGGCCTAACTATCATGGCTGAAACTCACTGCCCAAGTTGCTTTCCTGAGAGTGAATTTAAGTTGTGCTGGGGAGAGGGCAAAGATTGCAGATGGATCTAGTTGTAAAAGATCCATGGCGTATAAGAAATTCCTACTGATGGTATATTTTATTTGTGCCCAGCTAATATTTATTTTTTTAGCAGTGACCGCAAAGAGTCATCACAGCTCGACATCAGATTAAACATCCGACAGATTATTGCAGCCAGGCCTTGTATAAAAGAGCAACGCAGGCCCAACTCAAGTCTTAGTAACGGTGCAGAGAAGGCAGAATTTACAGTTAAAATATTTCTTAAAACACGCCCCTCTAGTTTGTCGAGAAAGATCCACTTAGAAACTGTGATATGCTCAATACCATACAGTAACGATGGAGGTATCTTTACCCAATATACCTCTAGGAGATGTTTAAAATGCCTTCTGCCCGTTACTCTAAAGAGGGTATTCAAACCATTGGCTTGAGATTGGGCCTTTTTTTGATCATGCTCAATATGCTCTCTTTCTTTGAGATTCCCACAGACAATTTTCCCCAGATATGTGTAAGAGGTTACTCTTTCAAGTTGTTGAGCTCCCATGGTCCAGATAAAATTGCTGTACTTGAATTTTTTGTTCCTGTGAAAGCATAACATTTTACTTTTTGAGTAATTTATCTTTAAAAAGTGCGCTTCAGTATATTGCTCGAGGGCTTTTAGCCTGTTATTAAGCCTTTTGGGGTACGATCTAAAATAATTATGTTGTCTGCATAAAGTAGACAGCATAATCATCTGCCTCCCAATTTAGGAGCAAAACCCTTACATGAAGTTAAATGTGCTGGTAAGTCTGAAAGAGACAGGGAAAATAACAGTGGAGCCAACATACATCCTTGTTTTAAGCCACTTTTAGTTAAGATAACATGGGATAGACCTAGCTCATCCCCTAACTAAACTCTGCACCAGGTGGAGGAGTAAAGAGCAACCACGAGGTCAAGGAGAATGCTAGGCATGCCTAGTCTTAAAAGCTTCTCCCATAACAGAACACGATCAACCTTATCAAATGCCATGGAGAAGTCTATGAAGGCTGCATAGACCTGCTCCCCTCTCAGAGAGACATATTTTTCATTAATTACTTGCAAAATAGAAATGTTGTCAATTGTGCCATGATTTCTCCTAAAACCTGACTGCTCTAAGGGAATAATTTTGTATTTTTCTGCACAGTCATTAATCTGTGACAGCAGGAATTTAGCAAAAAATGTTCCAACCACATCCAAGAGTGCAATCTGGTGGTAATTCATAGGACAGTTTTGATCCCCTTTTTTATACAAGGGGACAATAACGCTACCCTTCCAAGAATGAGGGACTTCCCTGACTTCATAACAATACTGGAACACCGGGAATAAAATCTTGCCACAGGAGGATAGGTCATGTTTTATTAACAATATTGGGATTTCATCTGGTCCCATTGCTGCAGAACTACGCATTCCTTTTATTGTAGCCTCAATTTCTTTTAGGGTTGGATATGAGTATGGGGAATCTGATCTGGTTTGAGAGATTTTCACAGTAGTCCCATTAGAGGCATAAAGATCGGATAAAAAAGTTGACCAGATTAACTCAATGATAGCTATTGGGAGGGGCCTGGTTCTAGTACCGCACCCTTCGGCAATCAAGGACCAAAACCGCCTGATATGGCCGGAGGAGGCTGCTTCTCTTATTGCAACCCAGGATCTCTCTGTGGTGTCCTTTTTTAGGCACGCTCTTAATCTCCTTCTCCTTCTTTTTAGAATGTCTAACTGAGATTGCCTAATGGATGTATGATCTCTATACGGTTTACGGGTTAGAGCATTTATTTCTCTGTTTACTAATAAGAGGGAGGGGGCTTTGGTATATTTTTATTCAGAGGTTTTTGACTAGGAATTGAAGCAACCAGTTGCATAAAGCTAATGAAACTCTCCATTTCGTTCCCTACCCAGCTACCAAGGTCATTCAGGGTACTTTCCAGAATTCCTTTAAGCCCTTTAAAACTATTCGGGGACCAATATGTTCTACCATTCTTAACGCTTAACTGGGGGTTGCTGCCCTGCTAGACTCCGTGAATCAGTACGTTGAGCCTTCAGATCAAGAGATACTACTAAAACATTATGATCACTAAGGGTAGTCTGTACTACTAATAAATCTTTTAATATAAAGAAAGACTGATAACTTGTTACCACGTAGCCCAGGATTGCAGCACCACCAGGCGATTTATGGGTCGGATGGGCTGGGGAGTCAGATGGAAGTCTACCATTAGCAATAACACAGTCATTCTCTCTCAAATATTCTAGAAAGAGCCTCCCACGTTTATCAGACTTTATTTTGTGGGGAAAAAGGCAAGGTGGTAAGCTAAATGCTTCTTCCTTTTCCTCATCCCAAAAGGATACAAGCCCCGGGTTAGAAATCTTACAATTTAGGTCTCCTACCATAATGATTTGGGTTTCTGGATCCCTGTCACAAAGTTCCGTAATGTAACGAAATACCTTAAGTAGGAGATTATTAAAAGGGACACCGGGCGGAACATAAGAGTTAATCAAAGTGAGGGAGACTACCTTGTCTCCGAATCCAATGCGGTGTAGTGTTACTGCTAAAAACAGATTATTGAATCCCTAAAGCATTCATGCCGCCAATACAATCTATTCAACAGCAAACATGCGACCCCCCCGTTGCGTGACCTCTCATTGCCTTACTGCAAAAGGAATAGTAATTTTTAAGCTGAAGCTCCCCAATAAGCCAGGTTTCTTGAAAACAAATTATATCGGGATTGAGAGAGTTCAGAAAGTCAATTTTTTCCCCTTTAGATTTTATACCTGCCACATTCCAAGATACAAGGGTAAGCTCATTGCTACATTAGTGGAGCTATTGGTCTAGTGGTTGTAGTAGAACTACTCAAAACTGCTAGTAACCAATTCCAAGAGTGAGGATTGATATTTAAATCAGGAGGTGGGCAAACGGGAGGATCCCTAAATAATACTTCCCGACCATAGGCCCCCCAAGTGAATTCTTAGGTTCTGGTAAGTGTGAGAATTTGAGTCCTGCTTAACCAAAGGGGAGCCTAAGGGGAGAGGTTTCTGGACACCATCAGAAAATTGGAGATCCCTCTTGGTTGACCTTAATGCTGTCTCACTGAAAACGGGAACTACATCAATACCTTTACGTTGTGAAAACTCCAAATTGCTTAATATTTTGTTAACTGTCAATTTAGAGAAAAAAGATACACGTGACGACAAACCAGAATCTGCAACCTTCAAGGAAACCAAATGTATGTCCTTGCTTTCAATCATTCTAAGAGGTTCAATGTCAGAAAAACATTTTAACAATTGAGATCTGTTAAAGAAGAGATCATTGTCAAATAAAAGCATGAAATCTAATGTTAAGGTGTCCACAGGGTAGCAACCCTGTCCTATTGTAATAGGTTGCAGCCAGGTCTGGGCGGGTTTAAGGCCTGTGGTGGCTTCAAAGGTTTGAGCAAGGGGATTCAAGGATAACCTAGTTGATTGAGAGGTAGTTGGCTCACAAGTTGAAATTTGGTTGGCCATTTCAAAAATGCCGATAGATGAATGGAGGTCACACGTTGACAAAGAGACAGAAGGAGCGAGGCAAGAAAGTGAAACTGGGGCCTCCTGGATTAAGGAATCTTGCAGGCCAGATTGTTCTTTAGAAAAAGTATCTTTCTCTGACCTTTTTTAGGATGTCTCCGGGTTGATTTTTTAGGCCTTTTTTTCTTTTTATGTGTTGGGGGCTGCTCAGAAATATCCGAGGTACTAGTTAAGATGTTAGCCTTTGAACGAGCTTTAAAGATTGTGAACATAGCCGTCTCGGAATTTTGGCAGACCGATTCTAAGACTCTCTCTGTTTTAAAGTCTCTTAGTACAAATCTAATGGCGTTAACTGGACTTTCAATTGGCATGAGGGTCGTGGGGGGGTTTGTCCCACCTGCGGTGCTCCAGCCTGAGAACAAAAGTCAATAGCAGCCGCTGTTTCACTGTTTACAATAGTGTGATTCTGTGCTAGGAGATCGTTGCAGTGCTGCGTGCAAAAACCAGGATGTATTCTATTGCCAATTGTAAATTCTTTTAAAATGGCCGTTACAGAATCAAGAATACAATCGGACACGCCAACCAATTTTTCTAAAAGGTTCAAAATAGAGGATAGGAGACTCTCTAGACTCGAGAGTGAAGAGGAGGCCAAAGAATTTTGATCAAGATTATTACTTAAGGGATTAATGTTTAGACTCAGATCAGGTGTTGTAGAAAGGTGAGAACAAAGCGAGGAGTGGTTGGAGGGTGTACTGCTAAAAAGCTGTAACCCCTTGGATAGAGGGAGAGACGATGGTGGGGGAGAAGTTACTTCCTAATGAGAACCATATCTTTAGATGAGTTCCAAGTCTAGATCAGGGAGGGTGAAGTCCCCGGGAAGATTCTCCTGGTTGGTACATGGAAGAAGTGCATCAGTGCCAGGATCATGAGAAGAAGTTTCCTTTGCAGGGGGTAAACTGTTCACGTCATAATTTGATGGGGGAATTATAGCTGAAGCGGGTGAAGAGACTTTGCAAAAGGTCAAAGGCTCACGAATAGAGGAAGATGTATGAGACAAAGCTAGGATCTTATTGAAGTCTGCTAAGACATGCGCAGGGGCTGATTCCATGCGACATAGACAAGCGGGAAGGGGTTCCACTGGTACAGAAAACCCTTTTTGATCTAAAGAGTCTGATTTTGAAGAAATACAGGTAGCCTTCCCTTTATTTCATAGGGAAAAAAATTGATTTCGGCACTTTGGGCTTAAAGTATTTGAAACTTTGTTGCACAATGAATTAGATTTTGTTTTTTAACATGATCTCCAAAAAAAACAGATGACCGGATCTCAAATTTTTTTGCCATCATTTTGTCCTCCGAACATTAGATCCCAGCCCTTACAGTGTCGAGCCACCAACACCTCTCTTGTGTCCTCTACGACTCTTTAAACTGAGGGACTAAAAGTCTCCAATTTACTACGCTGTATCGACGATCTATCACCCTCAGCCTTTGTGCAGTCCTATAAGATTTCTTTAAACGTGGTAAGGAGAGGCGGTGTAAGTAAATATGGTGAATTCGCTATGCTCGTGATCGCCAGCTGCAATAAAATATGGTGTAGCTCCAAGACGCCAAAAACTCCGCTCCAAACCACCGATCAGCAGTGGTGCAGCCAGGTAGTATGATGATCGTGGGCGGGCCATCTGCACTCCCCCAACAACCTCCGCAATCTCCTCGGCCCCTTCCGTAGGTACCTGAAATGGGTTCCTTGCCCACAACGGAACATCAAAGGTGCGAGGCGGCGGGGCAAAAAGATGGCCCCCAGTGGGGGAGTGGTAACTCACTGTCGCTGTGGCCCTCTCCACAAGATCTCGATGAGCTCCTTGCCTACTGCAGAACGGCTGAGGTAAAGCTGTCAAGTTAAGGGCTAAACACCCCCCACCAGAAGACTGCGATAGGCCGTAATAGTTTGCCCCTGCTGCCCCCCCGCCCCTCCGCAGGATCCTTATGGGCTCCTTGCCCGCCACGGAGGGCCGAGGTGGCGAGGAAGTGAGGTGGTAAAATGGCAAGGCAGTCAGGTGTACAAAGAACGAAAAAGCAAAAAAAAAAGATTTTCAGTTTTTTTGCAGTTTTTGGGCTCCTTGCCCGCAACAGAGAGACAAAGTGGTGGGGGGTAGGAAGGCAAGGCAAACTAAGGCCCACAGACCAAGAAAACTGTACAGTACGATGATCTCCAACAGGAAGATAGCCCCCTGATGTCAAGCAATAGTTTCCGATGGCTTACCGCACTAATGGAGCTCCCCTACACCTGGAACAATCCCGCTCCACGATCCTGCTCCAAGAGCCTACAGGAACTTGCTGAAGATAAAAGGCTGAAGGACTGGATGGACCGGGTCGCCGAAACTGCCCCTCTGCTCCCGAGATGGTCCGTAATCCTGCAGGACGATCTAGCAAGACCTCAATGGAGGACGACCCTCTGGTGGGGAGCGGTGGCTAGCAGCGGTGGCAGTGGATCAAACCATCACTCTGTTCCCCTGCAATCCAGTGACGTCAGACGTACAAAAAAAAGGAAATACAAGAAACGCAAGAAACAGGGTGAGGTAAATCAGCTGAAAGAACCAGTTACCCAATTTTAGGAATCCAGTCAGTGGAAGTTGTTGGCAAATCCCTTATTCCTAAATTGGCAGCACTGGCAGATGATTTATCATCACAAAATTGCTAAAGATCCTGTAAGACTGTGAGATGTTCATTTATGTCAAAAGGTGTATCTGCTGCCACCAAAACAGGGCCATCAAGATCTGGGACATACATAGGTATCCCAAAGAGAACCTCGTAGGAAGTGCGTCCCACCAAGAACCGTCTTATTATTCAGCCCTCTCTGGACCCCATATAGGTGATGAAGCCAGCTGGGGTCAGAACCTAATACTCTCGCTGTTAAGGACTGTTTAGGTCACCATTCCTCCTCTCCACAACAAATTTCCCTCGGGATGGTATGTTGAGTAGTAATGGAGTTCAACATCCATCATCCCCATGGTGTCCCTGAATGCCTTGGAGGCAAAGGCAGGGCACTGGCCGGGGGGAAGGCTGCAACCGCATATGTACCAATGAATATCAGCAAGTCTTTGATAACAGTTTGAGCGTCAGCCAACCGCTGAGGCCATACCCACAGGAATCTAGAACAAGAATCTACAGCGACTAAGATGTATTTGTATGCACCATCAGATTGAAGGAGACTACAATGGCCCAGGTACACACATTGTAGTAGCCTGTTGGACACTAAGAGGGATATCTGTGATGTTAGTTAGAATTTTGAGCCCTTTATCTGCTAGCAGATGGCACAGCAAAGGACATATTGCTTGGTCTGCTTGTACAGACCTAGCTACCAGAAGCATTTCTGTAAGAGTGTTACTGTGGCCGAAATACTAGCATGAGCAGATAAGACACCCTCATGCGCTGCTTTTATTAGATCTAATATCTGGTCGTGATTGGAGATCACTCAATCTCCGACCCCCGGATGTCTTACCTAGGCAACATTCTGTGCACTGATGTAGTAAGAGTATTTTGTAGGGTATGCTTTTGGGAGAGGCTTGCAGTCAGCTTTCACGACAACCATAATTTCATTATCCAACCTTGTCTGAGAATGAGTCACTGCAGCCACAGAAGCCATAGCTACTACAGATTTGGCTGCTTTATCAGCCAAAGAGTTGCCGATAATGTGTACTCCTACACGTTGGTGGCCCAATGTATTTACTACATGGACACAAAGTAGCTGATCCTTGAGATCCACCACCCTCCCCCACAGAGTTCTGTGTTTTATCCTGTTTCCTTTGGAGTCTCTAAACCTGTTTAATTGCCAATGAATAAGATAATCATTGTAGGACTAGACAAGTCGGTAATCCTGGCTTTGTGTGTTCTAGCATTAAGCTAAGGGCTTTGAGTTCAGCCAGCTGAGCTGTGCAGTCCCCTAAGGTCTGCGTGTAGGTATTGTGAGGGTGGAATACACCATCCTTCATCACTCCGCTCACAGCTGCGCAAGCAGCTGAGTATTGATGTTTGGTAACTACAGCTGGTTGTGCTGAACCATCTGTGTAAATGATAGCATGGTATCTGTCAAGTGCCAAAATATCTAGAGGTGAGGGGTACTCCTGTTCGTACTGGAGAAATTCTTGTGTCTGAAGTTTTGGATCAAAGATGTAATCAACATCTGTGGCAGTCAGGGATGTTGCCCACTGAATCCAGCGTGGATGTATTGCTTTACCGTTAGGAATGCTTGCTTGGTGACAGCCTCTAAGGCTGGCACTGGGGTAACAACAATAATGTGTTTACCTTGGGCAAGTGGCCTCTCCTTAATGACAGCCATCTGAGCTGCAGTTAGAATTTTTTCTGTGGGTGCAAAACATTGTTCTGCATTGGAGTATAAATGTGATTTATATGCTATGGGCACCGTGTCATCCTCATTAAAGGTGACATAAGTGAACGCAATGGCACCAGCAATTACTCTGATGACCAAATTTGTTTTGTTATTGCAGGTGTGCAAGTGTTTTGCTGCTAGCATGTCCTGATGTAGTTCTTTAAGGATGCGTGTGTATTCTACTGTCCAGTGTCTGCTAGAAAAACCAGGGCGTATTAAGTCATAGAGTGGCTTGATACGTTGTGCATAGTCAAGAATGTAAGTTCTGCCAAAGTTAAAGAAACCAAGTAAAGAATGGAGTTTGTTGATTGTATTTGGTGGCTGGAGTTGAGTACATTTTTCAGTAAAATGCGGGGCCAGACTCTTGCCCTCCTTTGATAGTTTGTATCCCAGGAACAATTCGCTGAGAAAGGCTATTTTAGTTTTCCCAAAATGTAATTTGTAGCCAAGAGCTGCGAATCCTAAAATGATCCGATCGACCCTAGCAAGATGAATGGTGAGGTCGTCATCTGTGAGATAGATATCATCCACATAAGACAACGCCTCGGGTCTCAATATCAAGTAATATTGATGTTTCACAGGCCGAGAACAGCCCTGGGATGTTCTTGTAGCCTTGGGGCAAATGGCAGAAATGCTTTTGTCAGCCAAATGAGAATGCATTCAGGTCCCAAAGTTCTGGCAGTAAAAACCGTTGGAAATATCCAAGGTTGTTTTGGATTTTTTACGCACTTTATTGTTAATTAGTGCTGTGCTATGTGAATTTTGTATAGCGTATGTGTGTGTATGACTATTTAAGTGTCTGTAATCTAAGACTATTCTGTAGGAATGGTCTGGTTTTGCAATGGGGAATAACAGTTTATGTATTGCAGAGACACAGCGCTCAATTTTTCCCTGGTACTCGAGCTCCTCACCGGAGCTTTAGATTCATGTTTCACAGGATATTGTAGCTGAGGCTGGGGTGTAGACCTGATAAGTATTACATGACAAGGTGAGTCCTTGGCCCAACCCACATGATTGCAATACAACGCAGGTGCCTGCGCTAAAGCCCAAACTGACAGCGTAGGCTTGTTTTACTGCTTCTGGAACAAAATCAGAGAAAGGCGGCAAAATTATATCTTCCCCATGTGGGAGCTTACAGACGTGCTCAGGTGGCCAGTCCCTCTCAGCCAGCAGGCTATCACAACTAAGTTCATCCGAGAATATCACACCAATGGTGTGTTCTAACTCTCCCTCAATTTGGATTGTTAAATCATAAACCCTGAAGACGCGACCATCCGCAGTCTCGACTGCAATGTAATCGCTAGCTGCTGTCGCATCCAGATGATCTTTCAGACTCTGGCGACATATCGTGACCTGTGCTGCGCTGTCTAACAGTGTCACTGCCCACGCCTTGTTCTTCAACAATGTTCTCAAGTGTACTGGCATTTTTAGTTGACAGTGCTGCCAACTTTTTCTTTTCAAACTGTGGTTTTTGTTGTGGGGACTTGTCTTCTTTTGGGTCTGAAGACTGTGGTGAGTCTTCTGTTTCATGTAGTCAGAACGTCACTGTGACCGGCCTACTCTCTCGCTATGCAGTGCGTCCTGAAAGGAATGAGAGGGACGTGAATCAGAATATCTTTCAGGAGCTTTTATATTTTCTCTATTTCTGACAGTATATCTCCTGCCAGAGTTATCCGGGTGTGGAGAATCTGCTCTCTAATTTTGTCTGTCTTTAAATTGCTTTTGTTTATCACAGCGCGTTTTAGAACCCTCCAGTGCTTGTTTAGTACCTTTTTAGGGGTGGTCCTCTGTATTTCAAGCTTTTTTGGCTTGGCTCCCAAACTATCCGGTCCTATACTGCTATGGGTGTCGAAAATTATTTTCGGTAGCTGTTTCTCTTGTTCCAAGTGTGGAATCTCTTGGAGGCGCTGGCATATAGCCAGTGTTACCGCTTCCCCTTTAATGTTGCTGACTATGATTGAGGGGACTGCGTCAAAGTTACGCATTCATTTCAACCCCAAGTCTAGAGCAGGAGCAGCCCTGTGCTCATTGTGAATTTGTTTTAACACTTTCAGTAAATTGGCAAGTGTTGGGTACCATGTGTGGTAGTATATATTGCAGTATAGACTATACCCCATGTGGTGCAGTCATCCACCGAGGGAACCATCCCGAAGGGCAAGCACATTGTGAGAATGCTGTGTTTCTTCTGTGGTCCCGTATGGGTAAACACAGCTTCCAGCTGATTTTTTTCTGGGCTATTCAGAACGGGATTTTCTCTCATTCTGTGGGCACTTTACCCATGATAGAATACACTGTTTGTGGATTAATCCCAGTAGTAGCCAATTGGTATCCAGCTGGTGCTGGATGCACTGGTGTAGTGTTCAGAGTTCGCGTTAAGAACTGAACAAGTCGTCTATATAGTGTTACTATCTCAATGTATAGATTTTGCAAGTCTGCTGCCTGAATGCTCTGTGTACCTGGGTGACGTGTGTATGTGGCAAACATAGGCCACGTTGGTCCTTCATTACCTAAGGGACCTCAACTCACGGGTTGTATTACATGTGGTAGGGCACCATTAAACCAGTTCTGTTGTTCTTGATAAGTAATCGGGATTTCAAGATACTGGTATGCTTGGTTCCATTGAAGTTCGTTTGCAATTGTGTATGTCTGGAAGGTGAATGATCTTTGGCCTTCCTCAGGAAAGGTGACCCAAGAGTAGAATGTTTCTGTTTGGTAAGCTTCACTAGCTTCTACTATGAATGTGACATCCCCGCCCTCGTCTGTTAAGCTGTGCGCTACTAGGTGTAGAGTTAATGCTTCTCTGGCATTCTCAGGAATGTCTACGGCGTTAGCCATATTGTGAAGTGAGTAAAGAGATGGAAAACCAAGTGGGGAGAGCAGTCCTTTCAATGGTTCGAGCTCGAACAACCTACAACCTAATTAGGTGCTCCCTGCACGGTTGAGGAGCATCTTCCCCAAGACCACAGATGTCTCTGTATGATGGGTACCTGTTGTATGAGAGACAGTGATAGTCAGGGTATCTTTAAATTAGTACCGTTAATAAGCCTCTTAATCTCTTAGCTCATGGGGTCTGCAGAACAAGTCATACTTTGATACAGTTCACTGTATTGTTATATGGGGTAAATCAGTTAAACCCTCCTCTCATCTTTTGTGCACCTGATCCCACAGGCTATTGTACCACATGTGGTGCAACTCATAGCAAAAATCAGTTACTCATAAGGCATGTAACATTCAACATCACACTTAATGGGATGATTCCTTCCAACTAAATGCTGTCAGGAAGGCAATAATACATTTTCATTAACTCTTTATTTATTTAGGACACAATTCTGAGCATTATAAAACATACTTGTGTCGTAGTTTGAGTCTTGTTTTGCTCTAGACAAGACTGCTGGTTTAAGGATGACAGTACTTATGTTTGTAGGCGACTATGCCAGTCCCACAAAAGTCGCAACCGTCGTCCCAACCCTCCCGGCTCACAAGCAGCAGCTCACCAAAAACCCACACAGTAAAAGGTGATTTGTGGCAGCCTTTATGCATGGACTCAAGAGCACGACATCTCAGGGAGTGTTGTGATTAAACGAAGACTACTCCTTTCTCACATTACCAACATGTCTCAATCAAACACAGGCAGTGAAGGAGATGCAGTAAAGTTTTCAATAGGTTTTATTTACAAAACTGCAATCTATGGTAAGTTGCATGGGCTGCAATGATAAGGATAATTAATAATGCAAGAAACAGAATTGCGAATACAAGAGTTATTAATACAAAGACCCCCACCATATTGCAATAACATAAAATGACATGAGATATTAAATATGTCCTAATACCCTAGCATGATGAACCTATTCTCTAACCTAAAGAGAGCTAGGTGTGTTAAACCTAATCTGCCAATGCCATGTCCAGTAGAAGAGCCCCCCACCCTTGTTACTTTGGATTGAGGTCTCTAGCCTACACTCCATAGGAACACAAAAACTGGGTCAGCGTCAAGGTGACATGCAGCATGGATAGTGAGAGAGCGTAGCTTATATAATCTATATTAACATAAACGTTTATGAATTAATGTGTGATAATGCTGCATAGAAACTATAATAGTGAATTTGCTTAAAACGTGCACCTGAATTTTGACCACGGGGAGTGACGCTAATGTATACGTGGATTAATAACGATGACCAAAATATTTATATTACGTTTAAATAAGTTTGTACTAATGATTGCATTATTGAATCTGTGCTAAAATCCTTATAGGCCTTAAGTTAGCATGAGCCGAAGCTTAGCTGCTTGGCTCTCATATTAAATGTATTTTTCTATTCTGCAGTGTGCTGTCTCACAAAAGGACGTGACCCGTAAGTTATTTTTGTTTTTCCTCAAACTAAAAGACGAATGTAACCATGTTGGATCCGTTCTCATAGTTTTTTCCTTGCTTGCAGAATAATGTTAAATTAAAAAGAAACAGTGTAGATTAATGTAACGTACAAGGTCATTCAAACCGGTGAAGACAATGGAGCTACTGACCAAAAGATGTGAAAAGAATTAAAGAAAGATTAAATCATACCGGACGTGCTACCTCGAAAGACGTCAATTATGGAGACCAATCAAAGACTTGTAAAATAATATGGGGTTGTTAGAAATGGGGTTCTTGGTTGGCAGTCAGGTTACCCTCTGTCCAAGCAAGAACCTTCACTCTAGTCAGGGTAAGTCACACACAATCCAAAATTATCCTGATGTCCCGGGGTCTGTGCGTGGATTCTTCGGCTTGTTTTCCAGCTGCGCGTTGTTCCGGGAGGCTGTGCGTGGAATTCTCGGTCTCACGGCAGGCGTCGCGTTGATTTCCCCTCTGGAAGTCGGGTGGCGTTGTCCTTGCGAGGCCGTGCGTCGAAGTTCCGGTCGCCCCGAAGGTGTCGCGTCGATCAGCGTCGGTGTGCGGCGATTTTCTCGCCGCAGAGCAAGCTGTGCGTCGAAATTTTCGGCGCACGAAGAGTCCAAATGAAAAAGAGAAGTCTTTTTGGTCCTGAGACTTCAGGGAACAGGAGGCAAGCTCTATCCAAGCCCTTGGAGAGCACTTTTACAGCCAGACAAGAGTTCAGCAAGGCAGCAGGGGAACAGCAAGGCAGAAGTCCTTTGTAGAAAGCAGTCAGGCCAGTCCTTTAGGCAGCCAGGCAGTTCTTCTTGGCAGGATGCAGGTTCTGGTTCAGGTTTCTTCTCCAGCAAGTGTCTGATGAGGTAGGGCAGAGGCCCTGTTTTATACTAAATTGTGCCTTTGAAGTGGGGTTGACTTCAAAGAGTGTCTAAGAAATGCACCAGGTCCCCTTTCAGTTCAATCCTGTCTGCCAGGGTCCCAGTAGGGGATGTGGCAGTCCTTTGTGTGAGGGCAGGCCCTCCACCCTCCCAGCCCAGGAAGACCCATTCAAAATGCAGATGTATGCAAGTGAGGCTGAGTACTCTGTGTTTGGGGTGTGTCTGAGTGAATGCACAAGGAGCTGTCAACTAAACCTAGCCAGACGTGGATTGAAGGGCACAGAAAGATTTAAGTGCAAAGAAATGCTCACTTTCTAAAAGTTACATTTCTAGAATAGTAATATTAAACCCGACTTCACCAGTCAGCAGGATTTTGTATTACCATTCTGGCCATACTAAATATGACCTTCCTACTCCTTTCAGATCAGCAGCTGCCACTTCAACAATGTATGAGGGGAGCCCCAATGTTAGCCTATGAAGGGAGCAGGTCTCACAGTAGTGTAAAAACGAATTTAGGAGTTTTACACTACCAGGACATACAACTACACAGGTACATGTCCTGCCTTTTACCTACACAGCACCCTGCTCTAGGGGTTACCTAGGGCACACATTATGGGTGACTTATATGTAGAAAAAGGGGAGTTCTAGGCTTGGCAAGCACTTTTAAATGCCAAGTTGAAGTGGCAGTGAAACTGCCCAAACAGGCCTTGCAATGGCAGGCCTGAGACAAGGTTAAGAGGCTACTGAAGTGGGTGGCACAACCAGTGCTGCAGGCCCACTAGTAGCATTTAATCTACAGGCCCTAGGCACATATAGTGCACTCTACTAGGGACCTATAAGTAAATTAAATAGCCAATCATGGATAAAACAATCAATAGTACAATTTACACAGAGAGCATATGCACCTTAGCACTGGTTAGCAGTGGTAAAGTGCCCAGAGGTCAAAAGCCAACAGCAACAGGTCAGAAAAAATAGGAGGAAGGAGGCAAAAAGTTTGGGGATGACCCTGTCAAAAGGCCAGGTCCAACAGGGGTGAAGAGTTAGGTGACCTAATGTATTTTCTGATAGGTTAAAGATAGTGGGGTATAACAAATGTCCAAAAGAATTTTGGGGGAATTTACAACGGAAAAGGGATTAAAACCCATGTCACAAGGAGTCAGAGAGAATTAGGTAGGGAATGCTATTGATTTTATCCAGAAACTTTGTCACTCTGTTTGGTGACTTGTTGCTTTACTTAAAACCATCCTCGCCCTTAGAATGATCCATTTTACACTTTACCTCCCTATGAGGGAAGTGCCCTTTTCGCCCCGGAGCTGAGTTCTGACTGATGGCGATTTGACTGATGTCCTGAAGACGAAGACTGAACCTGTATGCTGACCTAAACTTTGGAGGGTAATTATGACAATGCAATTGTGATTTGTCCGTTTGCTTTTCCTTTCTAGGTACCAACTGCTTACTTTTGACAGATACCCTTAGTTAGATGTTTTCCAAATAAGTGTTCTAAATTGTTTTGCATGAAACCCAACATGCTAATGCTAATCAGTGGTTAGGACAGGTGTTCACCAAACTGACGCAAATAGACAAACGACCGGAACTATGCTTTGTTGAATTGACGCGTTATTGACATTCTGCTAAATTGATCTATGTGCACGCCGTGTTATGTTCTGATGTTTGTGATTCTCGCTTTAATGAAATCTTATCAAAGTTGCCATATTGTGACTATGTTATTATGTTTCCTGGTTTTGAGATTGATGCACCTCCTATTAGATTTGTAAGCAATAGGGAATAAAACTCATAAAAGTCTACTAAACCGGTGTGGTTATTCATGGCTGAAAGGTCATGGTTACGTCTTGAGCTGATTAATGACTTTAACTAAAGTGAAATGTATTGTCGTGATAAATATTGATGACATTATTGACATATTGATTGACATTTAGATTAGCTATCTCGTCCTAAGGTGTCTCTCAACTGGGTCAAAACATTCATTGGCCTAAAACGAGTCCTGATGTATAATAAATTATCATAAAGGGACGCGTTATCAGTTCTGGTAGCAGAGCGACGGTTTGGACCTTTGGGGCCAGAGGACAGAGAATTATTATTTAAATATTTTTTCCTAGATAATGCAAATTGGAGGTATGATGTGTTTCTAAATTCACCATGACTTTCCCGGGATCTCAGAGCCTGCCTAAGTGAGTTGGGGATGTTCTCGGCATCATAGAATGTGTGGTGTAGGATTTGCACTTGCTCAGCTTATGCATTTTGCAGGTGATTTGTGAAGCTTGTGTGTATTTAGGCCAGGTAATGTTGTTTTAGTAGGAGTGGGCGTACTCCGCAGTATGAGAGTAGGGAAGTCGGCATACTTCATATGAGTGTGGCGCTTTGTGCTCAAAATTATCCACGTGGTTGGTTGTTCATGTACGGACCCGTCGTGGTCTAAGACTCCGGAGTATATTGACAAGTGTAGGAGACACTTGGGTTTATGTTGTAATTTGTGCGGTTTAATTAGGTCAATCGGGCGTGGTTGACAAGTCGAGATTGAGTCAAATTGTATGTGTGAAACCTTCAATGGAGATTTGGCAAGTTCTAAAGTGCACTAGGACAAACCATTGACAAGTCGAGAGTAGGATTTGCAGGTCGAATTCTGCTTGCGTATGCGGGTATGAGAAGGAGAGAGTAGCGGCCGAGGCTTCAAGTGAAATCTCTGTAAAGTTCTGAAGCAAATGTGTTACCCTTCCTGTAGTAAACCGGCAAATTTGTGTTGTTGTTGTTAAAGTGCTCGCAGTAATTTTTGCATTACTTTGGTGTGAATCCAGTGAGGGGCGGACAAGCCGCAAGACTTTGTCAGCTGCAGTGTGTGAGTGTGACGTCAGTAGTGCCGCGCTGAGATAGGTCAGTTGTCGAGAGGGGTCGTGCACGGATTGGCTGCCGTCCATGAGAGGCAATAGATTGAGAAAGGTGGGTGAAGAGTGTCCTGGGAATTAAAGTCACTTCTTGATTATATACAAGCAAAAAGAAAAGACGTAAAATTGAACTTTGTCAAAGCTTTTAAGAGTGCTCTGAAAGGAGACACATACATTATGGCAAGTGAAGGGGAGCCTACACCGCCTGAGGGAACTCCAGCTTACATAGTCATGGAGGAAAAAGGTGTTGCGCCTTGTTTATGGATGAAACAGTGGCACAAATTGACAGAAAAAGAGGGATGTTTGGCGTTCCCAGAACACAGGACGTTCAATACGAGAGTTCTAGAGAATTTAAGGTGGATGTTAAGTGTACAGAAGCCACCTCCGAGGCCAGCTCAGTATGAGGCATTAGCAATTTGGGATTTAATGGCTATTAAACAGAGACAAGAAAAATTCCAAAGAAGAATAAAAAAGGGCAGAAAAGACTTTAGCAGAAGCTAGGTGGGATAATGAAAGCAAGATGTGGAGACGGGGAATAGCTGATGGATTAAAATTGTTCCCAGCAATAACACAGGGAGAGGAGGCACAGTGAAAGAAGGCCACATGTAAAACAGACAAAGACTCTAGTAAGCCTGAAGAAACTAAGATCTTGGGAAGAAGAAGATGATTCAGATAACGAAGAATTTCTAAATCAGATATTACATGATCGCCCGCCACCTTATGCGGTAAGCGACAATGTCCCGAGTACTAGTGCGGGTCCTGGGAACCAGAAGCAGGAGAAGGGAGTTACTGATACAGTACAGACTAGTGATACGGGTTCGATACAGAATGGTGTCAGAGTACCCACTGCGCCAGACATGCAGATACAGTTGCAACCTCCACAGCAGATACAGAGAATCTATCCAAACGTCCCAGTACTAGAGACTACTACAAATCTGATAGTGCCGCCAGACCCGATATATACAAAATTGAGGTTAGTGCAGATCGAGCCAACTCCACAATTGCTGCCCCAGCCACAACTGATACCGGGATATAACCCAGCAGCAGGACCTCCATTAATACCTGCCCCAGTTTCAATGGATCAGACCTTTGAAGTCGCTGCTCCACGAGGTTTGGGACCAGGTCAGACACCAGCTGCAATATCATTGCTGATTACTGTTGGTCCACCGGTACCATTGTATGCACAAGGTAAGCCTAGTGTATGTGATCAGGGAGTAATGACCCAAGATGCAATAAGAGGAGGGTCCATAGGAACTCCCCAGTTAATGGCCCCAGGAAAAGCAAGCGGTTGAAAAACCAAGGTCTTTGTTAAACCTTAGCCCAGCTGAAGCACCGTTGGAGGCAATGAGACAGGCAGGGCTAGGAGTGTTAACCCCACAAACGATAAGTACGAATGCTTCACAGTCGCCAATGATGCATGCAGGGAACATTTCACTGCAAGGTTTTACAGTACAACAGTTGAATGAGTGGTTAGAGAAGACCTATGCTTCACAGAAGACTACAATAACTGCAGTAGAACCGGAAAGGTTGGGGAGAGATGAGTACCTGAACTTTGTGAGACTGGGTGTGGAAGCTGCTAAACTAGTGGACGGAACAATGGGTGGTAAACAGATTAGAATCATACACAGAAGCAGAATTGAGATATCTGTGCCCTAAGATTACTAAAGAAGTAGGCAAGGTACATCACAAATTAGCGAACCTGGCAGACAAATACAATATTGATATCGAGAATACTAAACATTTGAAAAGAAGTTACAGGTTAGACTTTGATTCAAAAGACTTCGAGCATATGAGGTCTGCCGGAATGAAAGCACATTTAAAGGAAATACTGCAAAGTGCGCAAATCTGGGGAGCTTTAGAAAAGTGGAAGGCAGATGGGCAAAGAAAAGAGACAAGGAGAAAAGTGACAGTCCGGGATAGAGTAAAGCAGAAACTTCACCAGATACAGAATCAGTAAAGATGTTACCCATGAGAGAAACAGCTGGTGTGGTTCTAATTCATGTACTGTGGTCCAGGGGAGACATCCTATCTTTCACAAATGATTATCCCAGGTTGAGGGAGAAACCGATCGAATGGTATCAGCAAACAGATAGGTTTGTGAAGCTTGCGAAGTGTCTCTGGGAAGACCTGAATACCTTGTTTGAGATCATTGTTCCGCCCGACTTATGGCTTGAGTGCAAAAGAGGGGTAGACTGGCCGACACAGGAGCCGGCAAGGGATAAGGTAACTGGAGCACCCTCTGAGGAGGTGATGAAGTATTATCACAAGGTGATTGAGTTTTTGAAGCAGAAAGTATTGCCGAAAGTGACTGATTGGCAGAAAATCGACCGAACAGGAGGTTAAAGAATAGATCCATGCTTATTATGAGAGGTTGTTGAAGGCATTCAAACATTACAGTGGTACTGAGACCATTGAGCCGAAAGACATGAACCATATCGTGTTCAGATTTGTTGAAGGGCTGAGACCAGAGGTTAGCCAGATGATTAAGAATCATTTGATCTGTTGGCAAGTGAAGCCGATTGATGAGGTGCTGCAGTATGCGAAATACTGTAGTGATGAGATTGAGCTGAAGCAGAAAAAGTTGAAGGAGAAAGTGATGGTGATGCAGATAAGGGCTGCGCAGGCAGGAATTCAGGGAAATGGAATTCAACAGATGATACAGCAGCAACCGCAAGGGAATGGTGTGTTTCAGGCACAACCGAGAGGTTGAGGTCTTGTGAATCACAGTCCAGATTTGAATACTGTTGTGGTTCAAAATGACGCACAAGGGATGAAAAAGATGTCACCATGTCACGCGTGCGGGGGCGTGGGGCATTGGAAGCGGGAATGCCCAAATGTAGTGCAGGACGGTGTCGTTCAACAAAGCACTAATGTCGGTACATTGCAAAATATGAGAGGTCCAAAGTTGAGAAATCAAAACCCGAACTTCCAAAATAACATGGTTCAGATGCAAGGGTTACAGCCCATGCAGCAAATGCAAATGCCGCGTGTTCAACCAGCGCAAATGCAGCAAGTACAACAGCAGGTTCCTATGGTGCCTAGACAGCAAATGCAACTACCAATGGCTCCAATGGGACGGCAGCAGGTGATGCTTCCTCAGCAGGTCACAGGTCAAGTGATGAGCCAAAATAATACAGTACAGCAATTCCCATTGCGTGGTGAAGATGGAATGAATGATGAGTGGTCGGATGACAGTTCAGACAGCAAAGAGTGCAGGCTTGCAGCGTCCCTAGAGGTAGATCAGAGGGGACCCTATGTAGAGGGAAAGGTAATGGGTCACAAAGTTTCATTCTTGGTTGATACTGGAGCTACACACTCCACGGTCAGAAGTGCAGAGGTTCCGAAATTGCCACTTTCGGGGCGTACCATAAGAGTGGTCGGAGTAGCAAACCAGTACTTGACAAATCCAATTACAGATCCAGTGCAAGTTGAGATTGGCAACTTCCAGGGACTGCATAAGTTTGTAGTCTGTGATTCAAGTCTGGTATCCCTACTGGGAAGAGACTTACTGTGCAAAACGAAATGTTCGATTACCTGTTCCAATGATGGAATTGAGGTGCAGACAAACAGTTATGATGAAGGGGATGATGGTCAGTTCTCAGAGTTAGAGACAGAAGCTGCGAATGAAGATTACCCTTTGATAACATTGTTCCCGATGGTTACAGTGACTGACTTACCTGCCGAGTTACAGGGAACGGTGACAGAGAAAGTGTGGGATTTGACAGGAAAAGAAGTGGGACTGATAAAAGGAGTGCAACCAGTTAAAGCACAACTGAAGCCAAATGCAGTGTTTCCCCAGGTGCCACAATATCACATGGCACAAGATGTTCTTATCCAGGTGTCACAAATAATAGCGGACTTTGTAAAACAAGGAGTCCTGAAGGAAGTAATGAGCAGCGCATGTAATTCACCAATAATGGGTCTGAAAAAGCCTTGTGGGAAGGTTCGAATTGTGCAGGATTTGAGAAAAATAAACGAGATTGTGGTGAAGTGTTGCCCCATAGTGCCAAATCCAGCAGTGATCATGTTCCAGGTTCCGTGTGATGCTGAATGGTTCACTGTTGTAGATTTGTCACAAGCCTTCTTTTCGGTGCCTCTTCATGAGGACAGCCAGTTTTTATTCAGTTTCAAATTCATGGACAAGGTATATAGTTGGTGCAGGATTCCTCAAGGGTTTTCTGAGTCACCGTCCATCTTCAATCAGATATTGAAAAAGGACTTAGAATCCTTAGTACTGCCTTTCAATTCGACTCTAGTACAGTACATTGACGACTTGCTGATTGAGTCCAGGACAAAAGATGACTGTAGGTATGACACAATTGCCTTACTGAATCACTTAGGAAAGAACGGACATAAAGTGTCGCCAAAGAAACTGCAGTACTGTCAGAAAGAGGTGAAGTACTTAGGACATTTGATTGAGAAAGGGTCCAGGAGAATATCAAAGGAAAGGGTGACCGCTATTTTGCAAATGAACCCCCAACAACAAAGAGATGTCAGGATGTTTTTGGGAATGGTGGGTTACTGTCGCCAGTGGATACCAAACTTTTCAATTATCTCAAAACCATTGATAAGGCTGACAGGTAAAGAGATTAAGAATGAGCCGTATACCATAGCCTTATCCAAAGAAGAGCTTGAGTCATTCATGGAATTGAGAGAATGCATGTGCAGGGCTCCAGCTTTGGCCATGCCTGATTACACAAAACCTTTTTTACTGTTTTGGCATGAACGTGATGCTTGTTCTTTGTCTGTCTTAACACAGGTCCATGGAGGTGCAAACCGCCCTGTAGCATATTTTTCACCTACCTTGGTCCCTGTCGCAGCAGCCTTACCGGGTTGTTTGCGCGCAGTAGCAGCAGTTGGTCAAAGCCTCACGCAGTGTGAAGGCATAGTGATGGGACATCCCTTGACAGTAATGATTCCGCATTCAGTTGAAATTTTGTTGACTCGAACCAAAACTCAGCACATGACAAATGCCCTACTTACCAGATATGAGACAATTATTTTGGGGTCGCCTAATGTTTCACTGAAGCGATGTACTGCATTAAACCCGGCAACTCTACTTCCTGTTGAAAGTACCGAGATTAATAATGAAGAGGAAGTGGAGCATGATTGTCTTGAGGTAACAGAACTATGTACCAAGCCCCGACCTGATATTCAAGATACACAGTTAAAAGAAAATGACTGCATTATGTTTGTTGATGGATCCTGTTTGAGAGACTCATTCGTAATTCTAAGAGCCGGTTACGCTGTATGTACCATAGCTGGTATCATTGAAGCTTCCTGGCTCGAGAGAGTGTATTCCGCACAAGTGGCAGAATTAATTGCCCTTACCAAGGCATGCCACGCAGCTGAAAATCTGAGAGTCACTATCTATACTGACAGCAGATACGGATTTGGAATTGTACATGATCTTGGCCAATTGTGGTCACAGAGAGGTTTCATGACCTCTTCTGGTTCTCCTGTAAAAAAATGGTGAAGAAATTAAGGATTTGTTACCTCTCGAAATTGCGGTGGTGAAATGCAATGCTCATGTTAAATCACAAGACTTTCTGTCCATGGGAAACGGCTATGCAGATCAAGTCGCAAGGTTTTGCACATTGAACTGTATATCGTTCAAGGATCAGTGGGAATTGCTAACACAAACCTAAAATGACACATGTTTGAACCTTGCATTAATGGTGGTTGATACACTAGATGAGCTAAAAACACTACAGGGTCGTGCTAGCAAAGAGGAAAAACGCTACTGTGAGAGAATGCAATGTGCACAAAGAACTGATGAGTTATGGGTCTCAGAGGAGGGGAAACTGGTTTTGCCAAACAGTCTTCTGTCACAATTTGCGAGGCTTTACCATGGACAGGCACATCTTGGGAGAGATGCAATGATCAGTTCGTTCAAGATTGATTGGTTTAACCCAAAAATGTACCCATGCCGCGGAGGTTACTTGTCACAGGTGCATCATCTGTCAACAGATGAATGCGGGAAAAGGGACTGTGGTAACTCTGAGCCACATAGGGAGAGCTGGCGGTCCATTTAGCAAGATGCAAATGGATTTCATTGAAATGCCTGTTTGTGGAGGATTAAAGTACGTGTTGGTGATTGTGTGTGTTTTCAGCCACTGGATTGAAGCTTACCCCACATGTAGAAATGACAGTCTCACAGTTGCAAAACTGCTGCTTAGGGAATTAATACCCAGGTTCGGGTTTCCAGTCTCTATAGAATCAGATAGGGGCAGACACTTCGACAATGAGGTGATTAAGCTCTTGTGTGCCGCATTAGACATTGAACAGAAGCTGCATTGTAGCTACCGCCCTGAAGCATCAGGACTAGTAGAGCAAATGTATGGTACCTTGAAGTCGAGAATGGCGAAGATGTGCGAAGCTACCAATATGAAATGGCCAGATGCATTGCCCTTAGTGCTGATGTCGATGAGGAACACCCCTGATAAGAAGACAGGACTATCTCTCCACGAGATCCTTATGGGTAGAGCTATGGGGCTGCCCGCAGTACCTGCAAATGCTCTTGTGAATATCACGGATGATATGGTGTTGGACTACTGCAAAGGTTTGGCTGATGTGGTTCGCTCTTTTTCTCACCAGGTGGAAGCTAACACACTGCCACCGATCAGTGATTCAGGTCACACCCTGCAAGCCAGTGACTGGGTGGTTGTCAAGAAGCACGTGAGAAAGTTGTGTCTGGAGCCACGCTGGAAGGGGCCATATCAAGTAATATTGACAACAACCACTGCTGTGAAATGTGCAGGCGTTCCAAACTGGATACATGCCAGTCACACAAAGAAGGTAACGTGTCCAACTGATGAGGAACTTGAAGTTTCCGACTCAATAGTTCCAGAGAGGGAAGTCTCAGGGCCTGAAAATAACCAAGAAGGAACTGAGACTGCAGGAGAGCCCACTGAGAACAGCCTAGTCCCTCAAACAATAAATGAGTTCAAGAGAGGTGACAATGTGCCTATCTCAGTAGAGGCAGCAGGAGAACAAAATCAAGGAGAGGTTCTCCCAGAAGCAGACGGATACGGGTTAGAGCTTGAACCTGTTACAGATCCAGAAGAAGAAGAGGAAATAGTAGAAAGAGATCAAAGTACACCGGCATCCCCTGAGCCAGTTGCAGGTCCATCAAGAGAAAACACCATAGCACAAGAGGAGGGTGCTGTTCAGCGTCCTGAAAGGACAAACAGGAAAAAGACACATAAGGGAGATAGCTGGCCAGAGAAACCGGCTGCGAAAGAAAAGGTCGTACCAGGTGAAACAATAACAGAAGAAACCAACACCACAAGAACAGAAGATCTGAGTGAAGGAGAACTACAAAGTGAACGCAGGCTGAAAAGAAAGAGAACCGCAAATAGAAGGTACGCAGGTCCTGAATGGGCATATGCAACAACATCTGAATGGCAACAAGAATTCTTAGCGTTCTGTTTTGATCGAGAAGTACCAGGCCAATATTACGGTACCTGAAAATCAATCAAAGAAAGAGACTTTGTTAAAACTAAAAATTTGAATTTGAAAACTGAGAAGCTGAGAAAGAGACTTATGAACTACCGGATGCAACACTGATAACCTGATTTGACTTTGAAAACCCGATTATGACAAGCTGCTAACCTGATTTGACAAAAGGGTCCTGGAGTGAGTGAAACGCTGTAAATACGCGCAGAGAGAAAGAGAGTTTTGCATCAAGAAAAAAAATATATATATATTTTTACATCGTCCTCAAGTTGATTATTGTTCTGCTATCTGATTCTTCACAGACATGGCTTATAATAGAGGTAGTAGCAAGAAGGGAAAAGTGTGTGGTTGGTTAAGCCTTATATTGGGTATTGTATGTGCAATAATAATTGTAGGTGTGATTGTGGGAATGCCGTGGTTGGATAAGAAAGTGACTAACAATGCTTCAAAACCTGAGACTACAACACTAACACCATGGGAAAAGTTTGAACAGAATGCAAGACACTTGCATGAGGGAACTAACTCAAAAGGCCAACTTTCCACTAAAGTCTTCTATCGCTTGCTGAATTAATATGTTGAGACCATGGATGCGAAAAACTGTTATGTGTGCACAAAGATTCCTTCATCAGTACAAGAAGGGGTCACCTATCATAGTCTTCCTTTAACTTACGGGATAAGTTGTAGCTTGCTATTAATAAGATTCTATAATCAAGAGCACGTGCAATACTTTTATTCAAATTTGGATGTAGTGTTTTCTTTTGTGCCTGTGATTGAGTTCCTGAATATTTAGCTAAGGAGCATAGTATAAAATTAGTTAGAGGTTTCTTTGAACCGACTCTTTCATTTGGGACAGCTTATGCACACTGCAACAATCTGACTTGCTTACTGACACCTGTAGAGAAAAGCTTCTTAGATCACACTGATGACAGACACAAAGCATTGAAGGAAAGATTAGAAAAGGGGCTAGAAAAACGCACCTATGCAAATGATTATGCTTACACCGCAATAAAGACGCAAGGCAAATTAGCTATAGATGCATTACATGTAGGAAGGCTTTGTATATATAGTCCGAAATCTGAACATGACACTTTATTTGTGGGAACGAGTGAATGCAGGCATGTGTTTTTGTTTCAGAGTAAATGGACATTCATGTTAAATGGACAGGACCCAGCGATCCCTGGGATCTATTATATCTGTGGACTAAATGCTTATTGCCATCTCCCTAAGGGATGGTATGGGACATGTTATTTGGGGATAGTTTTCCCAAAGATTTACCAGATTGATGACTTAAAGCAAATACCTAAAACGTCTGAATTACAACATGCTAGACAAAAACGAGAGACAGCGGCTGCTGTCGTTGGTGACATATTTGGAGCAATAATTCCTTCAGTAGGGGTTATTTTAAACTCCATAAAGATTCGAAAGATGTCTACTATTGTGGATAACATGCTGACAAATTTTACAGGGGCCATACTCCTGATGGATACTGAACTTGCTGCGGAAAGCGATATGACTCTTCAAAATCGGCTTGCTTTAGACATTCTTTTAGCAAAGAGCGGCGGAGTTTGCAAGATGCTCAACGAGCGTCATTGTTGCTCATATATACCTGACAATAGTAAAAAGATTAGAGGTATGCTTACTAACCTAACTAAAGATAGTGCAGATTTGAAGGAACCTGGAGTGTGGGAGAAATTAGGAAAAGGAATTGCCAGAGTAGGGAGCTGGTTTAGCAATATTTGGAATGTGGTACTTGCAAAAATATTGGGGGGTCTATTAATTGTTCTGGCCTGTCTATTAGGTTTATGGGGAGCATGTAAAATAAATTACAAAATTAAAAGAAACTGGACAAAGAGAAATAAGGAAAACTAAGAAAGGGAGAAAATGTTTAATGAAATTTGGGAAAGCTCACATAAAGGACAAGATGTTGAAATGCGCATTATGCGTAAAGTGAAAAATAAAAAATAAAAGGTCAAAGGGAAAGGTTTGTGTGATGACGAACGTCATCAGAGGAGGGACTGAGAGAGCGTAGCTTATATAATCTATATTAACATAAACGTTTATGAAGTAATGTGGGATAATGCTTTATAGAAACTATAATAGTGAATTTGCTTAAAACGTGCACCTGAATTGTGACCACGGGGAGTGGCCGCCAATGTATACTTGGATTAATAACGATGACCAAAATATTTATATTACGTTTAAATAAGTTTGTACTAATGATTGCATTATTGAATCTGTGCTAAAATCCTAATAGGCCTGAAGTTAGCATGAACCGAAGCTTAGCTGCTTGGCTCTCATATTAAATGTATTTTTCTATTCTGCAGTGTGCTGACTCACAAAAGGACGTGACCCCCGTATGTTTTATTTATTTTTTCCTCAAACTAAAAGACGAATGTTACCATGTTGGATCCGTTCTCATAGTTTTTTCCTTGCTTGCAGAATAATGTTAAATTAAAAAGAAACAGTGTAGATTAATGTAACATACAAAGTCATTCAAACCGGTGAAGACAATGGAGCTACTGACTAAAAGATGTGCAAAGAATTACAGAAAGATTAAATCATACCGGACGTGCTACCTCTGAAGACGTCAATTATGGAGACCAATCAAAGACTTGTAAAATAATATGGGGTGAAGAGTTAGGTGACCTAATGTATTTTCTGATAGGTTAAAGATAGTGGGGTATAACAAATGTCCAATAGAATTTTGGGGGAGTGTACAACGGAAAAGGGATTAAAAGCCATGTCACAAGGAGTCAGACAGAATTAGGTAGGGAATGCTATTGATTTTATCCAGAAACTTTGTCACTCTGTTTGGTGACTTGTTGCTTTACTTAAAACCATCCTCGCCCTTAGAATTATCCATTTTACACTTTACCTCCCTATGAGGGAAGTGCCCTTTTCGCCCCGGAGCTGAGTTCTGACTGATGGCGATTTGACTGATGTCCTGAAGATGAAGACTGAACCTGTATGCAGACCTAAACTTTGGAGGGTAATTATGACAATGCAATTGTGATTTGTCTGTTTGCTTTTCCTTTCTAGGTACCAACTGCTTACTTTTGACAGAGACCTTAGTTAGATGTTTTCCAAATTAGTGTTCTAAATTGTTTTGCATGAAACCCAACATGCTAATGCTAATCAGTGGTTAGGACAGGTGTTCACCAAACTGGCACAAATAGACAAACGACCGGAACTATGCTTTGTTGAATTGACACGTTAATGACATTCTGCTAAATTGATCTATGTTCACGCCGTGTTATGTTCTGATGTTTGTGATTCTCGCTTTAATGAAATCTTACCAAAGTTGCCATATTGTGACTATGTTATTATGTTTCCTGGTTTTGAGATTGACGCACCTGCTATTAGATTTGTAAGCAATAGGGAATAAAACTCATACAATTCTACTAAACCGGTGTGGTTATTCATGGCTGAAAGGTCATGGTTACGTCTTGAGCTGATTAATGACTTTGACTAAAGTGAAATGTATTGTTGTGATAAATATTGATGACATTATTGACATATTGATTGACATATTGATTAGCTATCTCGTCCTAAGGTGTCTCTCAACTGGGTCAAAAGATTAATTGGCCTAAAACGAGTCCTGATGTGTAATAAATTATCATAAAGGGACGCGTTATCAATAGCATCTGGTAGGAATCCTTCTGACTATCTATCTATGTGAGGTGAATTTATAGAGATCTCCTCGGACACCTGATATAGGTCTGTTCTCAAACAATAGATAACAAGACGTGCTTGTGGTGGCAATTACATAAACAATTCCCTTGAAAGCACAAAGTGGGAAAGTACCTAATATGAATACTTACATATTATCTATCTCTGGTGCTGATAGTGACGTCTCAGCAGAGTGGCACTGATAGCAGGAAACTAAAACATCGTCCTAATTAAAAACAACGCAGCCATCTTGGAAAGATATAATTAAATAATTGTGCTAAAACAGAGCAAGCTAAGTAGGGTAAATGTCACTGGGTGACGGGTGTACAGGTCTGCAAGCCAGAAGGCTAAGCTAACTCCTGCATCCCAATAAAACAAGATAGGATTCACTAACCTTGCACAATATTGAGAACCTGTAATTTAACGTGTGAGGTTCTACTGGTTTAGGGGCATATGCATTTACATAATTTTTTTAATCAAGTAAACCTAGTCTAGATGTGCAATAGGAGCAGGCTCCCGCCTCTGTTTACAATTGTATCTCTTTGGAAGAACAAGGTATATTGAAACATGACATTCAATTTGTGCCACACATAAAATATAAAACGCTTCCACTTCAGAACATTCTTGTCATTAGCCTTCCCAAAACATTTACAACTCTTACTTCCTCACAAATTCCCTAGGAACTCTTGATACATCTGACATAGCTACCTTAGTTTCATAAGATGAACCCTTTACTAAGAGCCAGACTAGATCTGTAGACTTTTTTTCAGCAATGTAACATGACCAGCACCTAGTGGCGATATCAGGAGGGATGTTGCTTGAATGGAATTGCATTAAGAAGTCCATTGAGGGGAGGAGCCAAGATGGCGGCCGGGAAGGACGCTTGATTAAGCGCTCCTCTCGGGCTCGCCACGAAAAATAATTGCGGGGCGCTCCTGGGGCGCCGCTGCCATATCCCTGCGGCGGGATCCGCTTCTGTGGCCGCTCTCCGCCTACTGACGACTCCAGGTGCGATCGGGCGGCCGGGCTGAGGTGTTGTTGCGGTGCGGACCGGAGCTGAAAGCTGCGGCCGCCATCTTGTCGGCCGCGCCGGGCTGGTCGCGGCTCTGGATTCTGGAGGAGAGGTGGGTGCGCGGAGCCGGGAGCGACCCACCTCGCGAGGGCGTTAAGCCCATATTCTTCTCGGCTCCGCCCCGGGCGGCCCCCCCCTCCTCGCCAGGATATCGGACATAGGGGCTCTCCCCCCCCTTCCACCAGTCAAGGGGAGCTCCGAGGAACTGTGGCGTGCCGCGGCTGGGGGTGAGTGATGAGAGGCGCCTCCCCCCCCGCGGCAGGTCTTGTGGAGTATTACAACTGGACTGGGGCAATTTGCTCCGTGAGTGGGTCGGGATCCGCGCCCTGGACCCCTCCGGATGCTCCACAGGGCTGTGAGTCCTGCCGGGCGGCTGTGAGCTCGGCCACAGCAGTTGTGCCCTCTCCAGGAGGCCGCTGGCGTTGTCTTCCCCTGAGGTGGGGTTTGCCTGATTGGAGGTACTGACAGTGAGACGGGTGCACGGCGAGGGAAACTGGGAGTCGTTGCCTTTGCCTTGCGCCGGCTACCCCCTCCCGCCCACAGGGGGGGATGAAGGTCGGGTGACGAATCCCCGTGTGGGCCACTGGGGGGTGCCGCCTCTATCTCGTGCCTGTTTACGCGCTGCGCCCGCCCCGGGAGTCGACTTCGAGTCTGCAGCTGGATACCGAGACCACCACAGACGTGATCCGTGCAGGGTCAGTCAGGATCAAGCTGAGCCATATCCTTTGTTCAATGGTGCCGACCTACACCGCAGGGTGGAACAGCGCTCAACGAACTGTGCGGGACCGCAACACACTAAGCTTTGGACTGCCACTCACCTACTTCACACCGAAGAGGGTCTAGAGACTGGAGCTGGATACCGACTGGGGGCTTGTGGCGTGCGTGTGGAACTAGCGACGGGAGGCACTGGATCGACCGAATAGGTTTTCGTTAAGAGGACCACCAGCAGGGCCGAAGCCCAAACACTGAAGTTTGCATTGGCGTTGCCCCGCGGAGAATCGTACGCCCTCCTCGCTTGCTGGGCCCAGATAACGCAGGTTAGCGCGTGATTTTTGGAGGAATCAGGCCGCAACAGATAAGTCAAAATGGCCGGTAGGCCCAAATCAGCTAAAAACCAGGACCGGAGCACGCAAGGCCTGGCGCCCGGAGATCAGCAGCATACGCCCTCTCTGCAGTCGCTGGAGTCCACGCTCATGTCCCATTCCTCACAATTCGAGAAAGTTCTGCAAGCAATCATGGACACTAAAACTTCACTGGAAACCAGGATAGACACGGTATCGCAAGATCTGAACATCCTCAGAGTAGACCATGGCAAACTATCTGATAAAATGAAGACAACGGAGGCGGTGCTAAGTGAACTGGCCCCCACGGTAGCGGATAATCAAAAGCAAATTTTCCGCCTAGACGCAGAAGTTAAGTCACTGTTGAGAAGAGCGGAGGAGGCGGAGGGCAGATCCCGCCGCAACAACATACGGTTTCTCGGTTTTCCAGAAAAATCTCTGGATCAAAGCTCAGAGCTCCTGCTGGAACACTGGTTAATTAAAGAGGTCTTGAATGGAACTCCATCCAAATTCTTTTCAGTGGAAAGAGCATACAGAATCCCCGGACGCCCCCCGGCCCCGGGCCAACCTCCGAGGCCACTGATAGCTAGGTTCCTAAACTTCAGAGACCGGGATACTATACTTCAACAGTTCCACAGCAAAGGTCCATACAGGTATGAGGACTCGACTGTTCATGCTTATCCAGACTTCACTCAGGAAGTGCAAAGGCAACGCAATTCCTTCACCCAGGTCAAACAACGCCTCCGGGAGTATGACATAAAATACGCATTAATGTTCCCCGCTAAACTTCGTGTAATAACAGATGATCGCACCCATGTGTTCACCTCTCCGGAAGATGCCTGGACGTGGATGCATGCCAAAGGCTTCGCCCAACCACGCGAGGCATCTGGTGCTGACGAGAACTGGTCAACGACGAAACCCAGGAAACGATCTAAGAGGCACGCCAGGGGTCAACCCACGGAGGAACAGGCTGCAGAGGAGAGAACCAGGGCCCTAAAAGAAACTCCCCTACTAACTCAAAACTCCTTTGAGGCGCTAAGGTCCCATCCAGCGGAGGGCTCGAACTCGGACTCGTTCAGCTCGGACTCTACATTAACAGAGGCATTGAGAGGCCCGGAGCTCATCCCCAGGTCCGCAGACGCACTCTGAACAAAAACCACTGAACTATCCCTTTAGGGGGGTCCAACCGCCACAGCCGGAGTACAGATCTGAACTTGCTATTTTCTCCTGAAATAGGGGATCGCGGCACCTGAACTTCTGTATCCTTATGCGTTTGCTCCTGGAGATAACTCCTTTATTCATATTGTGCGCGGCTGGCGGCGCAGAGCGGAGGGGGGATGGGTGGAGGGCCGTGCCCTGGGAGCGCCCCAAGCTAATTGCGGACCGTGTCTGCAGAAGGATGCGAGCCCCTAAAATGAGCCGCATCTGGATAGTATTATTGCTCCCCGCAGTTATCCATACGGATACGCCTTAGCCTGCACCCACCATGGGTGTGTAGCCTGTTTCAAGTTCATAGTTGGGGTTGGGATCCAGTTGGGGAGGGAAAGAGGGTAATTATTAGTTCGTGCACTACCGGTCTGCTCACAACTCTGGACAAATGCCCGGCGGTGTGGGGCCCGTCCGCGGGGGCGGTGTGGACCCAATGGGGCTTCCCGGGTTCCGGGGAGCAAGACTTACATTCACAAACAGAATATGGCCCAATCCATAACCCATAGCACATACAAATATGACATAATCACCTGGAACGTCAGGGGACTGGGGACACCGGCCAAGAGGGCCAGGGTGCACACACGACTCAAACGCCATGGTACACATATTGCAATCCTACAGGAGACTCACTTGCGGGACCCAGACCTGCAGGATCTACGTAGTAAGTGGGGAGGTCAGATAGTGGGCACATCCTACTCATCCTTCGCGAGGGGGGTACTCATATGGATAGCAGGAAGTGTCCCCTTGGCTCAAACATCGCACAAGATAGACCACGAGGGCAGGTATGTGGTGGTGGAGGGTAAACTGGACGGCAAACAATTGTCAATTATAGGGGTATACGCTCCCAACAGCGCACTGCCTGAGTTCCCGAGTACACTCACTCCAGCGTTATTAACGAACCCCGAAGCACCCGCCATATGGGGAGGAGACTTTAATTGCACGCCAGATCCAGCATTAGACAGGTCAAACCCCCCCACACATTCAATAGTCAATAGACACCTTAGCCGCCCACTATCGACATGGGCTAGTAACATGAGCCTTTATGATATATGGCGAATGAAACACCCACGACACAGGGAGTATTCATTTTACTCAGCACCACATAAGGTACACACTAGGATAGATTTGATGTGGGGCACTCAGGAGATTTGCACAGGGATTAGCGGAACAGAATATCTAGCCAAGACACTATCAGATCACTCACCGCTTAATATAGCCTTGGACTGGGGCAGGAAGCGCCAGGCTATTCCAACATGGAGGCTACAAGCGTAGGCATTATATGACCCTGCATTCACAGACTCACTGAGAACAACGCTAAAACAGTACTGGGAACTAAACACCGGCACCACAAAATCAAGAGCAATGGAGTGGGACGCACACAAAGTAGTGATCCGTGGATATTGTATTTCCGCTACATGGGGGGTGAGGTGCACACTCCACGCAGAGGTTAGCAAGCTGGAGAAGAAATTAAGAGTACTAGAAAACGCGGTCGCACGCAATGAAACGCCATATACGGCTCTGAAGGAAACGCGCGCAGAACATGCAAAGGCTGATGCCACATTGCGTCTCCACGACTACAGACACCACGTGGCTAGGCTACAGTCGGAAGGCGACAGATCTGGTAGGCTGCTCGCGTGGCTGCTGCGGGAGGACCGGCGGTGCCCTCCAATAGGGGCAATAGGAACAGGCGCAGGCGTAATAGCTAACACGCAGGCCAATATAAATGAGGCGTTCAGGGAATATTACACACAATTATACACCAAAAGCACATCAAGCACCATCCAACAGCTTGTGTCCTTTCTAGCAGACTCCCCTCTGCCCCAATTAATGCACGTCGACAGAGAGACACTAGAAGCCCCCATCACATTAGGGGAACTCAATAAGGCCCTCGAACAACTACCTAGGAATAAAGCCCCAGGCACAGGCGGCCTGCCATCAGAATACTACTCTACCTTTGCGACACACCTTAAAACACATCTCCTAAAAACGTTCGAAGAAGCAGAGAACAACGGCATCCTGCCCCCCTCAATGAGAGAGGCAATGATAGTGGTCCTTCCAAAGCAGGGGCGTGACCCCACGGACGTCAGGTCTTACAGACCTCTCTCACTATTGAACCTAGACTGTAAGATACTTGGCAAAATCCTGGCTAATAGACTAGCGCCCTACATGCATATCCTGGTACATGATGACCAGAATGGTTTCATCCCGAAACGTAACGCCTTCCTAAATATCCGGAGGCTGCTCAGTGTGATGGGAGATACCTCCCCGACCGCACTCGAGGAAGTGGTGATATCGCTTGACATAGAAAAAGCGTTTGATACATTAGAATGGGACTTCCTGTTTGCCACCAGGCAGTTATTGGGTATTGGTCCGAAATTCATAAACTGGGTACGTATTCTGTACACTGCCCCACAGGCTAGGGTAAAGACGGGAGGAGTAATATCAGAAACCTTTCCGATTAGCAGGGGAACAAGACAGGGCTGCCCCCTCTCCCCCCTCCTGTTTGCTTTAGCGATGGAACCACTAGCTGTACGCGTCCGGGCCAAAAAAGAAGATTGGGGGGTGTCAAGGAACGGCATTCTCCACTCCATATCACTATACGCAGATGATGCCTTGATATACATACGCAGAGTGGAGGATTCGCTGGCCCCAGTGATGTCGCTACTTTCCGAGTTCGGAAGGGTATCTGGACTAATAGTTAACTGGGGGAAATCCTGAATATTCCCACTAGCCAGCAGGCCCCCTGCGAGGCAGGAGAGCGCCCCATCAGGCCACTTAAAATGGTGCTTTGACACATTTAAATACCTAGGGATCAACGTCTATCACAAGGCGGAAGATCTAAGGGATGGAAATTTGGGGAAAGCGGTGTCTTCGGTTAAGAGCTCAATACACTTCTGGAACAGGTTACCACTCTCACCACTGGGTAAAGTAGCTATAGCAAACATGTTGATATTACCTAGACTGTTGTATTATTTTGCGGCCCTGCCAATCAATATCCCCAAAAGCTTTTTTGTCGGCTTGAACTCCATCTTGTTGCAGTTGGTGTGGGGTGAGGGCAGAAGGCGGGTTGCACTTACCACGCTGCACTATCCGGTAGCAATGGGTGGACTGGGCGCCCCAAATTTTGAGCTCTATTCTGCGGCCGCACAGCTGCAGTGGATCTTAAATTGGCTCCATAGACCCAGCTCGGCAGAAACCATATGGCTGCAATCCCAACTCCAGGGCGCTCCCGTAATAGTGTGGCTGCTGGACAAGCAGTCTAAAAGCACATGCACAAATCCATTGATGATAGTGGCACACACATATTGGAGGAAGTATATCCAAAAGGGAACTAAAAAACGACCCTACTCACCACTCCTCCCACTGGATCGGCTCCCCGGGTGGGTGGAAGCTGGCTCATATTCACCTACCACTTGGTCAGACGCGGGTATAAGCACAGTAGGAGACTGTTTCGAGGAAGGGAAATTAATGACTTTCGAAGCTATACAGGCCCTCACAGACATCAATCCGGGGCAATTCCTGGCATACCACGCGATATGCCATGCAATCAGGAAAACGTGGGCATCTGGCGACGCAGAGCCTGACATCTCAGTCACCCTGCACCACATGCTGAACTGGGATCCCCAAGGAAAAGCAGTCTCAAACCTTTATAAACTTTTGAACAGACCCCCGGAAGTTAACCTGCAGAAAGCTAAGGAGAGGTGGAATACCGTATTGGCCACTCCAATATCAGAGACAGAATGGTCAAGAGCTCTGTCCCATACACGCGAGGTCTCAAGAAACCCCAGATTTAGGTACACACAGTTCAATTATTTACATCAGACATACTTGGCGCCGGCCAGGATTAAGCGCATGTTCCCCGGCTCGGACCCAGCCTGCCCCAGATGCAACATACCAACAGCACAGTTCTATCATATGGTCTGGGAGTGCCCGCAGTTGGGGGGGGGGTGTGGGGGGGGGGTGGTCACAGCCCTAGCGGAAATCACGGGGCTCAACCTGGACGCAAATCCCAAATCCTGTCTACTCGGACTAAGGACCAGGTCGAAAAGAAATAAACACTTGCATAGATTTGTGGATCTAGCGTATGTAATGTACAAAAGATTGATAGCTATGAACTGGAAGGCTCACAACACACCTGACTTAAAAGCCTGGCTTGCCCACACGCTACGCTGGGCTCGCGCTGAGCATCAGGTATTAACAAATTTAGCTCGTAGGGGACTGCGGCGGGCGGGCTGTGAGACCTGGGGCGTATTGGTGTCCAGGCTAGAAGCCAAAAACGACGAAAGACCCCCCTGAATCACTGGTGGCTGGACCCACCTGGAAAGCCGTGGGCTCATCCCCCGGCAGAAAGACATCACCACATTTGGGGAAGCACATATATCCATCATTAAGGCCTCGCCAACATGATTAGCACAGCAGCCCCCCCCCCAATACATATACGCCATAGCACCAAGAAGCCTGCACACTCAACCAATAGTCACCAGCGTTGCGCTCCACTGTGCCATTCCCTTCCCCCTCGTCCCCCGCCCCCCCCGGGTTTCTCTGCCCCCCCGCCCTCGCGGCATTGTGGGCCCCTGCCGACAGTGGCAACAGAATTACAATTGCAATTGAAGCCTCGTCTAATGCGGCAGCAACTCCGGAAGAGTTGGGTGGAAGAAACATACCGGGTAGTGCACACAAGTTTCTAGGGGTTTTGTTATACATATCGTTCTTTATACGGGAAAGCCAGACGGCAAACTGCAACCAATGACAAATTGTTATTAATGTTTGTATATGCAAGTAAATGTATGGCTTTTGTTTTGAAAAATCAATAAAAAATATATTTAAATAAGAAGTCCATTGAAGAAGAAACACATACAGGTAAAGGCTTTCTGTAATTTATTTGATACAATCCACACAAACTGAGAACAGCCCGAGAGAAATCTCTTCTACTTAGCATTCCAGGATGACAGGTTCCCACATGGAATAGTCAACATGTCATCTATTCTAGAGTAACCCAAGTATAACACAACACTTATCCAGAAAAGAAAAGTTTACAATAAAAAAACATTATATTAGAAAAATCAATGCAATCAGAAGAACATAAGTATATACAGTGTAATGTCATAAGTATAATAACAAAATTTGTAAACAACAAATGAAAATCATACTGTGATGATAAACAATATAAATGAGCCAAGCAAAAATGCAGCTTGTGATACTAAGACATTGTAAAGTAGATAAGATAAAACATTTTCTCTCTACCAGATATGTCTGGTAGAATATCTTGTGGTACATCTGGGAAACAATTTGGGAATGTAACCACTAAAGTGATTACCTGGCAGACCACTATTCATGTGAACTCCATGGCTAGCACTTGCCCCAGGATTGGGTTCATTGTTGATACATCATTTGTTCCATACAGTTCCACCAACCTTCACATGCTCCACACATCAACATTATCCAACCTGACCACATTCTTCATGACTGTCTTCATTTTGAATGGACCCATGTCATTTGTCTCACCCTTCCTCACAAAACCCGGGGACAGACCTTGGAGTGGCTGACTTCTTTCCTAACAGAGAGAGAACAATTGGTCTGAACAAAACCTCACTTCTCCTAGGGCAAACCATTCACAAGTGGAGTACCCCAAGGCTCCTCATTAAGCCCAACATTATTTAATGTTTATATGTCTCCTCTTGCCACCCTGGTGGAGTCTTATGGCATCACTATTGTCTCTTATGCCGAAGATACAGAGTTGGTGTTTTCTTATGAGGGCACCAGCAAAGAGTCCTTTTCCAATTACATGAGAGCATTCCTGGGCTGGCTAAAAGGAAAAACAACTACCTGTTGCCAGAAACTGTATGTGCATCCTTGGAGCCTTGAGAAAATTCCTACCTCTTCCTCCCTAGGAGGCAAGCAAAATGGTAGTTTGAACCATGATTCTTTTCCAGCTAGACTATGTGAATGCTTTATACTTGGGTTTGCTGCTTATCTGTTCTGCCATCTTCAAGTGATCCAAAACACTGCAGCCCGTCTAAACTACAATCAGTCAACCTCAATTTTCCTCGCTAAACTGCACTGGCTCAGAGTCTGTCAAAGAATCACTTTCAAAGCAGTTACTCTAGCACACCATGGCCTGTACAATTCAGGTCCCATTTAGCTGAACAAAAAAAATAAAAAAAAATAAAAAGTACAATCCTAGCAGAAATTGTCGGTCCCATAAGGCTCACTTAATATCCACCCCCTGTTTCAAAAGATTTTGGTGTGGCAGTGCCTCTTTCCTAGTATATACAGCCAATTTATGGAATCACTTCCCATTGCAGCTTAGAAGCATAGAAAAATAATATGCCTTCCTTAGGTCCCTGAAGCCCCATCCCTTCAATCAGGAATCCTCCCCCTCCACATTACACTTGTTGCAGCGCTGGGCCACTCTTTCTGAGTAGCTGTCACGCTTTCTAAATAACATCATTACCTTGGCCAGATTCTGGTACAAGTTTACTGATTGTACCTGTTCTTGTACGTCTTGATATGCACTTCTCTACAACTTGCACTCTCGTCTAAGTTCATTTATGCTTACCTTTCCACTCATTTTCCTCATCTCATGAATTCCTCCACTCATCCATGCAGAATTCAACTTTGTATTTCTTACTCTTCCTCTTATCCAAAAGAAAGGTGACTTAAATGTTATCCTACTGGGAGTCTTGCGATGAGCCCACCACATCTCATTCAACATATCTCTTACAAGGAGGAAATAGATGAATAGGATCAGCAAAATCCAGCCTCAACTTCCTCCATGGATCCTCTGGAATTTCTACTAGTGACAATGGAGATCTGGATACAACCTTACTCTTGTCACTCTTGGCCCAAAAAGCACAGTTTTTAACCACACTCTCCACTTGTCTATCCAGCCCTGTCGACCAGTATAACTCTCTCACCCTAGCCTTAGTGAGGTTCCTCCCTAAGTGATCTTCATGTGCCAGATTCATGACTTTTTCCGGCACATCCTGAGTGGAATAAATCTTGAGCCCATAAATAATTCATTTTCATTCCATCTTAACTCTTCCTTCGTATTCCAAAACTTCATCTCATCTGAGAGAGCCCTGGACTCTGGCCATCTCTTACCTATAAATTCTTTGAGTTCTATGATTCCTTTGTCTCGTTCTCTAGCCAACTTCCATTCACCTTCACAAACAAGTTACTTACATTTGGTAAGGCCGTATTCGGTAGAGACAATATCTAGCTGCAGATTCCTTTCCTTTGAATTCTACTGAGGAATCAGGCTGGATCCGGATGATTTTCATAAGCACTACCCCTGCGTGCTATTAGGTGGCGTCGATTGGCTCTGCGTCCATCGTCAACGTTGTCTGTGCCAGATAAGACACCACAGTTCCTATATAGATGCCACCCCAGCGTGCTGACAGCATTTTCTTTTCACAACTTTCCACACCAGAAGTGCAGAACCCATTAAAAAACTGACTAATGGTGTGTCAAAAAAAGGAAGTCCCTGCCCCTAGAAATCAGTGTGCAGAGTGGAGAGGATGGATGGGTCAGTAAGGAATCTGCAGGCAGATATTGACCCTACCAGATAAGGCATTAGCAAAGGTAAAAAAAACAAGTCACTTACCTGTACACTGTGGTTCTCCAGTATTGATATCTTTCATAGATGCACATGCTTGAATCTTCCCCGTCATCATGTTGGGAGCTTCCAGTATTTAGAAATAAGCAGTACTATGCCAGCACATTACAAAACACATTGAAAACAACTGACATTGTTAAACAACATTGTTCAAACAGACCCAAACTTCAGACATTCAGAGACCCTGAAGCACTCTTTCCTGCAGGGCCACCATGCCTCAGATTTAAATCACAATTGTATCAAATATTAAATCGATGAGGTATACGACTGGTGAGCCAAAGCAGGGAGGTGGGTTGGTCACATGTGAATCTATGGAAGATATCAATACTGGAGAATCAGAAATAGTATGTTACTTGTTATGTCTCCAGTACTGAATTTGCCATAGATTCACATGCATGAATCACAACAGCAGCAGTTAATAAGTATTTTTAAAAAAAGGAGGATGGTTAGACGAAAAACCCTCAAAGGAGGACAAAGTATGTAAGACATGAACCACTGGATACTACAGACCCAATAGGTGACATAGTGGTGCAACTAACCATAACTATTTTCCTGCAAATATACAGTAAAGAAAGAAAAAAGGGAAAAAAGAAGTTGTATCCTAATTAAAGAGGGGTCTTAAAATTGCCTAACCAACAGCGGCATCCACTTTCCATGCGGAATCCAGACAATAGCGCTTGGTGAACCTATGTGCATTCGACCACGTCGCTGCTCTGCAAATGTCTGTAAGTGATACTCCTGCAAACAAAACAGTGAATGAAGCCATCCTTCTGGATGAATGTGCAGCGATTTTTGAGGAGAGTGGTCTTCCTGCTTTGCTGTGGCAAAATGCTATTGCCGCCAACACCCAACAGGCTATACTGCTCCTTGAAAGTGCAAAACCTTTTCAGGGAGGTGCAAAAGAGAAGAAAAACTGATCTTATATTTTCAAAGCTTTCATTCTGTGAATATAGAACTTCAAGCAGTGCCTTGCATCCAAAGAATGGAGAGCCGGCTTTGCCTCAGAAGGAGGGTTTCTAAAAAATACATTGACAGAATGACTGGTTCATTCAAGTGAAAAGAGTTTGGAACCTTCGGTATGAACATGGGGTTGGTTCTTAATAATAGTTTATTGTAGGAGGCTGGCTCTGTATATACTATATCAAAATGAGATATAGGCCATTTAGACGCTGGTGGTAAAAACCGCCTACCGCCGCGGCGACGGTCGCCAAAAGACTGTCGCCGCAGCTACCATCTGTCCGCCATAATATGACCACAGCTGAATTTCCACCAGGGAAGAAGGGTGGAAATTCAGCTGTGGCCATACTGGCGGATGGCAGTAAGGTGGCGCTGCTACCACCAGCAGCGCCACGCCAGTAGACCGCCGCCAGCCGTATTATGACAAATAATACAGCCTGGCAGTGTGTTCTGCTGGCGGGCGCTGCTGGAGGTAGCAGCGCTCCGTCCCATCCCCTGCCAGAAGACCCCCTGGATCAAGGTAAGTCGGGTCTGCGACAGGGGTGGGAGGGTGTTGTGTGTGTGTTGGTGTGTTGGTGTGTGTGCATGTATGTTTCAGTGAGTGTGTGTGTGTAGTGTTGTTTGCATGCGTGGATGAACGTGTGCGAGTGCGTGTATGTACGGTAATATGTATGCGTGTCAGCGTGTGTTATGATGTGTGTGTGTGGATATGTGCATCAATGAATGTATGCATGTGTGTATGTATGTGTGGATGAATGTGTGCGTGTTTTGGTGGGCCGTGGATGTCGGGAGGGTGGGGGGCGTCTGGGGAGGTTTGGGGGGAAGTGGGCCTCCTATCAGTGACAGGGAAGTATTCCATGTCACTGATAGGGCCCACCGCCATGATTTTTGTGGTGTTATGAACGCCACGAAAAACCATGGCAGTAGGCAGGCACATAATACCGCCGGTAGCACAATGGCAGCCTCTGGGCTGGAGATTCTCATCTCCAGGCCGGCGGCTGCTACCACCATGGCGGTCGGAGTGGTGCATTGGCGGATTGGTTTCAGCCAACCCACCAATGTCATAATGTGGCGGTAAGTACTGCCAGCCTGTTTGCTGTACTACTGCCACATTAGCACCGACCGCCGGGATCACAATGACCCCCATAGTGTGCACAGAGTCCAGGGGTTCCCAAGAGGCTTGACAGACGCAATAATAGATAGTACTAATGCTCTATTTGTGGTAGTGTGGTCAAGCAGTTACACTTATCAGAGGGTAGTGTTAAGCATTTGTTGTACACACACAAGCAATAAGTGAAAACACACACTCAATGACTTACTCCAGGCCAATAGGTTTTTATATTGAAAAATATTATTTTTTTATAATTTATTTTTAGAACCACAAGATTCATTTAGCAGTTAAGTACATTCAATGAAAGGTACTTTGCATAGTAATAGTTAGGACTTTGAATCAAATCAATACTGTACACAGTTTTCATTAAAATGGCATAAAGCTATTTTAAAAGTGGACACTACAATTTTCAACAATTCCTGGGGGAGGCAAGTACAGTACAGTTTCTGAGGTAAATACCACACTTACGGGTTCAGTCTCCGGGGCATAGGTAGCCCACCGTTGGGGGTTCAAGGCAACCAACCCCAAACACCCAGTAACACATGGCTGGTCAGGTGCAAAGGTCAAACAGGAGCCAAAATAACATGGGCGCCTCTGGAGACAGTGGGTACTCCGGTTCCAGTTTGTTTGCAGGCAAGTACCTGCGTTGTCGGAGGACAGACAAGGGGGTGTTGGAGCAGTACTGGGGAGGCCCCAAGTAGGCACAAAAACCACGCCCTCAGTGGCACAGGGGTGGCCGGGTGCAGTGTGCGAACAGGGCGACAGGTTCTCAATAGAACTCTTTGGAGGGACCCGGGGGTCACTTAGGAGCTGCAGGCACGGCACAGGGGGGCTTCTAGGGCAAGGTGGGGGCTGCCTGCTGGTCATTGCTGCACCGGTGGTCAGTTTCTCTCGGGCCTGGAGGCTGTGGGTGCAGTACTTCTCCAGACGATGGATATCTTTGTCCAGGGCAGTCACGGTCAGGGGATCCTCTGGATTCCCTCTGCAGGCATCGTCGTAGGGGTGCAGAGAGGTCAGGCCAGGGTGGGCACATCGTCGGAATCGCATGGGGATCCTCTCTGGGTCGTTGGTTTCTCTGGAAACGGGCTGGGGGAATCGGGTGCAGAGTGGTGGTGACTCACGCTTCTGGAGTGAGGTGGGTGTCCCTTTAAAAATGGATGTCTTTTCTTCTGGTTGGGCAGAGCCACTGCTCATGGGAATTCATTGTCCTCTGTGTTGCAGGCAGTCCCCTGAAGGCATTTCAGGGGTAGCTGGTCCTGCAGAACGGGTTGCTTTTTAGTTGCAGGGTCTTTGAAGCAGGAGACAGGCTGGAAGGGCTGGGGCCAAGTCAGTTGGTGTCACCTTCTCTTCTCTGCGGGGTTTTCAGCTCAGCAGTCCTTCTTCTTTCTTGAGGTCGTCAGGAATCTGCAGAGCTGGATCAGGGTCACCCCTAAATACTAAATTTACGGGTGTGTTAGGGTCGAAGGAAGTAGCCAATGGCTAATGTCCCTCAGGGTGGCTACACCCTCATTGTGCCCACTCCGTCTGGGGAGGGGGGCACATCCCTATCCCTATTGGTCCTAATCCTCCAAAGCAAGATGGAGAATTTCTCAAGGATGGGGTCACTTCAGTTCTGGACACCTTAGGGGTGGTCATGGCTGAGGGGGTTATTCCCCCTTGTTTTTCTCATTATCTTCTCTGGATTTGCCGTCAAAAGTGGGACTCATCCGGGGGGATGGGGGCGGGCAGGCATCTCCACTAGCTGGAGTGCCCTGGGGCACTGAAACACCAGGCTTGAGCCTTTGAGGCTCACCGTCATGTGTTACAGTTCCTGCAGGGGGAGGTGTGACTCCACCCAGGACAGGCTTTGTTTCTGACCACAGAGTGCACAAAGGCACTCAGCCCATATGGTCAGAAACTCATCTGGAAGTGGCAGGCTGGCACAGACTGGCACAGACCGGTCAGCCTTGCACTAGCAGTTGGGCTAACATACAGGGGGCATCTCTGAGATGCCCTCTGAGTGCATTTTTCAATAACTTCCACACTGGCATCAGAGTGGGTTCATTGTGCTGAGAAGTTTTATACCAAACTTCCCAGTATTCAGTGTAGCCATTATGGTGCTGTGGAGTTCATAATGACAAAACTCCCAGACCATATACTCATCATGGCTACCCTGCACTTACGTCTAAGAATTGACTTAGGCACTGTAGGGGCATAGTGCTCATGCAGCTATGTCCTCACCTGTGGTATAGTGCACCCTCCCTTAGGGATGTAAGGCCTGCTAAGGGGTGACTTACCTATGCCACAGGCAGTGGTTTGTGGGCATGGCACTCTGAGGGGACTGCCATGTTGACTTTGTCTATTGTCCCCACTAGCACACACAAGCTGCAAAGCAGTGAACATGTACTGAGTGAGAGGTCCCTGAGGGTGGCATAATACATGCTGCAGCCCTTAAGGACCTTCCCTGGCCACAGGGGCCTTGGTACCAGGGTTACCTTTTACAAGGAACTTAACTGTGCACCAGGACTGTGCCACTTGTGGTAACAAGGGTACAGTTTTAGGGAAAGAACACTGGTGCTGGGGCCTGGTTAGCAGGATCCCAGCACACTTCCGATCAAAGCTGGCATCAACACTAGACAAAAGTGGGGGGTGACCATGCCAGCAGTGGCATTTTCCTACATGTATCGTCTCTGAATTGCAGAATATGTTCTGTGACTGTAAAAGCCTGTATTTCACATGTCTCTCCTGTCTGTAAGTGTCTTCCAGGATACGTACTTCAAAATGTATTGGCTCAAACAATGCACTCATAAGTTGGGAAAGGACTGTATTAAGCTGCCAGGATATTGCTGGAGGTCTTACCAGCAGGAAATCTCTAAATAAACCCTTCATGAATTCATTGACAAGTCTTGTGGACAGCAGTGAAATTGCTCCTGTTAGCTTTCTGAACCTTCAATTGCTGCTTAATGCACTTTTATTGAATAATGAGCCAAACCTCTCTTAGCTAGCTAAAGAAAATATGGTAGCAACTGTTCTGGCGAAAAGTGAAAAGGATGCTGTTTATTCTTGATACACCAGCAGCAAAATATTTTCCAGTTAGCTGCATAAGATTTATATGCTGAACCAGCTTGTGATTGTTCTACTATAGCTTTGCATTCCAGTGAATTATTCAGAGAACTGAACTCATTGTCATGAGGTGCCATGCCGACAAACAGGGAGGTCAGTTGAGAGTGCATCATTTGTCCGTTGCTCAAAGAAATCAGGTTTTCCATAGGCTGAAACTGGATGGGAGGACACACCAATAGGATTAGTAGTTCTGTGTACGAATACTGTTTCGGCCATGCAGCTGCTATGAGAATGAGGTGGCATGGCTCGGACTTCATCTTGCATATTACCCTGGGTATTTTAGGGAAAGGAGGAGAGACATAAGCAAACATTCCTGTCTAGCGTATGTGAAAATCATTCCCCCATTGTTTCTGCAGTTCCTGTTGAGTTTAGTTGCAAGGAGGTCCAGAGTCAGGGTACCCCAAATTCTGAAGACCTGAGACAATTTATGTTGATTCCCATTTGTGGCACAAACTCGTTCTGTTTAGTGAGTCTGCCCATTCATTCACTATGCCCAGGACGTGCTATATATGTAGAGAAATGCTGTGAACCAATAACCACTTTCAAATCTGCTGATCACGTAAGGAAAGACTCTTAGATTGTGTTCCCCCGTTTGGCGAGAGAGAACATGGTGGTGGTGTCTGCCCTCACCAGAACAGAGAAATTGTGAATCCTGGGCAAGAATGCTTGAAGCCCCAGAAACACTGCCTCCAGTACCAGAAAATTGATGTACATCTGCAATTTCTGGTGCAACCATTTTCCATGAATTTCTAGTTCCTGTAAATGCGCTTCCCAACCTGCGAGGGAGGTGTCTGTTGTCATTATGAAACACGGCCGTTCCGTCTCGAATGTGAGACCTAGCGTGATGTTCTCTTTCTTTCCCCACCATGATAGGGTCTGTTTCTTTGTAGGTGTTAGGTCTATGATGTCCTCCAATGGCCCATGAATCTTTCACCGCTGTGCATCTAGTTGCTCATGTGGAGACGGCAATTTGGTATCAATAGGATGCATGAAGATAGCATCCCTAACATGGACTTGAGTTTTGTTACTGAAATGTTCTTTCCTGTTGAAAGGGAAGCCGTGGTCTCTATTATCTTCTGAATCCTCTGTGCTGTTGGATACGCGCTTTTGCAAATGTGGTGTCCAGAAAGGCCCCTAGAAATATGAGCAATTGGGAAGGAATTAAAGATGATATCTCTGCATTCAACCTCACTCCCAACGACTTAAAAGCTGCTGACAGGCCATGGTGGATTTTTGTGCAGAGTATGGTTGACCTCTTTACCAACCAGTTGTCCAAATAGGGGAACACCTGGTGACCCTTTCATCGTAAGAAGGTGACCACCAGTGCCATATACTTTGTGAAGATTCAGGGAGCTGAACGCAAGCCAAAAGGAAGGACTTTGAACTGACAGTAGCACCCTTCCACTTCGAACCTCAGGAGCAGTCGTCGTTTCTCATCGATGCCAATGTGAAAATATGCATCCAAGAGATGCCATGAAATCTCCTCTGTTGAGAAGCAATAGAATCTCCTGCAGGGACAGCATCTGAAAAGGCTGCTTTTTGATATACTTGTTTAGCTGCCTGAGATCCATCACCTACCTCTATTTCCCAGACTTTTTCTGTATGAGGAAAAAGTTTGAATCAGTGTTGAAAAAGAACTTCATCTATAGCCCTCTTTGAAAGTAGTGGCTTTATCTCCTGCTTCAAGAGAATAAGATGTCCTTGGAGGGGGATGACTGGGAGGCTTGTGAACAAACTCCAGGCTGTGACCATGATGGATTATATCTAACACCCATTGGTCCAAAAAGATGATCTCCCATTGATCGTAAAAGGCAGATAGTGGGACAATGGTTGATGGTGAGTTTGCGAGGCGACTGGTGCCTGTGAAACATCACTGTCTTCTTGCAGAATCCTGGGTCTTTCCCCAGCCATGGAATGTCTTTGTGGTGGTTGCTTTGTGGAGGTATTTCTGTACACTTGTTGGCCAGTGCAGTGTCAATGATAGACCTGCTGGGAATAAGGCTGAAATCTGCAAGACTGGTAAAACGACAGTTGGGAAAATTCCTCCACGAAAGGACTCAAAAAGCTTTTGTTGCATGTTCCCTATGAACATGCTGCATCAGTATCAACCTTCATGGCCCAAAGAGAGTCATCTACATGTTTCTTTCCATCGAAGGGTATGTCAAGTATTTTCACCTGAACCTCAGTTAGTGACAGAAATGGGTGTGAAACCAATACTAGATCCTGGACAGCTAAACATTTCTAAAAAGAAGACAAAATTCTGAATTCAGCAAGGGGTCATCTGAATAGATCCTACAATGTTTTCCTACAGAAAATAACAGCTGAAATAAAATAAAATTAAAGTAAAAAGAACAGCAATTATTCTCCATGTTTTACTCTGTAACTTTTTCCGCTTATGTCAGATTTTCAAAAGAAAATACCATTACGTCTGCTGGACTCTTCTGGTTGCGGGGATATATAGGGCTTGTAGGTTCTCTAGGTACACAGAGCCAATAAAGGAGCTACACCTTGCGATGGGTTTTCATTGTATACTAGGTATACAGCAATTCATTTGGTGAAATATAAAGAGTGAAAAATAGGTATTCCGATATAGTACACTGTGCAGAGAGTCTAGTGGATCCCCAATTGGTATTGCAGAGGCAAAGGTAGATGGGACTAATGCTTTGTTTGTAACAGTATGGTAGAGCAGTTAGGCTTATCAGACGGTAGTGCTAAGCATTTGTTGTACTCACAGAGGTGATAAATGAGACACAAACTCAATAAATAAATCCAAGACCAATTAAAAAAAATACCAATTCTTTTTATATATGTTTCAAACCCAAGAACTTTGTAATCAGGTAAGTAGACATTTAAGCAGAAATACTTTGTAGTTTTAAAAATAGACAGTGCAAATTTCAGAGTTCTCTCAATGTTATCCTATGGAGGAAAAACAATGTTAAGCAAACACAGGGTTAATATGACTTACAAAGCCAATCTCAGGGAGTTAAGGTAAGTACTGGGCACTGATAAGAACCACACCAACAGGTCACATTGGGCGGCACTGGGGTGGCCGGGTGGAGAGGTGCAGTAAGGCGTGGGGTGCCCAGTGGTTTACTATGGGAGGTTTGGTCCTCGCGGAGACAGGCTGCAGGTTCTGGCTAGGAAGCCACTCAGGGACAACAAGCAGGTAGGTGAAAGTCTTGAGATGTCCAGGAAGGTAGGTGCACCGTTGGTCCTTGTCTCCAAAGCCCAGGGGTGGCAGATGCAGGGGTATCCTTTGGCGTCAGGTTTCACCATCCGGGAGTACTCACGGTCAGGGGTCCTGCATGTAGAGGCTGCCAGAATTGTGGGGGAGTTTGGCAGGGGGGACCTAGGGTGGACTTGAACTCTTAGGAGCAGAGGGTGTTGTTGGCACCAATGACCCACCTCAACTGGGGTCAGGGGTCACAGGTGCAACGTTGCAGTAGCTGTCACATTTTCTCTCTCCACCAGCATGTGGAAGAGGGGGCCTGCGTGCAGGGGATGCAGACGACTTAGATGAGTCCAGGAGAGGAGACGCTCGGTGGACTTGGGCTCAGGACAACTGGGGAGCCCTGCTGGCACCATTGGTGGGCTTCTTACTGGGTCAAAGTGGTCAGTTGTAGAGGTCACTCTAGGTGTTCGGTCTCCAGGCTGCGGAGTCCTTGTTGGATACATTGTGGCTGAGCAGGTTCACTGCTCACAGGAGTCTGAGTCTTTAGAAGGCAGGCAGGATTCCTGGGTTTCTTAAAGCTGCAGGACAAGTCTTTTTGTGCAGAGTCCGGTGAGGTCAGCAGGCAGGCCAGAAGGGTTGGTACCAGGTCAGCTGCTTTTTCTTCCTCTTCTTCTGTGTGGGTGACTCTTCTTTGTAGGTAGTCAGGATCTGAGTTTTAGGGTTCAGGGATACCACCTAAGTGCCAAGTCGTAGCCAATGGGCTGACCACCTTTAGGGTCACTACACCCTTTCTATGACCTCTTCTGCTGGGAAGTGGGCATAACTCTAACCCTAGTGACCAAATTCCTTCCAAACAAGATGGAGGAATTGAAAGAGTAGTATCCACTTCAGCGCATGAAGTGGACACACCTCCTAATGTGCCTCATTTTCCCCCACCAAAAGTGAGGTCAGGACAGGGTAGTTGGTCATCTCCACCATTTAGAGAGACCTGGGTTGCATTTCAAAGGCAGCAAGGCCTTTCAAGCTCCCCGCCCTGGAATGTCCATCCTGCTCTGTATGAGGTGTTATCACCTCCACCAAGAGCAGGCCTTTGCTTTGGGCCTGAGAGAGCATTGGCCAACACCTCTGAGGGCCAAAACTCAGTCTAGGGTGGCTTCACTGGTTTGGACCAGTCAGTGAACACGCCAGTAGCTGGGTAGGTTTTCAGGAGGCACCTCTAAGGTATCCTCTGTGTGCATTTTTTAATAAATCCGTCACTGGGATCAGTGAGGTTTTAAAATTCCGGGATGTTTGATACCAAACATCCCAGAATTCAGGAAACCCATCATGTAGCTGCAGCACTCGTAATGACCAGTATCCAGCACATGCATTTAAAATGGCTTCCCTGTATACTTACTATGTCTAGGAATCGACATAGTAGGATCATATCTGCTCATGCATATATGCCCTCACATGTAATATAATTCACCCTGCCTTAGGGCTGTAATGCCTGCTAGAGGGGTGACTTACATATATTGCATTCAGTTTTAGGGGACATGGGACATAGTCTCTGTGTGCCATGTTGTGATTTCAATTTTGGGAGCACCTCGTCACGCAGCCTGCAATGGCAGTCTCCATTAGGATGGTGCTGGAATCCTCAGAGTGGTATAAGTTGTGCTTCAGCTCTGAGAGGGCCCTCTTCAGTACCCATGCCTTAGGTACCAGGGGTACCATTTACTATGGACTTATAGGAGGCAGAAGGGCCTGGTCGCTTGAGAATGAAGTGAACAGGTGTCTTGCTTTAGGGAAGGAACACTGGCATTGGGGACCTGGTTAGCAGGAACCCAGTGCACTTCAGTCGAGGTTGTATCTAAAAAACAGACAAAAAGCAGTGGGTACTGCAACCAGAACCCATCTCCCTACATAAGCCACCCCCAGCCAACAGGCCATGAGACTCAGTCAGACCTGGGAGAGTCTTCCTAGTCTGTCAGACGAGGAAGAGTAAGGGAGCAGGCTGCATAGTTGTAAGGTCTACTCTGCTGCACATCCTACTGTTTAGGTAATTTCCTTTGGGAGGCTGACCTACATCAACAGTGTTAGGACCCCATTTAGAATGCTCTTTGTTTGCTGGTTCCCTTTTCTTGGGATGAGTGTCCACCTCTGCTAACCCTATCTTAGCCAGGGCAACCCGAGGCTACTCAAATAGGTCACCCACAGATACAGGAACCCCACCATGACCAACAGGGTCAGGGAGCCTAGCTTGCTATTTGACATGGGGTTGGACCACCATGCCAAGGATAGTGCAGCTCTAAAGGATAACACCCAGCAGAGGCCACTGACAGTGGTCAGTGCCCAGAACCACACCTTTAGCTCTTCACTGACAGGTGAAGGGGCTAAGTTGCAGGCTTAGTTGGGTTCAGTGTGCCCGTTTAGTGTTTTAGAGTGGGGTGACTACATTCTGTAGCAAATACCCTTCTTCCACTCTCTTTTCTGTTAGCTGACTCAAGCTTAACAGGTGCCTGACTAGTCAGGACTTCTTATGAGTCAGGCTGGGCTTCACCAGTGCCACCTTTGAAGTTGTTCCTTACTGGAGCAGAATCTCCTTGGCTTACTGCAACTTTGGCTAAAAGTTGCCCACCTTTCCTACACTTCTTGCTCTTCTTTTTCTTCTGGGGCCTAATTACACTCACTGCAGAGGCAGAACTCCAGAATCTTTAAAAGAGGGCTGGCACTGGACCAGTCCCTCTTTTGAGCTCTGACCAACCTCTGGGAGGTCATTTCCAAGGAGATAATCAAGGGGGAAGTTGACACGGACTACCACCTTTCCCCAGCTAAGGGACCCAGCTATTTCTAGGGGCACTAAAGCCACAGGCCTGACAGTGACCTCCCGTGGGATAACCATTACCCTGTCAGTCTCCCCTGGGATATACAGTGCGAGTGGCACATGTATCTCTTTGGCAGTAGCTGGGATTCCATTCACCAGTATGTGGTGGAAGTGACTGCTCCCCTTTGGAATCTCCAATTCACCTGATGGCCCTACTTTCCAGTTGAAAGATAAGGGGACCTCCTTATCTGAGTAATCATCCTCTATGGCTACACTGGCAATCCCCGAGGGGTTTACTAATGGGTTTGTTTTCAGGACAGGCAGTGTCCTTTGTTCGGTGTCCTGTCTGCTTACCATCAGAGCACCATGCATCCTAGTTTTTACCCCGGTACCCACTTTTGTTTTGTGAGGTATCTTGAGACCCACCCTCCTAAACAGATTTTTGGGGGCCCACAGAGGACTCCTTTTCTTTATTTTTAGGGTTGTCTACCTTTTTCTCTTTGGGGGCTTCCCTGACTTTCTTGTGGTCACCTCCTCTATGTCTTGTCAAGTTTCAAAGAACTGGACACCCTAGGATCATCCTTACTCCCTAGCTTTTGGGGAGAGACCCCTCCCAGGTCCACTAGGTATTGATGTAACTTCTTGGAAGTAAAGTTACTTAATAGGTTTCCCTTTACAATCAAATTGTAAAGCCCATCATAATCTTGCACCTGACTTCCCTTTAACCAACCACCTAGTGTTTTCACTGTCTACAAAAGTCTACAAAAACAACCCAGGATTGACTCAGGGATTTGTGAGTCTCCCTGAACCTTATTCTATGTTCTTCTGTGACAAGTCCAAAGCCTTCAATCAGGGTCTCCTTCATGAGGTCATAAGACCTAGCATTTGCCTCATTCAGTGTAAGGAGTCTATCCCTGAACTTTCCCCAAAGGAGAGCGCCCCAGTGTTTTTTGTCAGTTTGCCTGGCAAACAAGACCCTCTCATAGGCTGTGAACCATTTGGTGATATCATCAACTTCCTCATATTTGAGGACAATCCCTTTGAGGATGTTTGGGTCAAAGTGCTCTACTCTGTCCCTTGTTATATGATTGCTGCCACCATCCACCGGTGCTAACCCCATTTTTTTCTTTCCTTCTCTATTGCTATGATCCTGTCTTCCTGGGCAATTCTCATAGCTAGCCTCTGTAAGAGAAGCTCCTCTCCAGAGAGTCTTTCTCTGGACCTTTAGGAAATCGAGTCCTCTTCACCATGGGGAGGTGTGCTAGACACTTGCGGTACAGGTTCCACTCTTAAGAATGGGGGGTCCAGTTCCCCCTCACTTGCACTGCCCTGATCTACAGGGTCAGTGGCCTCATCTGTAGGATGGGCCGGCTCATGCTGTGCCAGTAGCTCATGGAGCCTTGCACTGGTTTGAGCCTGTTTTGATTTTGTACCTTTACAGAGGGCTGTTAACTGCTTGTGGGAAAGATGAAAGTAAGGGGTGATGTAGAGTTCCACCACCTGTCCTCTCAAGTACTCATTATTTCATTAAAGCTAGGAACTTTTTGAGTTAGGGGAAAAAATACTAACACAGGTTTTTGCAGTCCTAACTAAAGTAGGTTTTTAAAACTTTTACTGTTAAGCTACAGGGACCTAATCAGGGTCCTAACAGTACTTTTAAGAATTTGAAAAAATATACAATTCAAAAATGCAATTTAACTAAAGGCAAGTTTTTGATTTACTTGTGTAGTCACTTATTGACCAAGTGGTATCAGCAAATGCAAAGTGGCTAGGAAGCCAGTCAGGGACGACAACCAGGTAGGTCGAAGATTTGAGATATCTAGGAAGGTAGGCGCACCATAGGTCCTTGTCTCCACAACCCAGGGGCAACGGAAACAGGGGTGTCCTTTGGTATCGGGTTTCACTGTCCGGAAGTACTCGCGGTCAGGGGGTCCTGCGTGTTGCAGGCTGCAGCCATCATGAGGGAGTCCAGAAGGAGGGGACCCTAGGTGGACTCGAGCTCTTAGGAGCCAGGGACGTCGTTGGCACCCATGACCTACGTCAGTTGTGGTCAGGGTCACAGATGCAGTAGTTGCTGGAGCTGTCTGATTTTCTCTCTCCACTAGGCTGTGGGAGAGGGGGCCCGTAGGCGACTTGGGTGAGTCAAGGAGAGGTGATAATCGGGTGGACTCTAGCTCAGGACAGCTGGGGAGCCCTGCTGGCACCACTGGCGGGCTTCTCACCAGGTTGAGGTCATCAGTTGCAGGAGTGACTTCAAGTGTAAGTTCTCCAAGCTGAAAAGTCCTTGCTGGATATTTTGTTGCTGAGCAGGTCCACAGCTCACCGGAGTCCGTCTTTTTAGCAGGCAGGCAGGCTTCCTGGGTTTCTTGAAGCTGCAGGACGAGTCTTTTTGTACAGAGTCCGGTGAGCTCAGTAGGCAGGCCAAAAGGGTTGGTACCAGGTCACCTGCTTCTTCTTTCTCTTCTTCTGCGGAGTGACTCTGTCCTTTTTCTTCGTAGGTAGTCAGGATCTGAGTTCTAGGGTTCAGGGGTACCACCCAAATACTCAATTTAGGGGCGTTAAAGAGAGTGCCAGGCTGTTGCCAATGGGCTCACCACGTTTAGGGTGACTACAACCTTTCAATCACCACTTCTGATGGATAGTGGGCATAACTCTAACCCTAGTGCCCTAATTCCTTCCAAACAAGATTGAGAAATTTAAAACGTAGTGTCCACTGCACCTTATGGGTGGGACTGACATTAAGTGGGCACATGTCCTAATCTGCATAATTTTCCTGCCTGTGCTGCCACCACAAGTGGGGTCAGTACAGGAGGGTTGGTCATCTTCGCCATTTGGAGACCTGGGTTGCATTTCAGTGGCTTCCCTGTACACTTACTATGTCTAGGAATCAACAAAGACATAGTAGGGGTATATTTGTTCATGCAAATATGCCCTCACATGAAATATAAGGCACCCTGCCTTAGGGCTGTAAGGACTGCTAGAGGGGTGACTTACATATATTGCATGCAATTTGTAGAGGACATGGCACACCGGCTGTGTGCCATGTGTTTTTGGTATTGGGAGCACCTTGTCACGCAGCCTGCAATGGCAGTTTGCATAAGGTTGTTGCTGGGTCCCTCAGAGTGGCACACATTGTGCTGCAGCTCTGAAGACAACCTGGGCACTATTTACTAGGGACTTGTAGGGAGCTGAAGGGCCTGGTCACTTGGGGATGAAGTGACCAGGTGTCTTGCTTTAGGAAAGGAACACTGGCTCTGGGGACCAGGTTAGCAGGAACTCTGTGCACGTCAGTTAATGTTGCATCTAAAAAACAGACAAAAAAGAGTGGGGCTGGGGTACTGCAACCAGAATCCAGCTCTCTACAAGGGCTGAGTGAAATAAAACTTGGTGGTAAATTATGTCAAGAATGTTACATTTCCTGTGTCTGGGATGAAATATTGATTGTTTTAGGTCATGTAATGCACATATATCTTAGTATTGTTGTGGGTGAATTTTCTGTATGTTCCATGAGCTATTAAAGCCTCCTACGAAACATGTTGTTGTTATAGTCTATTTTCAGTAAAGTGATTAATTCTTCAATTTGCTACAAAAGTGTGTGGTTCTGGCCAGGAAGGTGGTATATGTTGTGAAAACAACATTTTGTTTTGCTTTATCATCAACAAAGACCGAGTGCAGTTCAGAGAAAGGCAGTGAGGTCGATCCAACAGTGGAGGATTTCTGGACGTTCTTGTGCATTACTGTGGTGCTACCCTCATTTCTCTCAAATCTGTCTTTGTGGATAAGTGAATAGTTTAACAGTACAAGTATATCAATGAAAAGATTCTTAATTGTCCCACCTGAGAACCAAATGTAGTTATAGTTTCATTCCTCATAGCAGGACACTGCACAATCAGATCTGAAGAATGCAATCTTAAGTGAAACATATATTTCCCACTGTATTAACAGGATGGCAAAATTGCACTGTTGCTAATTTTCTGTGATGCTATCATGTAATAGATTGTTTAATATGCAGAATATTCTATGACCTGAGCTTGCTGTTGCAATTGCATTTGCATTGTACTCTATATATGCACATTCTCTATCGTAAATTGTAATCAAAACCAGTTTTAAAAAAACAAAATAATACAATAAAATTGCATTGAACCGAGTCTCAATTATGAAAAACAGGTCTAAGTAATTGGTGGTTAATAAATCAGAGGGTTCAGAGGCACGTGCTTAGTGCGTCTGCCACTAATAGCAATAAGATTAGAGGGGAACTCACAAAACTATGGGCCTGATGTATCAAACTACTTTGCATTCGCAAACGGTGCGAACTGCAAAATTGCATAGTTTGTGAATGCAAAATAGCCTTTCAAGATTTATGAAAAGCATTCACAGTGCAATTTTAAGGAATCGCTAAAATAGTGATTCCCTAAAATTGCAACTCAATTTTGCGAATTGCAAATTGCGATTCCCTAAATAGGAAATCACATAGGGACTACCTATTTTCGGTTACCTAGGCACATGTATCAGGTATTTCCTAAATGAGATCTGGGCATTTAGGAAATGCAATTACCACCAACTCTAAGTTGGTGGTAACCATGTGCAATTTAAAAAAAGGCATTACAATTGAATTTTTAAAAGTGCCATATTGCGCACACATGCCCATGGGGCATGTGTGTGCTTTACATATGGACATTTCTTTTGAGGGGGGGTGCATCAAAGAGGGCCTTAGGCCCCCAGCTCCCTTGGATTTGCATTGCCTAAACTGCAAATTCCAAATTGAGAAATGCAAGAGCATTCGCACCTATGGACCTTCAGGCCCATAGGGATGAATGGAGTCCCATGCCCTAATAGCAATTGTAATTTTAAGAAATGCAAAACAGTACTTTGATACATCTGGCCCTATATTACTGGTAGTGCTTATCAGTCTTACCCTCTTGTTTACACAGGGATACCCTGATCTACAAGACGAGTTACTGTAACTTAGATTGCACAGCAAGAGGAAATGTTTAAAGTAGACAAATGTACATATTTACTGTTTCTCATAAACTTGTCACGCCTAAACATTATTTGGGGGCTGAAGGACGAGGTATACTAAAACATCTTCCACCATTGCCAGAGGATGACAATGAAGAAGCAGAGGTTGACCATGAAGAAGTAGATGATGATAGCAAGGTAGCATTGCAAAAACTGAATCTGAACTATGGAAAAAAAAGAAACAAAGTAGTGGAATGGTTTTCATTTTTTAAGAGGACTCAACTACCGGGAGAGTCAGTGCATAATTTTATATGAGCACTACATCTGTTGGCTCTAACTACAAAAAAGTACAAAAGCTTTCTAGACAAAATGCTACATGATTCAGTTATTGTAAAAGGTATGCGACAAAAGTACACATGAGAAACTACTGAATACTGAAAAATGTACTTTACAAAAGGCAATAGATATTACAAAAAAACACAGACAACACTGATGAAGGATTGGAGGAAATAGCTACAAGCAACTCAGCAAAGGTGGAAGATGTACACAGAATTTTCCGTAAGGCTTCTGTGGATATAAAAAGGACATTTGTCTCAACTCGTAAAAAAAAGCAATTTTATTAATGAAAAGAATCTCAATTTCTCATGTTACAAGTGTGGTTTGAAGGGACATATTAGTACAAATCCCAACTGTCTACCCATTGGTCAAATGTGAAGAAGGCATAACATGAAAGGGCAGTTTGCCAGAATGTACCAGGGTAATGGTGGAAATTTTCCAAAATCAAGGGGATCTATTAACAATATTGGTGACAATAAAACATTGAATTTAGTAGAATAATTTTTACTACAGGTCAATGAAACAGGAGTCTCCAAAGACAAAGAGCATCCTTATTGTACTATTTTGATAGACTGAGTATAGACAAGAGTGATGGCAGATTCAGGTGCCTGTTATACTTTGGTAGGGGAGACATATCTTGACAGATTTCCAAATGGTATATCGAGTGTCCTTGACATTAAATTAGTAGCCTACGGGAATAAGCCAATTGATTTGGTGGTACATTTTGAGGATTCTCCGGAGTTTCAGGGTGTCAAAACAGATTCCAAAATATATATTGCAAAGGCTGGATTGTATTTACTAGGATGACCCTAACAAATGTATTTACTATTAAAGTTGGAAGTTGGATACTAATCACCTTGACCACCTTTTAGGGACACAGACAAATGTACACATCATTTGTAATGATGCTTGTCAAGAAATGTTTCTTTTCTTTTTGTTTTTAATCAATTAGGCTTGCTTAAAATGTTTGCCCATAAGCTTATACTTAAAGTTGGAGGAATTGCAGAGGGTGTGTGCGGTAGACATCACTGTGGAAGCTGATGCTTCTGAATAGTTGGCCCCTGTGGTTTGGTAAGAAAATGTAACGGGAATTCAAGACTGTGTGTCAATCTTCGTGATCTTAATAAGGCCATTTAAGTGGGAAGGCATCCTCTGCCCAACATTGGGGATATGTTAACAACAATTAACAGGACTAAGCTTTTTTTTCCACTTTGGATTTGTCATAAGCATATCATCAAATTTCACTGCATACTGACTCTAGGTCGCTTACACCGTTTGTCACTTCGAAGGAGCTTAGCAATTTAAGCACATTTCATTTGGCTTACCATCAAATTCATCTGTTTTTCACAAAGTGAAGAATGTGAAGGACTTTCAGGAAGTTATACTGGTATTCAGTGAAGAAGAAAAACAAAATAAGGTTTTGCATTCTGTACTAATTGTTTTGCAGGAAAGTAGGTTGACAATCAAAATGGACAAGTATAAAATAGGTGTGAAAGGTGTAGAGTAGGGGGCATTGGTTAGATGAAAACCCAAGTTAAAGTTAGAAAAGGGTCATTAAAGGTGCCCCTTAACCCCAGAATAAATTTCTACTGCAATCATTTTTGAGGTTAGCAGAATATTATATAGTTTATTCTAATGTTTGTGGGCAAGACTGAACACCGGACACGTGTTATGCTGTCAAGAACCCTCAAACTTGCCATGTAATAACAAATATTTTGATAGTGCAACACCAGTACTAATATATCCCCTTCGCTGCCAGGCCTTTTCCCCCTCCTGTGCCGGGCCTTTTTTTTGGCTATTTGGGGCAGTTCGCGCTTAGGCCCTCATAACTTTTTGTTCACATAAGCTACCCACGCCAAATTTGCGTCCTTTTTTTCAACATCCTAGGGATTCCAGAGGTACCCAGACTTTGTGGGTTCCCCTGAAGGAGACCAAGAAATTAGCCAAAATACAGTGAAAATTTTGTTTTTTTCAAATAAATGGGAAAAAAGGCCTGCAGAAGGCAGCGCATGGTTTTTTCCCTGAAAATGGCACCAACAAAGGGTTTTGGTGGCAAGATCACCATCTTCCCAGCTTTCAGGAACAGGCAGACTTGAATTGGAAAACCCAATTTTCAATACAATTTTGACATTTTACTGGGACATACCCCCTTTTTACTATTTTTTGTGCTTTCAGCCTCCTTCCAGTTAGTGACCAAAATGGGTGAGAAACCAATGCTGGATCCCAGAAGGCTTAACATTTCTGAAAAGTAGACAACATTCTGAATTCAGCAAGGGGTCATTTGTGTAGATTCTACAAGTGTTTCCTACAGAAAATAACAGCTGAAATAAAAAAATATTGAAATTGAGGTGAAAAAAACAGCCATTTTTCTCCACGTTTTACTCTGTAACTTGTTCCTGCGATGTCAGATTTTTGAAAGCAATATACTGTTACATCAGCTGGACTCTTCTGGTTGCGGGCATATATATAGGGCTTGTAGGTTCATCAAGAACTCTAGGTACCCAGAGCCAATAAATGAGCTGCACCTTGCAATGGGTTTTTATTCTATACCGGGTATACAGCAATTCATTTGCTGAAATATAAAAAGTGAAAAATAGGTATCAAGAAAACCTTTGTATTTCCAAAATGGCCACGAGATAAGGTGTTGAGAAGCAGTGGTTATTTGCACATCTCTGAATTCCGGGGTGTCCATACTAGCATGTGAATTACAGGGCATTTCTCAAATAGACGTCTTTTTTACAAACTGCCTTACATTTGTAAGGAAAAAATGTAGAGAAAGACAAGGGGCAATAACACTTGTTTTGCTATTTTGTGTTCCCCCAAGTATCCCGATAAAAATGGTACCTCACTTGTGTGAGTAGGCCTAGCGCCCATGAAAGGAAATGGCTCAAAACACAATGTGGACACATCACATTTTTTCACAGAAAACAGAGGTGTTTTTTTGCAAAGTGCCTACCTGTGGATTTTGGTCTCTAGCTCAGCCGGCACCTGGGAAACCTAGCAAACCAGCGCATTTTTTAAAACTAGACAGCTAGGGGAATCCAAGATGGGGTGACTTGTGGGGCTCTGACCAGGTTCTGTTACCCAGAATCCTTTGCAAACCTCAAAATTTGACCCAAAAAACACTTTTTCCTCTCATTTCGGTGACAGAAAGTTCTGGAATCTGAGAGAAGCCACAAATTTCCTTCCACCCAGCGTTCCCCCAAGTCTCTCGATAAAAATGGTACCTCACTTGTGTGGGTAGGCCTAGTGCCCACGAAAGGATATGGCCCAAAACACAACGTGGACACATCAAGTGTTTTCAAAGAAAACAGAGGTGTGTTTGCAAAGTGCTTACCTGTGGATTTTGGCCTCTAGCTCGGCCAGCCCCAGGGGGGGGAGAAATGGCCTAAAATAAATTTGCCCCTCCAACCCCCCCAGGGAGCGACCCTTGCCTACGGGGTCACCCCTGTGTGACATTGGCGCAAAAAAAAAAAAGATCCCCGGTGCCTAGTTGTTTCTGCCCCCCTTAAGGGCAGATTGACCTAAAATCGGCCGATTTGCCCCCAAGGGGGGCAAAAGTGGTCTAAATACAATTTGCCCCCCCCAGGGGAGCAACCCTTGCCTAAACAAACAAAAAAAAACTCAAAAACAAAATTAGCCCTGGTGCCTAAGAGGTCGCTCCCCACCTCTAAAATAAAAAAGAAAACAAAAACAAAAAAAAAAAAAAAAAATATCCCTGGTGCCTACAGGTTTCTGCCCCCCCTGGGGGCAGATCGGCCTAATAATAGTATGTGTACATATGAATAAAGAGAAGACAAACATCCTATATATACACTAACCATAAAAAAACGAACAATTTATATGCATACATTTAACATCCACATACATAAAAACATTAAACACTGAAATACCCACCCAAAAAACAATAAATTAGCAAATTCGTCAATAATCAAATATGCCATAAAGGCCAATATTAATTTCATACCTAATTTGACCCGCATCCTAATCCTAATTACATAGTATAAATTAATCCAAAACATAATAATTCCAAACCCACCCATATTATATAAACATCATACTTCGTATATATGTGGTATTCAAGCTTGTCATCTCTAGTAAATATCAAGGTAGATGTGATAGCTACGGTGTAAATCAAGAATAGGCCAAACTGTCACAAAAAGTAATTAAGAAAACAAAAACTAGTACCAAGTGGAAACAACAAAAAAGGAATTGCACAAGCTATGTGTGCCAGCATTACACACCGCTAATGTATGTGGTTAACATATTACACACACTCAGAGCAACAAATGCTCATAACCATTCCCTACAGAGCACAACCGGCTGGTAACTGCAGTCAGTGTGCCTGCACACAAAATGCCACAAAGATGCCAAATGGTCATTCTTTTACAAACGGCGACTCTCACTCACCTATACTGTTCCGCTTCCGGAGGGGAGCATGCTGAGTTCCATGCGCCAATACGGCAGGTGAAACCGAGCTTGCCTCCGCACCCTAATTTTACCTTAGTCATTGCTCCCTGATTGGCTTAATGGTACGTGTGTTGCCCTAACAACCAGAATGCCTCTACACACAGGCATACCGGCATACCAAATGTGGCGGCCATTTTGTAGAGTCCAATGTCAACAAAACAAGCCCCCGTCTAATGTGCACTAAGATACGACAGTGGCATTTGTTGGACACACATACGGAGAAGACAGACATTGAACAAGAGTGACGCTACATGATGTCTGGACTTTTTTGATATATTAGTACTGGTGGTGCACTATCAAAATATTTGACATTTGTAATCCCTCATGGGCTGGCACCTTGGCAGCAGGTGCCATGATAAGTGCACATATGGAATGATAATGACATATATATATAAATATACATATTCTGTTTGAAATATTAGGATTCTACTTATAGGATCATAGGTGATAGGGGTAGGTGCATTGTCCATTGTTGACCCGCTGCCAGCATTTTAACAGTTTTGTATTGCCATGTAATAACAGAGAAACGTACAGGAAAAACTATAGGAGTACTGGTAAAGAATTATCCACAGTAGAAAAAGCGATGTCCTTCATGGAGAAAGGTTTATTGAACTGTGCTACTCATGTTGCAAGGAAAATGCGGAAGAAAGGAATCCAAGATGGCCACTGAGACGTTAAAACGTTGTCGTTCTAGTGTTGCACTCAATTTCGTTGCTATGATATGCGTGCGAGGCTAGAGAGCTGCGCACTTCAACTGTGACCTGACAGGAATCCAGAAGTGTTGAGAGAGTGCTCATTGTGAGGTAAACATTTCTTCGCATGCATTTCATGGACTACTCGAGTTAACTACAGATAATATTTAATTGCTTAGAAGCAGAGGCAGTGACAGAATGTTTTCGCAGCCTATGAATGAGTTTCTGGCTGGAAGTATTTCTTGTGAACATCCAGAGTTTGAAAGGTTTACTGGAGAATATAAACACGAAGAGTTAAAAAAAGGTCTGCAGATTATTCTTAACAGAAAAGATAAACATAAAACAGACAACGGGAAATACAATCTTCACGCATTATACTATCATACTTGACTTTCATCTATATATATATATATATATATATATATATATATATATATATATATATATATATATATATATATATATATTTAAAAAAAATATATATATATGGAAAATGTCACTTACCCAGTGTACATCTGTTCGTGGCATGAGTCGCTGCAGATTCACATGCTGTGCACAGTCCGCCGTCTGGTGTTGGGCTCGGAGTGTTACAAGTTGTTTTTCTTCTAAGAAGTCTTTTTGAGTCACGAGACCGAGGGACTCCTCCCACTTCGATTCCATTGCGCATGGGCGTCAACTCCATCTTAGATTGTTTTCCCCGCAGAGGGTGAGGTAGGAGTTGTGTATATTAGTAATAGTGCCCATGCAATGGAATGAATACGTATGTACATAATAAAGGTTAAAGTAATATATTTACAAATGTACAAATGTTTAAGATCTACTTCTACACTGCTACAGGCTCCCGGGGAGGCGGGTGGGCGCATATGAATCTGCAGCGACTCATGCCACGAACAGATGTACACTGGGTAAGTGACATTTTCCGTTCGATGGCATGTGTAGCTGCAGATACACATGCTGTGCACCGACTAGTAAGCAGTTATCTCCCCAAAAGCGGTGGTTCAGCCTGTAGGAGTTGAAGTAGTTTGAAATAATGTTCTTAGTACAGCCTGACCTACTGTGGCTTGTTGTGCAGTTAACACATCTACACAGTAGTGCTTGGTAAATGTATGAGGCGTCGACCATGTTGCTGCCTTACATATTTCGTTCATTGGAATATTTCCTAGAAAGGCCATGGTAGCCCCTTTCTTTCTGGTTGAGTCTGCCTTTGGTGTAATAGGCAGCTCTCTTTTTGCTTTAAGATAGCAGGTTTGAATACACTTAACTATCCACCTAGCAATGCCTTGTTTTGAAATAGGATTTCCTTTATGAGGTTTTTGAAAGGCAATAAATAGTTGTTTTGTTTTTCTAATTAGTTTCGTTCTGTCAATGTAGTGCATTAGTGCTCTTTTGATGTCTAATGTATGTAGTGCTCTTTCAGCTACAGAATCTGGTTGTGGGAAGAACACTGGTAATTCTACTGTTTGATTTAAGTGGAACGGTGAGATAACCTTTGGTAAAAATTTTGGATTAGTTCTTAGAACTACTTTATTTTTATGTATCTGAATAAATGGTTCTTGTATGGTAAATGCTTGAATCTCGCTCACTCTTCTTAGAGATGTGATGGCAATCAAAAATGCAACTTTCCACGTTAAGTATTGCATTTCACAAGAACGCATAGGCTCGTAAGGCGGACCCATGAGTCTTGTTAAGACAATGTTGAGGTTCCATGAAGGAACAGGTGGTGTCCTTGGTGGTATGATTCTCTTTAAGCCTTCCATAAATGCTTTAATGACTGGTATTCTAAATAGTGAAGTTGAATGAGTAATTTGTAGGTAAGCTGATATTGCGGTGAGATGTATTTTTATGGAAGAGAAAGCTAGATTTGATTTTTGCAAATGTAGTAAATATCCAACTATATCTTTTGGAGATGCGGTTAATGGCTGAATTTGATTATTCTGGCAGTAATACACAAATCTTTTCCACTTGTTTGCGTAGCAGTGTCTAGTGGTAGGTTTCCTAGCTTGTTTTATGACCTCCATACATTCTTGTGTGAGGTGCAAGTGTCCGAATTCTAGGATTTCAGGAGCCAAATTGCTAGATTCAAAGATGCTGGATTTGGATGTCTGATCTGTTGTTTGTGTTGTGATAACAGATCTGGTTTGTTGGGTAGTTTGACATGAGGTACTACTGACAGGTCTAGCAGTGTCGTGTACCAAGGTTGCCTTGCCCATGTTGGTGCTATTAGTATGAGTTTGAGTTTGTTTTGACTCAACCTGTTTACTACATATGGAAGGAGAGGGAGAGGGGGGAAAGTGTATGCAAAGATCCCTGACCAGTTCATCCATAGAGCATTGCCTTGGGATTGATCTTGTGGGTACCTGGATGCGAAGTTGTGGCATTTTGAGTTTTCCTTTGTTGCAAATAGATCTATTTGAGGTGTTCCCCAAATTTGAAAGTAATTGTTTAGTATTTGGGGGTGAATTTCCCATTCGTGGGTTTGTTGGTGATCTCGAGAGAGATTGTCTGCCAACTGGTTCTGAATCCCTGGAATAAATTGTGCTATTAGGCGAATGTGGTTGTGAATCGCCCAATGCCATATTTTCAGTGTTAGGAGGCACAACTGTGTCGAGTGTGTCCCTCCTTGTTTGTTTAGATAATACATTGTTGTCTTGTTGTCTGTTTTGACAAGAATGTATTTTTGGGTTATTATGGGTTGAAATGCTTTCAGCGCTAGAAATACTGCTAACATTTCCAAGTGATTTATGTGAAACTGTCTCTGATGTATGTCCCATTGTCCTTGGATGCTGTGTTGATTGAGGTGTGCTCCCCACCCTGTCATGGAAGCATCTGTTGTTATGACGTATTGTGGCACTGGGTCTTGGAAAGGCCGCCCTCGGTTTAAATTTGTACTGTTCCACCATAGAAGCGAGATGTATGTTTGGCTGTCTATCAACACCAGATCTAGAAGTTGACCCTGTGCTTGTGACCATTGTGATGCTAGGCACTGTTGTAAGGGCCGCATGTGCAATCTTGCGTTTGGGACAATGGCTATGCATGAAGACATCATGCCTAGTAGTTTCATTACCATTCTGACTTGTATCTTTTGTGTTGGATACATGGCCTGTATTACTTTGTGAAATGTTTGAACCCGTTGTGGACTTGGAGTGGCAATCCCTTTTGCTGCGTTGATTGTCGCTCCTAAGTATTGCTGAGTTTGACACGGCAGAAGGTGTGACTTCGCGTAGTTGATGGAGAAACCTAGCCTGTGAAGGGTTTGTATGACATATTTTGTGTGCTGTGAACACTGTTTTAGCGTGTTGGTTTTGATTAGCCAGTCGTCTAAGTACGGGAACACATGTATTTGCTGCCTTCTGATATGTGCAGCTACTACTGCCAGGCATTTTGTAAAAACTCTTGGCGCAGTAGTTATTCCGAATGGCAACACTTTGAATTGGTAATGTATTCCTTGGAATACGAACCTTAGGTATTTCCTGTGTGAAGGATGTATTGGTATATGGAAATACGCATCTTTTAGATCTAATGTTGTCATGTAGTCTTGCTGTTTGAGCAGTGGTATTACGTCTTGTAACGTGACCATGTGAAAGTGGTCTGATTTTATGTAGGTATTTAGTGTTCTGAGATCTAGTATTGGTCTCAGAGTTTTGTCCTTTTTTGGTATTAGAAAGTACAGTGAGTAAACTCCTGTGTTTTTTTGTTGAGTTGGTACTAATTCTATTGCGTCCTTTTGTAGCAATGCTTGAACTTCTAGTCCTAGAAGATCTATATGTTGTTTCGACATATTGTGTGTTTTCGGTAGGACGTTTGGAGGGAATTGGCGAAATTCTATGCAATAACCATGCTGGATAATTGCTAAGACCCAAGTGTCTGTTATTTCCTCCCAAAGTTTGTAAAATTGGCTTAGTCTTCCCCCCACAGGTGTTATGTGATGGGGGTGTGTGACTTGTGAGTCACTGCTTATTTTGAGTGGTTTTGGGGCCTTGGAATTTTCCTCGATTTTTTGGGAATTGGCCCCCTCTAAATTGCCCCCGAAAACCTCCCCTCTGATATTGACCCTGGTAGGTAGGCCTAGTTTGTGAGGTTGTGGTTTCTGTGGGTTGACCTCGAAACCCTCCCCTAAAAGGTGTTTTCCGAAATGTGCCTCTGCTCTGCAGGGAGTAGAGTGCGCCCATGGCTTTAGCTGTGTCGGTGTCCTTCTTGAGTTTTTCGATGGCAGTGTCTACCTCCGGCCCAAACAATTGCTGTTCATTAAACGGCATATTGAGCACAGCCTGCTGGATTTCCGGCTTGAACCCAGAAGTGCGCAGCCATGCGTGCCTTCGTATTGTGACTGCAGTGTTTATTGTCCTTGCAGCTGTATCTGCTGCATCCATGGAAGACCGTATCTGATTATTTGAGATACTTTGTCCCTCTTCCACCACCTGTTGCGCTCTTTTTTGGAACTCCTTGGGTAAGTGTTCGATGAAATGTTGCATTTCATCCCAATGAGCCCTGTCGTATCTTGCCAAAAGTGCTTGCGAATTGGCGATACGCCACTGATTTGCTGCTTGTGCTGCAACCCTTTTTCCCGCAGCATCAAATTTGCGGCTCTCCTTGTCTGGAGGTGGTGCGTCGCCTGAGGTATGAGAGTTGGCTCTCTTACGAGCTGCCCCCACAACTACTGAGTCTGGTGTTAGTTGTGTTGTAATATATATTGGATCAGTGGGCGGTGGCTTATATTTTTTCTCCACCCTTGGAGTTACTGCTCTGCCTTTAACTGGATCCTGAAATATTTGTTTAGAATGTCTTAGCATTCCTGGGAGCATGGGAAGGCTTTGATATTGGCTATGGGTGGAGGATAGGGTGTTAAAGAGAAAGTCATCCTCAATTGGTTCCGAATGTAAGGACACATTGTGAAACTCGGCTGCCCTTGCGACCACCTGTGTATAGGATGTACTGTCCTCAGGTGGTGACGGTTTTGTAGGATAAGAGTCTGGGCTATTGTCAGACACTGGAGCATCGTAGAGGTCCCATGCATTGGGATCATCCTGACTCATTGTGGTATGAGCTGGTGAGTGCATCAGTGGTGGAGTTGTTGCCGGTGATGCATGTATTGATGGTGGTGGAGACGGTGGTGGGGTTGTTTTCTTTGCCACCTTTGCCTGTGGTTGCTTGCCCTTTTGTTGAAAGGCAAGTTTCCTTTTTATTTTGATTGGGGGAAGAGTGGTTATCTTCCCTGTGTCCTCATGAATATGAAGCCTTCTTTGTGTGTAGTCAGGCTCTGTAGATTGAAGCTCCTCTCCAAATCGATGTAATTGGGAGGTTAGTCCTTGTTCCTCTGTATAGGAACTAGTTTTCGGCTCTGAGGCTGGCTGTTTCGGAACCAAAACCTTTTCGGAAGTCTTTTTAGGCTCCGAAGAAACCTTCTTTGTTTTCGGCGTGTCTCGGTGCCGAAATTCTTCGGTGCCGCTGTCTCTGTGCCGAAGTTTCTCGGAGCCGCTGTCTCTGTGCCGAAGTTTCTCGGAGCCGCTGTCTCTGTGCCGAAGTTTCTCGGAGCCGCCGTCTCGGCTCGGGGGACAAGCACAAGTTACAGACCAGATGGTGATCCGTATACGGATACTTGTGATGGCATTTTGGGCAGAAACGGAATGGGGTCCGTTCCATGAGCCTTGAAGTCGCACGTGGCCGGGCCGACCAGGCCCCGACGGGGGGATCGAAAAAACCCCGAAGGGCCACCGGAGCTCTTCAAAATTCGGTGTCGATTTGTTCTAACTAACCCGATACCGAACGCAAACAATACCGACGTTTTTTTCTGAGATTCTAACTAACTTTCCGACCCGAAACACGGAGCGAAAAGGAACACGTCCGAACCCGATGGCGGAAAAAAACCAATCTAAGATGGAGTCGACGCCCATGCGCAATGGAATCGAAGTGGGAGGAGTCCCTCGGTCTCGTGACTCGAAAAGACTTCTTCGAAGAAAAACAACTTGTAACACTCCGAGCCCAACACCAGACGGCGGACTGTACACAGCATGTGTATCTGCAGCTACACATGCCATCGAACATATATATATATATATGGCAACTATTCAAAATTATTTAAGAACGTACAGTCAAACGAACTCAAAATATATGGAAAATGTCACTTACGCAGTGTACATCTGTTTGTGGCATGTTCCGCTGCAGATTCACATGCTGTGCGTATACTTCTGCCATCTAGTGTTGGGCTCGGAGTGTTACAAGTTGTTTTTTCTTCGAAGAAGTGTTTTCGAGTCACGGGATCGAGTGACTCCTCCTCTTCGGTTCCATTATGCAAGGGCATCGACTCCATGTTAGATTATTTTCCCGCAGAGGGTAAGGTAGGAGTGATAGAGTATAAAGAAAAGAGATGTCCATGCTAATGGAATGTTAAATATATATATATATATATATATATATATACATACGTACATATGTACAAATGTTGTTAACTTAAACTATTACAGGCAGCCGGGGAGGTGGGAGGGTGCATGTGAATCTGTAGCGGAACATGCCACAAACAGACATACAATGGGTAAGTGACATTTTCCGTTCCATGGCATGTGTAGTTGCAGATACACATGCAGTGCATAGACTACAAAGCAGTTAGTCCTCCCATAAAAGCCGTGGTTAGCCTGTAGGAGTTGAAGTTATTTTAACTAATGTTCTGAGTACAGCTTGCCCTACTGTGGCTTGCTGTGTAGCTAAAACATCTACACAATAGTGTTTAGTGAATGTATGCGGTGCTGACCAAGTAGCTGCTTTACATATTTCAGCCACTGGTATATTTCCTAAAAAAAAAAAGCCATTGTAGCAACTTTCTTCCTTGTGGAATGTGCTTTAGGAGTAACTAAGAGTTTCCTTTTGGCTTTAACATAGCATGTTTGGATGCATCTTACTATCCATCTTGCTAATCCTTGTTTTGAAATGGGGTTATCTGTATGAGGGTTTTGAAAGGCTACAAACAGCTGTTTAGTTTTTCTGAATGGTTTTGTTCTATCTATATAGTACATTAGTGCTCTTTTAATGTCTAATGTATGTAGAGCTCTTTCTGCCACAGAATCTGGCTGTGGGAAGAAGACTGGTAGTTCCGCTGTTTGATATGAAAAGGTGATACTACTTTTGGAAGAAATTTGGGGTTAGTTCATAGTACAACTTTATGTTTGTGTACTTGTATGAACGATTCTTCAATTGTGAAAGCTTGAATCTCACTGACTCTTCGCAACAATGTAATTGCGACTAGGAAAGCAACCTTCCATGTTAAGAATTGCATTTGACATGAGTGCATAGGTTCAAATGGTGGGCCCATAAGTCGCGTAAGCACTATGTTTAAATTCCAAGAAGGAACTGGAGGTGTCCTGGGTGGAATGATGTGTTTTAAGCCTTCCATGGAAGCTTTATTAACAGGAACTCTAAATAAAGAGCTGTGCTGTATATTTTGAAAATATGCTGAAATTGCAGTAAGATGTATTTTTATGGAAGAGAATGCTAAATATGATTTTTTTAAATGAAGTAAATAGCATACAATATCTTGTACTGTTGCTGAAAGAGGGGCAATCTGTTTAGATTGACAGAAATATACAAATATTTTCCATTTGTTAGCATAGCACTGTCTAGTAGTGGGTTTTCTTGCTTGCTTAATCACGTCCATACATTCTGATGGTAGTTGTAAATACCCAAACTCTATGACCTCAGGAGCCAAATCGCCAGATTGAGTGTGTTGGGATTTGGGTGTCTGATCTGCCCTTTGTTTTGTGTCAACAGGTCTGGTCTGTTTGGGAGTTTGGAGTGTGGTACTACTGATAGGTCTAATAATGTTGTGTACAACGGTTGACGGGCCCACGTTGGTGCTATGGGTATCATATTGATTGTGTTTTGACGCAATTTGTTGACTACAAACGGAATGAGTGGGAGAGGGGGAAAAGTGTAAGCAAATATCTCTGACCAGTTGATCCATAGAGCATTGCCCTTGGATAGGGGATGTGGGTTTCTGGATGAAAAGCTTTGGCCTTTTTGCGTTTTCACTTGTGGTGAACAGATCTATTTTTGGTATTCCCCCTTGTTGAAAGTATTTTTGAAGTACTTGAGGGTGAATCTCCCACTCGTGTGTTTGTTGATGATTTCTGCTGAGAACATCTGCAAGTTGGTTGTGTATCCCTGGAATGTATTGTGCTACCAGGTGAATTTGGTTGTGTATTGCCCATTTCCAGATTTTGTGAGCTAGGAGGGAGAGTTGGGACAAATGTGTTCCTCCTTGCTTGTTTAGGTAATACATGGTGAGCATGTTGTCTGTTTTGATCAGGACATTCTTCTGAGTGAGAAGAGGCTGAAAAGCTTTGAGTGCTAGGAAGACCGCTAACAACTCTAAGTGATTTATGTGTAGCTGTTTGTGTTGGCCATCCCATTGTCGTTGAATGTTGTGATTGTTGAGGTGAGCTCCCCATCCAATGATTGATGCATCTGTTGTAATTATGGTCTGAGGCACAGGGTCTTGAAATAGCCGTCCTTTGTTTAGATTTGTGGAGTTCCACCACTAAAGGGACATGTATGTTTGGCGGTCTATCAACACTAGATCTTGAAGTTGACCTTGTGCCTGTGGCCATTGTTGTGCAAGGGACTGTTGTAAGGGCTGCATGTTTAGTCTTGCATGTGGAACAATTGCAATACATGATGCCATCATCCCTAACATTTTCATGACATATCTGACAGTGTAGTGTTGACCTGTCTGTATCTGTGGGAATATATTTTGGAATGCTTGTATTCTTTGCGTATTTGGGCTTGCTAGCGTTTTTCGGGTATTTAGTATTGCACCTAAATACTGTTGTATTTGCGCAGGTTGTAGTTGCGACTTTTGGTAATTTATTGAGAACCCTAGCGTGTGCAGGGTTTGTATTGCGTAATGCACATGGTTTTGACACTGCGTATGACTGTTTGATTTTATTAGCCAATCGTCTAGATATGGAAAGACGTATATGTTGTGTTCTTAGGTAGGCTGCGACTACCGCTAGGCACTTTGTGAATACCCTTGGAACTGTTGTTATTCCGAAGGGTAACACTTTGAACTGATAGTGCTTTCCTTGAATGACAAACCTGAGATATTTTCTGTGCGCCGGATGGATGGGTATATGAAAATACACATCCTTGAGGTCTAATGTTGCCATGAAATCATGTTTTTGAAGTGGTGGGATAACATCCTGGAGAGTTACCATGTGAAAGTGTTCTGACAGGATGTAAAGGTTGAGGGTCCTGAGATCTAATATTGGTCTTAGGGTGCCATCCTTTTTGGGAATGAGGAAGTATAGTGAGTAAACTCCTGTCCCTTTTTGATTTTGTGGCACGGGTTCTATTGCTTGTTTGAGTAATAGAGATTTGACTTCTTCCTGTAATAGACTGAAGTGTTCTGTGGATAATTTGTTTGGTTTTGGTGGAATGATTGGGGGAGTTTGTATCAATTTTAGGCAATAACCATTGCGGATAATTGATAGTACCAAATTGTCTGTGGTAATGTTTTGCCAATTGGTGAGGAACTTATGTAGTCTTCCTCCCACAGGGGAGGTGTGGAGTGGAAGGAAATGCAACAAGTCGCTGCTTAGTGTGCTGTGAGGTTTGTTTAGAGGGTTGATATTTCCCTCTACTCCTGGGATACTGTCCTCTATATGTGCCCTTAAAACCAACTCATTGGTATTGAGGTTGGTAGGCTGGTTTTGCCTGCAATGTGAATGCCTCTGCTGTTTGAGCTCTAACTCCACCTCTAAACTGAGGTTTCTGAAAGGATCCCCTGTATGGTGTGGTGTATAGTGCACCCATAGCTTTTGCTGTGTCCACTTATGGGCCGAAAAGTAGTTTTTTATTGAATGGCATATTCAATAGCGCTTGTTGGAATTCGTGTTTGAAACCCGAGGACCTGAACCATGCATGCCTCTTTATTGTTACAGCTGTGTTGACACTCCTGGCCGCTGTGTCTGCTGCGTCTAGGGCAGACCTAATCTGGTTATTAGTGATGGCTTGCCCTTCCTCTACTATTTGCTGTGTCCTTTTTTGATGTTCCTTGGGGAGATGCTGAATTATGTCTTGCATTTCAGCCCAAAGGGCCCTGTCGTTTCTAGCCAACAATGCCTGTGAGTTGGCTATTCTCCATTGATTGGCTGGCTGGGATGCAACTCTGTTCCCTGCAGCATCAAATTTCCTACTCTGTTTGTCTGGTGGGGGTGCATCAGCGGATGACTGTGAGTTTGCCCTCTTTCCGGCAGCGCTTACTACTACTGAGACTGGAGGGAGTTGTTTAGTTATGTAGACAGGATCAGAGGGAGGTGGCTTGTATTTCTTCTCTATCCTGGGAGTAATTATTCTTGCTTTAACTGGCTCACTAAAAATTTGATCTGCGTGTTTTAACATGCCGGGGAGCATAGGGAGCGACTGGTATGTTGAATGTGTGGCGGAGAGTGTATTAAACCAAAAATCGTCCTCCAGCTGTTCAGTGTGCATGGTGACACTATGGTATGCTGCCGACCTAGCTAAAACTTGATTGTACCCTGCACTATCCTCAGGTAGTGAAGGCTTAGAGTGATAGCAGTCTGGGTCGTTGTCGTGAATGGGATCTGGATCATAAAGATCCAATGGGTCTACATTGTCTTGTTGCGAGTCAAACGAATGTGATGGTGACTGCATTGGTGTAGGCCTGGTAGGAGGCGATATGCATGTGTGGAGAGTGAGGAGGAGAATGAGGAGGAGAAAACTGAGGAGGTGATGCTCTCTCCTTTGGCCTTGGCACTTTAGCTGGAGGCTTTTGCCTTTCGCCCATTACTTCAAGAATTGGCTGTACTTGAGAGTCCTCTTCCGAGGTTTTGTGGCTTTCTTTGAGTGTCTTAGAAAGTCCATGCTCCTCAGTGTAACCTGCTCTTTTCGGCTCCTAAGCCGGATTCTTCCGTATCGAAAAAGATGGTGTAGTGGATGCTCTCGACTCCGAAAGGGATTCCCGAATTTTTGACTCCGAAAAACAGTGTTTGCTCGAGTCAGATATGGAGCCTTTCGTCGACTCCGATGGTTTCGGAGGAGTGGCCTTTTTCGGTGCCGAACTGGCAGTTTGGTAACCCAATGTCTTCTTTCGGGTCGAGCCATGGCCTTCCGGCAGTGGCGTACCCATGGCCTTATGTTTCTGTCTTTGTGATGGTACAGGGGCAGGTGAACTTGCGTGTTGTCCTGCCGTGACCGGTCCGTCTTCCTAGGATTCCTGGTCGGAGTCGGAACCTCGAAAGGAGACTGCTGTCTGCATGATCTCTTCCTCTTTGACGTTGAGATGTTCGGAGCTTTTGAACGCCATCTCGAGCCTTCCTGTCTCAAAGTGTCTCTTTAGATCAGAAGGATCGGCAGGCCTCGCAATTTTATTCCCGATGATCTGGGGAAAGGCAAAGATTACTACTGAGGTGTTGATCTGTATAAGGGAATTTTGCGTGGCACCGAGAACAGAATCAGAATGGAGTCTGATCCATGAGGCTTCCATGCGGTCAGCCCGACCAGGCCCAAGTTGGGCGCGCACACCCCAAAGGGTGGGTAGAGATGTCTTTTACGACTGTACTGATGTGTCGATAGAAGATGTAAACCTGATCAATACGATGCAGACGAAAATCAAGCGTTTTCAAAGTTTTCCGAATCAAACTATCGGAGCAAAAGGAAACCCGTCCAAACCCGATGGCGGAAAGAAAACAATCTAACATGGAGTCGATGCCCATGCGCAATGGAACCGAAGAGGAGGAGTCACTCGATCCCGTGACTCGAAAACACTTCTTTGAAGAAAAGCAACTTGTAACACTCCAAGCCCAACACTAGATGGCAGAAGTATATGCACAGCATGTTATCTGCAGCTACACATGCCATTGAACATATATATACCAGCACGAAGATTGAGAAGTAAGCTAATCTTCACTTAGAAAAAACAGAGAACAACTTCTAAGAAAACTATTTAATAAAAACTTCTATTATTCAACATAGAGAAAGAGAGAGGCAAAATCCTCAGGGAGCTCAGGGTAAGAGACTGAGAAATAATTGTTAAGTGAACCTAATCATTAGCAGATGTAAATGAATGATGTAGTGACAATAGTTGTCCCTAGTCATTGTAATTTTGCAGGTGCTGTTATCCAGTTAAGATAAGAAGTGAATGGCCAACTGAGTATTAGAAGAAACACCATCTCTGAGGCAGTTTCTCTAAATCCCATTCCCCTTTCCCCCTCCAGGGTGCTCAAAGCAGAGATTCTATTTGGTTGCGAGTGGTCTGGGTTGAGACTGAGGATTTATCTTCTGGTCCTGAGATCGAACCAAGGTACTCCGACATATGCTGATGTCAGGGAACGCTAAGTTTGAATGTTGTGTGGAGTGCAAGAAGGAATTTGTACAGCTGAAGAAGTGTGTAGCATCTACTCCAGCACTGAAACCTTTTGATACAAGAGATAAGAACATAATGTGCATTGATGCTAGTGGTGTGGGAGCTGTTCTAATGCAATACAGGAATGGAAAATATGTCACTATAGCCTATGCTTAAAGGCTGTTGAGAAATGCAGAACTGTCATATTCCACATTTGAGAGGGATTAAGTGGCTTGCTGGAGGGGTGTGAATCAACACTTTACTAAGTTTGTATGGGGGAAGGTTGAGCCACAAAAGAAAAGGCGTATGGTGCTTCATCTTTCTGTAATGCGAGTGCAGAGCTGTCAGTAATGAGTAACATAATGCTTAGAGGAGAGTTATTGGTTGTTCCAGGTATGTTGAGGAGCCGGATTCTGAAACTGACACTTGAAGGGGATATTGATATGAGTGCCACCAAGTGTAAAATAAGGGTGGAGTACTGGCAGCCGAGGTTAGACCAGGATGTGGACAGCGGGATAGGAGAGTTTATGTCTTGTGTTTGGAGTGATAAATCGCAGAGGAAAGTGGGTTATCCACAGTTAGAAGAGTGGGGAAACAAATGCCCCTTGTAGGCCAACTGGTTAGGACATTTCAGCTCCTCAGAATGTGTTAAGTTCTTGTCCAAAATATGCCATTGTAGTTGTAGACTATCATCCAAGGTGCCAAGACGTTAAGTTCACCAACTGAGTAACTACTGAAGATGTGATCAAATTTTTTCGAGGAATTGTGGGCGAAGGAACACCCAAGATCATCATAACAAGCAACGGAGTAGTGTTTGTGTCTCGAGAAATGAAGGATTTTTTAAGAGTAAATGGGGTTGAGCAGATACGAATGTCTGTTTATTGGCCCAAAAGCAATCGCCACATCAAGAGGTGGAACAGAACTCTCAAGGAAGGGTTGCATTTGGCACTTTGGGTGGTCAGTGGAGGAAAGCTGAGAGGAGGTTGGCATGGGCTTACTTGCACAACGCCCAACAGCGTGATAGGGAAAAATTCTGTTTGATATCATGAGGGGAAGGAAGCTAAGAGTGTTATTATCAAAGGAGTGGGAAGAAACAGTTTGAGAGGTGTTGAATTTAAGGAGCCTCAGGTTGGCAACATGGGGAAATTTAAGATGGGTGAATGTGAAGAAAGGTCAAAAAGCAAACAAAGGTTTGTTCACATTTTTTTAACTTTTACACATGAGGAAGGCGAATCCATGTTGAGTGATGGGAACATGTGTAATTATAAAAAAATTAAAAAAAATTAAAAGTGGGTACGGTACTAGATTGTCTTTTAAAAGGAGTGAAGAGGAATCCTGTTTTTCAGTCAGAATATGTAAAAATTCCTAAGTGTGTTAAACAGCATTAAGGTAGAACCAGGCGAGATCTCCAGTGGTGCAAAGATTATATTATATAGAGTGAAAGTTGTAGAGGTGTTCATGACAATTTGAATTGCTAAGCAAAGAGATCTAGGGCTGCCACAACCAACGAGGAATCACACATTGCATATCTTGATTCAGAGCAAAAAAAACTCAGCATAGTGACATGCAAAAGTCAATTAAGTGTTGTACCTCTTAAGTAAGAGGTGTACCTCTCTACTCGACCTTCTGATTCCTCATGTTTTAATAAATGTGAATTTAATCCTACGAGGGGACATTAATCTTCATTTAGAACATGTACAAAATAAGATGAATACTTGTTTAATTGAAGACTTATGCATACTCTATTTGATACTTCTAAACTCTGAGCCCACCCATGTAGCAGGGCACCTCTTCTGGACCTTATTTTTTCCAACATAAAGGATTTGATAATCGACCCTCCTCTGCCACTTTGTTGGGCTGACCACCATGCAGTGCCTTTTATGTTTATGGCCTATTCTTCTCCATCTACAATGCGAACAATTCCAAGTTGAAATACAGGGGTTGGTCCAAATTAAACACCTCAAAACTTAGTGAGCAAATACTCAGCAATCAGCTTATTTTACTACATCAGGCCGATCTGGAGCAGGATACGGTTAATTTGTGGCTCAATGTTTCTCTGGCATTCACTGTTAAACATGTTGGCAGAATTCATCCTCCGACTCCTGTTTAAATCTGACAAAGAAACGCTGCAAAGCATTAGAAAGACCTTGGAGGAAATCATATACAGATAAGGCAAAGAGGAAATCTCTGGAGTCTCTGAAAGCTTATCATGCTAAGTGTAAATTTGCTCGCGCCACGTCTTAAACAGAAAAAAATCACTAATGCCCAGAACTGCCCACAGGCTCTTTTCAAAGTGGTGAAAGAATTAGCAGATGTTAGTAATGCCTCTTCTGCACCCCGAATCTCTGAGTCAGTGTGATGAGTTAGCTGCCTTCTTCATTCTAAAAGTTTAAAAGATTCATGCACAGCTAATTAGTGATGCCTCGATACTCGAGGTCGACTTGACCATGAATGTGGGGAACCTGACTACGAAAGGGAATAGCCACGTATCGTCTGGGAATAAACTTGACACCACGTTATGTGAATGGCCTCTCTTCGATTTTACATCTTCTTTAGCTGCTCTTCAATCTATTAAATCTGAATCCCGTAGGACCCTTTACATCCCAGCAAGCTTAGATCCCTGGACACGAACTGCTAAACCTTGATAATGGAACTCCTCAATTCCTACTTACAGGACAGGGTTGTGCCCTTGAGATGGAAACATCCCATTGTTTTGCCTCTGCTGAAAAAACCAAACTTAGATTCCTCTAATTTTGTGATTTGTTTTAACCTATCTCTGTACCTGCCTTTTCCAAAGTCTAAGAAAAGCATGATAATGCTCACCTACAAATTTTTTGGGAACATTTAAGACAACATATGGACGCTGGTGGCACTGCTGTGCTCATTCTTCTGGATTTGAGTGCGGCTTTCAACACTATCCCACTCAATCTTGGAAGAAAGACTACAGGCTCTGGCTTGTTTCCTTCCTGACAGACCCTGTGTTTCAGGTCTTTTGGCTGATGCTAAATCTAAGTCACAAGCCTTCATCTCAGGAATTCCTCAAGGCTCTGTTCTAAACCCTCTTCTATTTAACGTCTATGTTCAGCCCTTAGCAAGTTTAATACAGACCTATGGACTCACCCTTTTCTCTTATGCCGATGACACTCAGATTATTTTTTTATCGGTCATCGAACCAAAAACAAGATCCTTTGGCTTTGAACTTGGGCTTGAGCCAAATCTCTGGCTGGATGAATAAGAACTCCTTCAAGTTCAATGGAGATAAAACGGAGGCCATGGTTCTGGGTAAAAACACCTCTCTCTGGAGTACGAGACATTGGCCAGCACCCCTAGGGGCCTTACCTACTCTATCCACAAAGGTGAAAAATCTGTGCTTCTTGATGGATGACAAGTTGACCAGGAAACAGCAGGGCATTAAATGAACTGCGACCTGCTTTGCTGTTCTCAGATGGCTAAAAAAGATCATCTGGCTAGTTCCTCTAATAGCCCAGAGGACCATAGTTCAAGCCATGATTTTATCAAGACTAGATTATGGAAATGTACTGTATCTAAGTGCTGATAAGACAACAATTCACGCCTATAGTTTAAAATGCAGATGCAAGACTGCTCTTTCATCGAACCCAAATCGGCACTAGTTTTTCACCAGCTCCAAGAACTCCAATGGCTTATGGTTATGAAACACATTGTGTTTAAGGCACTCTGTTATATGTTCAAAATCAAACAAGGTGTGGGACCACGTGACATTCAGGAACTGGTGAGACCATATCAGCCCACACATGCTTTTTGATCCTCCAACCTTTCCTAGTTCACTGTACCAACGTTCCATCTTTCCCGTATAAAGGGACGCTCCTTTTTTTAACTTGGTCCTAAACTGTGGAATGCTCTTCCAGAAACTTTGAAGAATTGTTATTCATTACTGACTTTTCAGAAAGGCCTGAAGACCTGGCTTTTTTAAATTAACTGACCACTACACCCTATCTATTTTCTACTGAGCGCAGGCAAACACTTTCGGGTAGCTGTGCGCATTATAAAACTCAGAAACTAAACTAATCAATGTAAGTCTGCTTTGTACTGGAAGTAGAACAGCCAGACTAATATTTGTTTTAGAGTGGGAAAAGATGCTAAGAGGTATCTATTTTTTATGACAGGTACTAAAGCTATATTTAATAAAAGTTAGATTGGTTCTTGGGACAGAAACACATTATAGTTTCAAAAAGGCAATGAACATTACAAATGTCTAATAAGCAGACACTTGGGTGAAATCTGATTCTCTCAGTCAGGTGGGGCCCCTGGGCTTAGGGGTTCAAAAGACAAAAGTTGTTTTCCTCCACCTCCTGATCTTCGGGCAACTGAGAGCAAAAGATGTTACTGAGATGTCCAAAGGCAATCCACCAAGGAGAAAGGTAGGAGTCACATTGCTAACCAATACACCTTTGGGGCCAGTGGGAAACTGCTCATAACAAGAGACCACTGGTCAGAAGACAATTTGTGGACTGCCAGCATAATGAGTTCCAAGAGGTATAAAGCACTCTGCAGCGGAATAATGAAAGGGTGGGTAACAAAAAGAGGGCATATATTGTGTGCTTGTGTTTTGAAATTTCTAACTTGCTTTTACACAACTTGTAAGAAAGGCAAGATGAACTACCTCAAATGTAAACAAAACAAATGCTCAGAACATTTAAACAGGCTTTTACAAAAACATCTAGCCAGTGTCTTGTGGAATCCTCCTGTGACAGCAGCAAAAAAGAGAATGAATATTATCACCATTTCCAGGAGTTTTCATACCTATAATGATGCGCACCGGGAGCACCAAACATTGACATCCGAACACACTAGGAGACACCACTAAGAGCAGTTTGTGACTGAATTACAAAAATGTGTTTTGGTACAAATATGATTGTTGGACTTTTGGCCATACGCATGGTCATCCCAAAGTCTTTTTGCCTCCTTCCTCCTGGTTTTTCTGACCTTTCGCTGTTGGCTCTAGGACTCTGAGCACTTTATCACTGCTGACCAGTGTTAAAGTGCAGGTGCTCTCCCATCTAAAGTTGGTATGATTGGCTTATACCTGATTGGCATATTTAATTTACCTATAAGTCCCTTGTACAGTGGTATCTCTATACCCAGGGCCTGTAAATTAAATACTACTAGTGGGCCTGCAGCGCTGCTTGCGCCACCCACTGAAGTAGACTTTCAAACCTGTCTCAGGCCTGCTAGCGCAGGGCCTGTGTGCGCAGTTTTCTGCCACAGGGACCTGGCATCTAAATTTACTTGCCAGGCCCAGAACTCCCCTTTTACTACATGTAAGTCACCCCTAAAGTACGCCCTGTGGGCAGGGTGCCATGTATGTAGAAAGGCAGGACATGTGCCATATTGCATGGCCTGTCCTGGTAGTGACAAACAGCCTAACTTGGTGTCTCACTGCTGTGAGTGCTGCCTTCTCATAGGATTGCATTAGAAATGCCCTGCCTTATGTGTAGGGGTATTGTCTGATTTATGAGGGCTAGCGTAGGCGTGTTTGGTATGGTTGTGATGGTGATAATAAATACTGCTTACTGGTGTGGGTGTATTTTTTATTACTATCACAGAAATGGCACTTCTAGAAAGTGCGCATTTATCTGTGCTTATGATTCTGGTGTTTTGCAGCTTGACTCCAATCCACGTCTGGGCAGAGTGACAGTTGGGGCTTTGTGCATACTTTTCAGACAGCCTGTACACAGGGAGGGTGGAGGTGTCACTGAGGTGCATCTACATACTGAATAGTCTTCCTGGGCTGAGAGAAGGGAGAGGCGGGGCACACCTACATTTGTAAAGGCTGTGCCCTGGCCTCACACAATAGGGTTGTTAACCCCCCACTGATGTTTGGAGCCTGTGCTGAAAGGAGAGAGGGGGCACTCCCAGAACCAGTTGTAACTGGCTGGAACCTCCTCTCCCTATCATTGTAAAACACTGTAAAAATGGACTATAAGTACAGGGGAATTTTCCCCACAATTTGAACATTCTTGGAACTTGAAACTGGACACAGGACGCTGATGAATGGACTCACCAGGAAACCGCCATGGACTGCTGCTGCTGTGCTGACCTGTGACCTGCCTGGTCACTAGGAGGAACTGCCACCATCTGCACCCCTTGTGCTGGCCTGTAGCTGGGCCCACCAGCCCTGTGCTCCTTCTTGCCTAGTTGTTCCCAGGGGCAGGGTGCTGTGGCCCCTGACCCCTGCAACGATCTTTAAAATCTGTGCCCAGAATGCTTTCCCAAGAAAAGGGCATTCTTGCAATAGCTGGAAAAGGATCACCGCCGCAACCTGGGCTGTTGATGTGTCTTAGCGCTTTGAAAGCGCTTTTCTTGTGCCCACGGAAATCACCGCCGCAGCCCGGGAGCCTCACTGTGCCCTCGCGCTCTCCACAGCGCCTTTTCGTTAATGGGATCACCGCCGCAGCCCGGGCAGGGCTTTTCGTTTCAAGCGCGAGGATCGCGCTGACTTTAGTGCCCCCGGGGCACTGGAGAGAGCCAAGGAAGGAGCTAGCACGCTCCTAGCGTGCTCCCGGGGGACGCGATCTTTTCAGAGCGCCCCCGGGGCACCAGCAGGCCCCACCTGGGGCCGCAACGTCATCAGAGGGAGAGGAGGACGCCTCTCCCTCCCTTACAGGAGTCCCGGAGGCAGAGGGAGAGGAGGGCGCCTCTCCCTCCCTTGCAGGAGTCCCGGAGGACTCTCCTGCTCTTCTGGGCCGGGCGGCAGCCTCACCGGAGGCTCGCCCTGGCCCCCGGCTCTCTTGTTGGCCCCCTCGCGGGCCAGGAGTATTTGATTGCGGGGTCTCCCATAGTGGCAGGGAGACCCCAGGAGTTAACGGGTCCCCGGAGGGGCCCGTGTTTCAGTAAGGGGGGAGCGCGAGGCGCCCCCCCTCTCCCTAAAGTATTGGGTGACCTTGGCCCCCCACAGGAGGGCCGGTGGAGGCCCGGGGGGCCCCCAGTGATCGCGGACCCCATGAGGGGCCCGCCAGCAGTACAGAGGGGGTGCGTACCGCCCCCCTCTTCCCCAGGACTTTAAGGAGGCCCCCTCATTGCGCAGAGGAGCGCTGGGGGCCCCTTTCTTCTTCGTCTTAGGCACTGGAGGTGCCTCTACCATCTACCAGGTACTTTTAAATGGACCAATAGGATCATAATTGAAGTTCTTGTTACAGACTTTTCTAATTGTGATATATTGCCTACCTGTTACATGATGCTTTTACATATGTGTGCACATGTTCCTTTTATGGACATGACTTGCTAATATGTTTCCCTAACTTGCCATAGATTTTCTAATGTTCCTACTATGGGCGTTTTATGATATTCTAATGACAAGTGTGCTAATGTAATAACGTGTTTCCTGACTACTGCTTATGTTGCAGAATACTGAGTAACCTGTGTGTTATGTGTGACTACTGCTAGTTTGCAGAGTAACTAATGTGTAACGTTCTGACAACTGCTAAGGTAGCAGGATAGTACTGTTATGTGATGTTGGTCTAATAATTACGTTGTGTACAATACAGTGTATTTTTATATAATCTGGTGTTGTGTTTCCTTTGTGGTGGGGATATTGCGTCACATGTATGTGTGTGTTGTGCAAACGCTTTACGCATTGCCTCCGGGTTAAGCCTGACTGCTCGTGCCAAGCTACCAAGGGGGTGAGCAGGGGTTATCTTGGACGTGTAACTCCCTTGCCCTGACTAGAGTGGGTAAGTTCTGCCTGGCTGAGGTGCATACCCTAGCCAACCAGAAACCCCATTTCTAACATTGGAAGTCAGCGGTGAGGATAGGACTTGCGCTTGCACAATACCATTGTGACTCATTATTTCACTACAAGGATTGCGTTTAGACCATCACATGTTTGGCTTCTCTTAACTTTCTCTCTTTGGTCATTTTTCCTGTTTTCAGTTCTCACGCTTGGGTATTGTGGTTGTCACAGTTGAGTTATTTGTACCTTTTCAAGATGGGGCTTACCTTTGATTTAGAGGACCTGCCGTTTTACACGCAGGGGGAATTAGAGGGGTTCTGTAGAGAGAGAGGGCTGCCTGTAGAAGGGGACCTCAGGAGATCTCTGAATTTCTTTGAAAGGTTTGTGACATTTACCCAGGGAGGGAGGGTGCGTAGGGGGTACCCAGAGGATCCTGAGTGTAGCGAGGGTTCCCAATGGGAGGGCTCCCAGACCTCATCCCTAGAGAGTGGTAGAGAGACTGATCAGGAGGGTGAGAATGACCGGTTGGGGACGCCAGTTGACAGGGAAGGCCCCAGTGATAGGGAGTCCCTTGCTGGGTCCAGTGTAAGAAGCAGGGCTACCTCTCATTCCATGACGCCTGATGAGCTAAGAGATAGGCGGGAAGAGAGGGACCTGAAGTTGCAGTTAGCGCGCCTAGCTGTTGAGGAGAGAAGGGCTGAGGTAGAGAAGGCCTTAGTACAGGAGAGAATGGCAGAGGCAGAGAGGGCCTTTGCCAGAGAAAGACTCGCTCTAGAGCGCAGTCTGAAGGTTCTGGACTCACCAGCGTTGCAGGTGGAGTCCAGTGGTGGCAGCAATGTACAGTGCTGTAGCAAAGAGGTTCCTCACATACCCATAGATCTGGTACCTAGGTTCCAAGAGGGGGGTGACATACGTCAGTGGTTAAAGGAATATGAGAAGGCTCTGGTAGAGCGCAGGATCCCTGAGAAGGATTGGGGAACTGGCCTAGGGAGTTTTATTCCTGAGGAGGGGAGGGATGCCCTACTGACTCTAGAAGAGAGTGACAGGGAGGGGTACTCCGCTGTGAAGAACGCACTGATTGTGAAGTATGGTTTTTCCCCTGAGGAATACAGAAAAAGGTTTAGGGGTGGTAAGAAACTGTCCCACCAGTCTTGGGAGGAGTTTGTGGAGGCTTGCTGCATTGCACTAGATGGATGGGTGAAGGGTAGCACAGTAAACAATTTTGAAGGGCTGTTTAATCTGATTCTCAGAGAGCACCTGTTTCGTTGTTGTTTTTCAGAGTTACGCCAACACTTGTCAGTGTGTGAGCTCTCTGACCCCAGAGAGCTTGCAAAGGAGGCAGACTTCTGGTTGCGTACCAGAGGGTCTGGTGTGACATTAGGGGGTGTTCCTAATGAGAGTGGTCTAGGTGTTTCCCAACAAGGTGTGGTGGGAAAGGAATGGAGTGTCCCAGGTAGGTCCCAGTGGACTGGGATGGGTGAGGGACCCCATGTCCCGTCTCTGAGGAGAGGGAATGGGGCTGGGCTGAGGCCCAAGGTGCCCAAAATACCGTCCCAGGCCCCTGAAGGTTCCATGAGTGAACGCCAGGAGGTGAGCCTAACCTGTGCCGTAGGGCTAGCTGTTCAGAAGGATCCCATTTTGTCATTAGGATTTAGGCGGGTGGCTGGTGATAGCGTTCCGCCGGTCCTGGTGTCTGGTAGTCTCGCTCTACAGCGGAGGAGGCGGAAATCCAGGCATAGGGTTGAGAGGGGGCTGCGGGCCCCAGTGGAGAACCTGGAGGGTCAGGGGTCAGCTCTGAGTGCAGAGCCCCCCAGGAATGACCTTGGTGAGACCATTTCTGGGCTGGGGGGAATCCAGACTCTGTCAGATGGGCAGAGGTCAGGAGACCTGCGCCAGCCAGACTCTTGTATGGCCCTTGGGGAAAGTGTTTCCCTTGTGGGGGGTAGGTGTGCCCCCCAGGAAGTCCTGGTGCGCCAGGCAATGATTCAACCGCAGGGTGGTGACTCTGGGTTGGATGATCAGGTTCAGGGGGTAAACTCTGACCTGATGGGGAGTACGTGTGCTCCCAAGGAAGTCCTGGTGCGCCAGGCAGTGGTTCAACCGCAGGGTAGTGACTCTGGGTTGGATTGCCAGATTCAGGGGGTAAGCTCTGATCTGGTAGGGGGTAGGTGTGCTCCCAAGGAAGTCCTGGTTCGCTGGGCAATGGTCCAGTCTAAGGGTGTCGTCCCTGGACTAGATAGACAGGTTCAGGGGGTAAACTCTGACCTGGTTGGGGGGGCGGTTAGTGTGCTCACCCCCCTGTGTGAAACTTCTGGTGGCTTCTCCCGAGGTGGGGAGACGCAGGACTCTGGAAGTGGGGTTCAGGGAGGGGGAAGCCCGCCCCGGACCCCGGTGCAACCCAAGGGTGTCGTCCCTGGGTTGGGTGGTCAGTCGCCAGGTAGTGATCCTGGGCTGGCGAGAAAGTTGTGCAGGGCTGCTGTACCCAGCACCCTGGCAAGTGTGGATTCTGGTGATACCCCTCCTAGGAGAGGAGGGCGGGATCCTAGAAGGAGGGGTAGAGGGAGGAGAGCCTCGCCTCTAGCCCCTGTAGAACCTATGGGTGCGGACCCTAGGTTGGTGGATCAGTGGCAGGGTAGAGCCCCTGAACTGATCAGAAATGGAGTGGAGACAGGTTGCTTTGCACCTGGGGCTACCGCCCCCCACTCATTATGGTTTCAGAGACCAGAGGCTCCTAGATGGCCTGGGGCCTGGTTCTGGCCATTGGCAGCTAGAGAATCCCCGTGGGTTGGTCTAGGCTGCCTGGGACGCATTGACAGAGAGATCCCAGTGGAGTCAGGAAGGCGTAGAACTGGAACATGCCCCTGCTGTTGTGGGCCTGGGTCCTTGTTCTATCGCCCCAATCAGGAAAGTACATCAAGGTATTGATTGTTCTCCCCTGGATTTTGGCTGGTAGGGGGTTGTGTTGGACTTTTGGCCATACGCATGGTCATCCCTAGTCTTTTTGCCTCCTTCCTCCTGGTTTTTCTGACCTTTCGCTGTTGGCTCTAGGACTCTGAGCACTTTATCACTGCTGACCAGTGTTAAAGTGCAGGTGCTCTCCCATCTAAAGTTGGTATGATTGGCTTATACCTGATTGGCATATTTAATTTACCTATAAGTCCCTTGTACAGTGGTATCTCTATACCCAGGGCCTGTAAATTAAATACTACTAGTGGGCCTGCAGCGCTGCTTGCGCCACCCACTGAAGTAGACTTTCAAACCTGTCTCAGGCCTGCTAGCGCAGGGCCTGTGTGCGCAGTTTTCTGCCACAGGGACCTGGCATCTAAATTTACTTGCCAGGCCCAGAACTCCCCTTTTACTACATGTAAGTCACCCCTAAAGTACGCCCTGTGGGCAGGGTGCCATGTATGTAGAAAGGCAGGACATGTGCCATATTGCATGGCCTGTCCTGGTAGTGACAAACAGCCTAACTTGGTGTCTCACTGCTGTGAGTGCTGCCTTCTCATAGGATTGCATTAGAAATGCCCTGCCTTATGTGTAGGGGTATTGTCTGATTTATGAGGGCTAGCGTAGGCGTGTTTGGTATGGTTGTGATGGTGATAATAAATACTGCTTACTGGTGTGGGTGTATTTTTTATTACTATCACAGAAATGGCACTTCTAGAAAGTGCGCATTTATCTGTGCTTATGATTCTGGTGTTTTGCAGCTTGACTCCAATCCACGTCTGGGCAGAGTGACAGTTGGGGCTTTGTGCATACTTTTCAGACAGCCTGTACACAGGGAGGGTGGAGGTGTCACTGAGGTGCATCTACATACTGAATAGTCTTCCTGGGCTGAGAGAAGGGAGAGGCGGGGCACACCTACATTTGTAAAGGCTGTGCCCTGGCCTCACACAATAGGGTCGTTAACCCCCCACTGATGTTTGGAGCCTGTGCTGAAAGGAGAGAGGGGGCACTCCCAGAACCAGTTGTAACTGGCTGGAACCTCCTCTCCCTATCATTGTAAAACACTGTAAAAATGGACTATAAGTACAGGGGAATTTTCCCCACAATTTGAACATTCTTGGAACTTGAAACTGGACACAGGACGCTGATGAATGGACTCACCAGGAAACCGCCATGGACTGCTGCTGCTGTGCTGACCTGTGACCTGCCTGGTCACTAGGAGGAACTGCCACCATCTGCACCCCTTGTGCTGGCCTGTAGCTGGGCCCACCAGCCCTGTGCTCCTTCTTGCCTAGTTGTTCCCAGGGGCAGGGTGCTGTGGCCCCTGACCCCTGCAACGATCTTTAAAATCTGTGCCCAGAATGCTTTCCCAAGAAAAGGGCATTCTTGCAATAGCTGGAAAAGGATCACCGCCGCAACCTGGGCTGTTGATGTGTCTTAGCGCTTTGAAAGCGCTTTTCTTGTGCCCACGGAAATCACCGCCGCAGCCCGGGAGCCTCACTGTGCCCTCGCGCTCTCCACAGCGCCTTTTCGTTAATGGGATCACCGCCGCAGCCCGGGCAGGGCTTTTCGTTTCAAGCGCGAGGATCGCGCTGACTTTAGTGCCCCCGGGGCACTGGAGAGAGCCAAGGAAGGAGCTAGCACGCTCCTAGCGTGCTCCCGGGGGACGCGATCTTTTCAGAGCGCCCCCGGGGCACCAGCAGGCCCCACCTGGGGCCGCAACGTCATCAGAGGGAGAGGAGGACGCCTCTCCCTCCCTTACAGGAGTCCCGGAGGCAGAGGGAGAGGAGGGCGCCTCTCCCTCCCTTGCAGGAGTCCCGGAGGACTCTCCTGCTCTTCTGGGCCGGGCGGCAGCCTCACCGGAGGCTCGCCCTGGCCCCCGGCTCTCTTGTTGGCCCCCTCGCGGGCCAGGAGTATTTGATTGCGGGGTCTCCCATAGTGGCAGGGAGACCCCAGGAGTTAACGGGTCCCCGGAGGGGCCCGTGTTTCAGTAAGGGGGGAGCGCGAGGCGCCCCCCCTCTCCCTAAAGTATTGGGTGACCTTGGCCCCCCACAGGAGGGCCGGTGGAGGCCCGGGGGGCCCCCAGTGATCGCGGACCCCATGAGGGGCCCGCCAGCAGTACAGAGGGGGTGCGTACCGCCCCCCTCTTCCCCAGGACTTTAAGGAGGCCCCCTCATTGCGCAGAGGAGCGCTGGGGGCCCCTTTCTTCTTCGTCTTAGGCACTGGAGGTGCCTCTACCATCTACCAGGTACTTTTAAATGGACCAATAGGATCATAATTGAAGTTCTTGTTACAGACTTTTCTAATTGTGATATATTGCCTACCTGTTACATGATGCTTTTACATATGTGTGCACATGTTCCTTTTATGGACATGACTTGCTAATATGTTTCCCTAACTTGCCATAGATTTTCTAATGTTCCTACTATGGGCGTTTTATGATATTCTAATGACAAGTGTGCTAATGTAATAACGTGTTTCCTGACTACTGCTTATGTTGCAGAATACTGAGTAACCTGTGTGTTATGTGTGACTACTGCTAGTTTGCAGAGTAACTAATGTGTAACGTTCTGACAACTGCTAAGGTAGCAGGATAGTACTGTTATGTGATGTTGGTCTAATAATTACGTTGTGTACAATACAGTGTATTTTTATATAATCTGGTGTTGTGTTTCCTTTGTGGTGGGGATATTGCGTCACATGTATGTGTGTGTTGTGCAAACGCTTTACGCATTGCCTCCGGGTTAAGCCTGACTGCTCGTGCCAAGCTACCAAGGGGGTGAGCAGGGGTTATCTTGGACGTGTAACTCCCTTGCCCTGACTAGAGTGGGTAAGTTCTGCCTGGCTGAGGTGCATACCCTAGCCAACCAGAAACCCCATTTCTAACAATGATAATGAATGGCCAGGTTTAAGTTCTACTGCTGCAAATCTTCCGAAATTCAATTTGGATACATCATCTAAAAGATGCTCCAGGCAAACCCAGGTTTACTCTATGGAATACATTTTAAATATAATAAACTGGTCTTAATGTGAGGTGAACAACAGCAAATCATAACTGGAGCCACTGAAGATATTTGTGAGCCAGGCAGAAAGTTACCATGCCTGCCAGTTCTTGTTAAATAGTTTGGGTGACTGCTTGGTGGTAGGAAATGGACTTAGAATAATTAGTTACTAATAATATTTCAAAAATGTTAACATAAAACACTTAACCATTTTGATATGACTCCAGCTATATAAACATCTAAAGAAAAACAAATGAGTCAAACTAAAAATTAACAATTAGAGAAAATAGACTGCTTCTCTGTGTTGAATAGAGTAGGGATGTGTTGCCCAAAGAAACTAAGGAGAAGGTTCAACTTGTCTTTGCTTCTGAAGTGAATATATTAACTAAGAAACTGTACAATATAAACTACTAAAGCTTGGCATGAATTGTATATTTGCAGAACATTCGATTTCCTTTAAATCATTTGCCTGTTTCTGGAAATAAAATGTGTCACAGACAGAGAAACAAAAGTCAACAAATACTTATATTATTTTTTATTTCTTTTTTCTTTCAAATATTTTAAATGAAGCCCATTTTTGTGTGAGGGAGGAAAAACCAAGAAAACAAAGACAAAACAACTGTATTTAATTTATAGCATCGTGAACCGTCACTTCCACAGTGACACATTTACAAAACAAACAAAATAAAAGCACCATTAAAGAATGCATGATCCCTGAATTCTACATAAAACACTGTCCTCCTTCCTGTTGTTAAAATGCTTGTACATGGTTATTTTAGTTCGGTAGTAATGAAAGCATAAAGCAAACGTTGAATAAGACACTCTTGTCGTAATGAGTTCCTCCTCCTTTACATCATGTACACACACTAGGGAGTTTATAATGTGGCATTTTTTCTTTGGTAGAAAACCGAAGGATTTTTTTTTCTTTTTTGTGTCTTTGCAATTATCAGGCGCTTGGACTCCACTTAATCTCACGCACATTGTCTCCCTTCACACACACGCACATACACACATTCATCATGCATTTTAAGTATGGATTCATGTCAAAACTCTTTCAATTGCAGAAGAACTGTAATACTGCCCCTTAAAAAAGGCATTGCATGGCTAATGACAAACTTATGTAAACATTCTGAATACTGACAAAAAAGTATTAAAAGATCACCCCCCCAGTTCAGAAGGCAATTTTTTGTGAAAGGAAACACTATATTTAGGAGAAGTACATAAAAATTATGGCAACAACGTAAAGCACTTTTTGTAACATTCACGGACAGTACAAATACATCAGAGGTGTCCTCTGGACAACATTTCTCTGTCACTATCAAACACAGCACAACGCCAAATGTGAACTCAAAATTAAGAGATTTCCTTTAAATTATACCAGTTTTAAATAATTTTCTTATTGTGCAGTGACACACCTGATTGCATACATGAAGCTCGCTCTGTTGAGATGCTTTTGAAATTTTCACTTCTTAACGCGCAGTTTGTTTGCAGTAGTGGGAAAGAATGGTGTGTTGGCTTTTCAACTGAGAATATTACAATTAATTTATTAGCAGCTTCGGAAGGGAATTAAGGAGTGGGCTAATCAACCGTTTCCCACGACTCTAAGAAAGCAGTCAGCAGATCTGAGAAATAAGATGCGTGGCAAAATAGACTGCATTACGAACCACAAAAACTAAACTTGGAGCATGAATTTTTTTCCTGGGATTATGATTAATTTATTGTAAGGCTTAAATATGGTAGCTGTTTCTTCAACCAACCTCGACACTGTTGGAAATATAGTGACATACAAAGGAGGTGGAATTGTTGCTTTGCAACTCACAGATCTGGTATATCCTAACCAGCAAGCTTGCCAAAATCATTCCATCAAGTGCCTACAGCCGTTTTAGAGGAAGCCAACTAGATGCACTTAGTTGTCAATCTTTCAAGATGGAAGGGGATACACTGCATATACACAAATAGATAAAGCAATGAAAAACACTGTTATACTTCATGCATTACTGAACTTGTGTGAACATTTGTTTCAGGTATTTGCGAGTCATTAATGGACCAAAATACAAGTGCCTTCAGAGTTAATGCAGCAACATATGTGTGTCTTTCATCATGGTAGACAGGGAAAGGCACATGCAAGAAGAGAAGGTTTCATGAACCTTGCAGGGTGAGACATAGGTAATCGGAAACCTGTTCAGCAAAAGGTTCAGATCTAATAAAGGAAAAACTCAGGTAGGGCAAAGCATATTATGGTGTGCAGTTCTTTTAAAGACCAACATGTCACATGGTGGTAGCTTTTTCTCTCATGGTAGCAAGAGTAGGCACTATGTGAGGATGCATAAGGGGGCTGGAAGGAGGAACAGAACACCAAAGAGTGCTGTTATGGATGTCACTGTTCTGTTTTTACATGACTAAGATACTGAGGTACTGATTTTGACAAGCACTAGGACAAGCAGAGCCAATTTAAACCAAAGGAAAGTGTAAGTAAGGGAATATGACAAGCAGAGGCATTTTAGATTAGAGTATTGTCAAGATACTAGAAACTCAGCACAAACATCAAATTGGGAAATTGTTGCTATTCTTACTGGAGTCTTGAAGGTATGATATATATTTCAGGAGTAGAAAGAAGCATATGACAAAGACATGAACGTGTTAATCAAAGAAGAGGTTGGAAGCACAAACCTCCTATTGGGAGATATCTGGACTAGGCTCTCTCTGACTGTTGTTGCCACTAATGCATGGGGAAAGAACCATGATAGAGAGTAGGACTGAACAATAAACCACATAAAATTCAGATACTGCAGTCAGAATGTTATTCTCAACCAAATATTAAGGGTGTTTCTGGAGCCTGTATGACAGTGGACTGGGTATCCCTATTAGAAGTTAAAGAGACATGAATTTGGGAGCTTAAATTGCCACTTGTGCCTGTAGAGGTGACCGTGGCCTTCACTAATATCCTCATTGTGCCACAAACTGTAGCATGTTTAGGGAAGGTATGGCTTTTCACCATCACTGGAACGAAGTGTTCATGAAGTTTTTTCTATAGCTTGACAACACATTCAACTTACGTCATGGTTGCATTTTTAATAAGCACAGTGTGACCTGAGCTTGGGAAAATGAATGCAATACTTAAAGGATATAGAACGTCAAGCACAAATATGTGGTTTCATTGCAGAGTGAAAAACAGCCTTTTTGACTAGGGCATATAATTTCAATTACTACTGTCAGACAGAGCATTTGACATGTTTTTGTTTTTTATTACTGAGACATTAAAATAACGCAAACTGAGTGTAACAGTTACAATACCTTGTTAGTAATAGAGCTGCACAAACATGAGGAAATGGTTGCAGTTTTTATGCAATGAGACAGTGGAAACTGGGATCTGGGAATGAAATTAGAGTCAATTACACTACCCTTCACCAGAGAGAATCCGCCTCTCAATTACAACACAAGCAAAGATGAGAATGCAAACTTAAGGGTATTATGACCTGGCAATCTGCTGATTTGTGAAATGCTGTTTAACAAAGCCACCCAGCTGTACACAGCATGTAATGTAATATACCGTCAAAGTTACAGAGAATTACTACCACCATGCTTCGTCTGATCCCCTGGGAAAATACAGAAACGGATAAAGCAAGTAGGTCGGAGGGTCAATAGCCATTTTTGCTTTCCTTGCCCGAGTTAGACCTGCAAAGAAACTACACTTTCCTGCAGGAGGCAAAAAGTAAATTGTAAGGGCTGGAAGTCACAAAATCCTAATGATTGTTTGTGAAGAAGGGATCCCTCGCTTCACCCCTCTACTTTTACAGTTTCAATATGGACGCCAGTACTTAATTGTATCCTGGGATAAAATTCAAGAATTAGCTTGGTGCAACACGTTTCTACATGTTCAAATGCTGACGTTGCATCAAAGGTATGCACTGCCTCAAGTATCACTTCAGAGGAGTCATCTTTCATGGAAAACTGCACAATCACCAATTCAACTGAAATTATTTGGACGCTAAATCTGGAAACTTTGGAACTGTAGTGAAAGCTACACTGGTAAATATTCAACCAAAGCTATGACTTTAAATTAGAAGAAGAGTGATATATCAAAGTACAAACAACAGTAAGGCATTTCTTGACACTGTGCCATACTACATTGTATCGCTGGGTACTGCAGCATCAAAGAACAGCATCTTGCTATCGAGATGATGACATACATGTGACTGATATGTAAGCAAAAGGGAATTGGTGGGCCTTCCCTGTAGATACAAAGTGCATTTCTATGATATGATGGCTTTCCCTTCTATTGGAATAGTGCATTCTGCTCAACTGGGGATGGTCACGAATAAAACAGCCTTTTGTTCAGTGTAATCTAAATGGACAGCATCAAAAACTGACATCAACGAGTATACTGAAAGAACAAATATAATGAAAACAAAGAAAATTACTGGTTTGGGTTTCACCTGCTACGAAGTGGCAAAAATGTATTGTGTCATAAAACCGCTTAACATGTTTGGCATATCATGGTGAGAACACATACTCCATCTATTTTCTGGTGTACAATGCTTAGGCATAAGCTGTGACCCAACCATGATACTATCTCTTTGATACCGCTATATTCACTGTGAGATAGCTTTAATTTCACTGACAAGATAAATACAAAGATGAAATGGTGCTTTAACTTTTAAGGCCACACAAGTCTCTTTCGTCCAATGTATTGTCTTGGAAACAAGAAGGAAATTGTGAGCTAAACCAATGTAAGACTGTGCAACCAAAAAACATGCGTTATAACATTCTTTAAGACCTGACCTCAGAGGGCAGTTCTTAAAAACATACAGGTAGTTGGTGCACGTTTCCAACTTTGTGCTTCTTTTCTAGATCAGATGAAAGACAACTATCTAAAACGGCGATTGTTTCTTCTTCGACTGACAAAACATTCGGAACACACTTTCTAAGTGAAATCTGAGCAGTAGACATGCTTTTAGTAAATTCACTGTCAAAGATACGCACAATACATTTTTACCAACCATTAGTGCCTAATAGCACGTGTTTGGCAAGTACTCCAAACTTTCGTGGCAGTTTATTTCACTATATCCAGATAAAAAGTAAATTAAAATGCTCTCTGTGTCAAACCAATTAGAATCAGACGTTATTAAATTAGAAGAATGCCATGCTCTAAATAACCTGTTTAAAGAGAAAACCTGCAGATCTGGTCCAAATTACAGGAGAGTCTCCTATACAGACGAATGTATATATTGGGAATTAAAAGCTGCGCTAAAACGTATGTCAAGAAAAACAGGAGAAAGTAGTTTGCCTTGTATATGATTCTGGAAATACTGTACTATATTCTAACTGGCACTGGATTTAACTTATCCTACGAAATAAACAGAATATTAAAGCAAAACACTATAAATCGGAATTTTTCGGGTATTTTATCTGCAGGGGAAGAAGTACTTAGGAGCATGTTTCCCAGTCAGGCTGGTGTGTTTCCAAGAAGATAGCAGTGCAAGCAGTATTTTAAAGGGGTTTCTTGGTCCTTTCAGTCATATTTATCAGGACTGAACAAAGAAAAGGATACTCTCAATCGCGAGTGATGATTATTGATGAAATGTGTTAGTTAGCATCTTATTGCATTGGCAGCCATTAGCCCGCTCCTCCCCAAAATCAAAACAGGAGTGTTCTTTTTTTTTAATTTTTTTTTTTAAACATTTTGGCATCACATATGAACACCGGTGCATACTGATGTGGCCTGCGAAACTAATGCTATTGAAGGGATATTCATAAAACATAGGCACATTTATGCTCTGGGAATTCTACTGCACCAAGGTTTGCCCTATTACATCGTGGATACCTGAATAACTCCGGCCATTCAGAGTTTTTCAGTCATGCAGCCGAGAAGCTTAATTAGTCAGTGTGAGGTCTGCAGATATTACAAGATCATATCTCTCTCTTCGCAAGAGTAGACAATGAAAGCACATAAAATAAGGAACAAAAAACAGATATCTTTCCTGTAATTTAATTGGGCGATCACATCGCAAAGCTTGCAAATGTATTGTGTGTGCTTGTTGCTGTCATGTACTCGATTTGAGCTTAACAGGTTTAGTAGAAAATACTTTTCAGAGTTCTACCCCAGTGATTGGTTTTTAAAACGTCCTCTTGAAAAAACATGACATGCTACAGCTACGTTTATGTCCAACATGATTGTGATTTTAATATTAAAACTCAAGCGAGCCATTCTCGTGGTAATGCATTCCAATAAATGCCTGTCCTTTTAAGAGAGGGATCTTGCCCAAATGGAAGAGGGAAGATATATAAGTATCTTTCATCTGACTGTGCTAAGATAGCACCAGGTGGCATCTTGATACAAACCCAGATGTAAACGTTGGAAAAGTCAGAAGAAAATATTCCACCGCAGTAACAGCTCTCTCTCATGAAGGTATAGGGTGAATGTCCAACAGCGCCAAGAGGCATTTCACCAGCAATACAAGGAAAAATGCTTTTCTAACAGCACTGTGCTAACAGTTCCTAGGGATAAATGCAGACATGCCTTTTCAGCATGACATGGCACTAGAGCATGGTCATCATGCATACCAAGAATGGTGGAGGTTGGGCACTTTGGTTGTGATTAGTAGAGACATATCTAAGGAGGGATGAAGAGGTTCCAGGCATGATTTGGAGAGGAGAGAACGTGGCCAGCTCCAGGAAAGACCAGCAGTCTACTCTAGGAAACCTGCCCATTCATGTATTTTGAAGAAGACAAACAGTCCTACTTATAGTTGTGGGATGTAGGACTTCTTCCAATAACTGGTGGATAACTGATCCGCCGTGTTAAGCGTGCACTGATGTCAATGGCTCTCTAAATACAATGGATGAAATATTAGCTCCTTTTGGCAGATGCCCTGCTCCGCTAAACTCTGAATAACTCTCATTCTTACTGCGAAGGCTTGTAATTTGGCCAATGTTTGCTGTTTGAGATAGTGGACGGCACTCCTAGAACAGCGCCAACATTCATTTGTAAAATCTGTTCCCCATACTTAAGGTGAAGTTTCATATTAAAACACATCACACAGAACTGTTCTTTCTCGCAAAAAGCAAACTACCTGCCACAGACTTTGTGTAGAAGTTTAAGTTTCAGTGAATTTCCTAGATAACTCAGCAATATGCTGTGGCTTACCTTCAGAATTCCTCCCCTGTGCCGCCCCCAACACACACACGCACGCACATACACATACTTTATGCTGCTGCCAGAGTCTGTATATATATTTGATAGCATCAACTCTCAAGACTGGACCAAGCCTCTGTTTCACTACTCTTTGAAATCCAGCAAAGAAGTTAGCAATACTTGCAGAGTCTTTTAGTTTGAGGTGATGGGTTGTTCCTCAGTTAAAAATATTTAAAATTAAAAATACAGGACTCACAGACGTTATCTTAGGCCTTCACTGGCTACGTGGTCTCTTTCTGGAATCAACCTTCGGCTACCTCGGAAATCTACATACTTTTCATTTATTTTGGACGTAGTTAAAAATGGACTTTGAAAGCTGCTGTAACAATTCTCAATTTCCATTTATCCTGAAACTGCAGCAATCCTTTATTAACTGCATTTCATAGGTTATTGTGTTTATTTTTGCTTTTTGATGGTTTTATTTTGTACTTTTATGTTTTTCTGCACAGCATTTTAATTAACAAGATAGATCATCAAGATTTATGAGAAAAATAAATTACAAATAGATTTGTGTACTGGCATTTTAGGAATAACCACTGTTTGATAAGAGTCACATGGAAACGTTGCTGCACTTGTACATAGTACAAGACCAGGGAGTTCCTCAGAGAGAGGAGTGACAGATGCTCTTCCTTAAAGTGTCTGACATTTCTACAGAAATAATTTCTTAAAACCGAAACTATGATGCATCAGGAAACGCTAAAACTAACTTAAAATGTTCCGCACTTAAGATGCAAGTGTGCAATTGAGAAAAAGGGGGAACAATAAATATAAATTTTAGGATCGATTTAAATGACAACTCCACACTGTACATTGTAAGGCTGGCTAGTAGAAAATGCCTTTAAGGAAACAGAGGTTTGATATCAAATTCCCTAAAAACTACAGGTTTTATATTTATAACATTTGTTGGACTAATCAAAATCTGTATGGTTTGATGGTATACTACAAGAGCTTTCAAAACCTCAAACGCAGAAATTCTTGGGAGTTTGAAAAACTTTGCACCGCAACAAACTCACATGGTCATTTGTGTTGCCCTGACAATATATGTACCAAATCTGGTAATTTTTGGATTAAAAGGGACATAACTCCTCTGCTGTTTTACTGATTTTATCGTCGTTAAAAGTTTTATTTCTAAAGCACTGATTAAGAGTGATTTGATCTAGACCATTGTGCCAAACATTGCCCCAATTAGACTGTAGCCCTGCCAGTGAATCAGCATAAGCCATGAACATATAAAGAATTCCAAGTTAGAGTATGAAAATGTATTTCATATGGCTGAATGTCTGGCAAGGCTCCAGGCAAAAGGGGCCACCGCCCGACACCCCCAGTCTAGAAGCATATTGTAATTCATATGAAAATAATATAATTTAAACAGAAATTTGAGACTCCATATGTGTAATTAAATCATCCATATTTTCACATAATTCTTTAAATCCTCAATCTGGGCAGAGTTCAACCCGTGGAGGTCAGGAAGGAACAACGCACTTCATAATTTTAACCCGCCATCACCTTGAGTGTGGGTCTGCAAACATTTCATTCATCACATATTTAAAAGTCTTTTCCCTTTAAACTCGCCGATCCCATGTACTCGGCCGAAGAGAAGACGAAGTTCATAAAGTTAGTAACAAATAAATACAAACAAAGGCCAATTGCCCACACCTAACAAACAGCGACACTTCAACACTGCCCGGCTTACACTCCACTCTTCAGCCTGTTCCCTTTGTTGATTGTGCGTGGAGTGCAATACACAGATTCACCAAGGAGATCCTGGCGTAAGTGTGCTTTAACCTTTTTTTCTGCGGAAGGAGTTATTTTACATTTCGAAATGGTGTTGAACTTTATGTGCATAGAAACAGACGACATTTCCAAGCCTGGTGTCAACAGCTGCTTTTCCGCCCCAGGTCCAGGGCCCTACAAAACCACGGTCCTCAGTTAAGAACGGTTCCTCTTTTGCAAGGAATGTTTCTGCCCTACCAATCCTGGCAATGTCATACGAGAGATGAACACTGAAACGGAGAAAATTCACAGAAAAAAACAAAGAAAAAGGTTGTTGTTAATAACTAAAAAATATTGTGTTTGTCTTTTCATATTTCTCTTTTGCAGTGCTTGGAAAAAAGACAATGTATCTTTGTTTCAGTTTCTATCGCACAACTAAACAGGCTACACAGAGTTTGGAAGGACCTATGCAGTCGTCGTGACAGAAGGCGCCACAGCCTTTGCACACAATCATAGCTTTCAGCCTGCACGAGCATTTTAGTTCCAACTCATCGGCACTGCTGCTGTCAGCAAATTTCTGAACAGGAAGGGGAGCGTTCTGGGCGGGCAGGCCTGCGCCGGGGTTTAGGCTACTTCCCAACATTCCTATGGACTTTTCAATGGCGGACGCAGCCCGCTTGAAGTTCGTGGTGCCGAGGTGAATGGTGGGATAGCTCCCGCAGTGCTGCTGCGGATGTTGCGTCTGTTTCTGCACGTGCTGGGGGAAATGCTTCTGAGATTCAGGGGGCAAGTAGGAAGAAAAGTCAGAGTTTTTTAAAGCGAAAGCTTTCAAATGTTCTTTTAGCTCGTTCTGTTCGCAAGCAGCATGCTTCAAGGCCATTTCGTCCCCGCTACTGCTGCCGCCTAATCCCTCTTCAAACGAAACGGGCTCAGATTTTATATTGCTACCGATGCTTACAGGCGGAGGCCAGCCAAGTCTCTTAGTGGTTTCCATGGGAACTACAGGATGCTTTTGATCAGAATGGACTTCAGCGTTGGGTGGGGACGGGTGAACTAAAAATGGATGCTGCATATTTTGAGGGGCACTGGGAATGTCGCCGCTTTCTTTCATTTGATGGCTAGGAGAGAAAACATTCCCTAGCCTCAGTGGCTGTGCTGAAGCGTGTGGGTCTGCAAGACCTTTCTGGTCTATATGTCTGTTAAATGCAAATGCATTCGTGCCGGAAGGGGACTTTGCGGAGCCTTGCATCATAGCAGCAGTTGGAACAGGACCTCTCTGAGCCATAGACATTTGGTAAAAATGTTGCCTATGCGTGGCATTAGGGTCAGTGTGAAAGCTCCCGTTTTTATCAACGTGGTACATGCTCTGCTGGAAACTGCATGAAGGGAGGGGTCTTTTCTGCTGTTTAATCTCCGGGCTGTGGGCCATCATGTTCGGAACCGTGTGTTTGTTCAACCACTCCTGTTTAAATGGTTGACCTTGCCCCTGCCCCAGATGATTCATACTTGAAGGAACCAGGCAAGGCGCCCCTTTATCAGTGTCTGTGGGTAGCTTCCTGGACTCACACTTCGCATGCGTTTCGTCACCCATATTCCTGGCCATCCTTTTTTTGGGATGGTTCTCTCGCTTCCGCGCCTGCAGTGGCGCCATGCCTCCCAAAGGGTACACCTTTCCTTCTGGAGTAGGAGACCTGGATGTTGGGTTTTCAAGGCAGCTCCTCTCAGTGGTATTCATTTTACATACAGAGGAAGCCTGAACGGGAAGCCTGTTAATTTCTAGCTTGGCTCCTGACCGCGGGTGGGGTAAGACTTTTTCTAGAGGCAGGTTGCCTTGCAGCAACTGGGTAACCAGGGGATTATTAGCTTCGACCGATGACAAGCGACATCCTGCGCTTCCGGGATTGGCATTCCTTTTAAAGGTTTCCGTTGTCAGCGATAAAGAATCTTCCCCGCAATCCATAGCGGATGTCTTAGAAGCCTGTGCTCCTGCAGCCATTTCACCAACAGCTGAAGGAATTTCAAGTCTTGAAAACCCCTCGGCTTCTAAGTCAAAGTTCTTCTCCGCTTCACAGACTTCAGATTTTAGAGGGTCGGTGATGTCTGTTAGAAGATTCCGAGAATGCACATTTGAGATCTGTGTGTAGCCAGCAGGCTCCATTTTCATGTTTTCGAAAGTGCTTTCATCAGAGTACTCCATCTGCTGGTTTACGTTAGGCTGCCTGGCCGCAGATTTGTCGGAACCCAACTGCTCCTTATCACCCCAGCAAATTCGATTCTTCAGACTGTACGGAGTGCTGCAGCTGCTATCGGCCCCAGATCGGAAGGAAGGAGGGCAATGTAGCGTTTCAGGGAAAACTTGGCTAGGGACAGCAGCGTCATTTAAATTCTCATGCTGCACAGACGGGGATTCTCCAAGATTTCTGTAGGTGGCCTGTGAATTACTCTCGTCTAAGTTGGCCATTCCAGAAGTCAGGATGGGGCTGTGCTCCATTCCGTCAGCAGGAACTACCTCAGGCCTGCTGATCACAGACACTTGAGGACACGATTTATTCATTGGCACAAATTCAGCTTTTGCAGGCCTGAACTGTGGGTCCACACTAGCATCTAAGTTGTCCGTCAGAGGTGATGCTGAAAAATTAGAATTTAGTGTTGTGCTATGATTGCTGTGGTCAACAATCACTTTACAAGGGATGGATCTATTTGTGGCAGTCTGAGAAAAAACTAATGGCTTAGATTTACAAGAGAGGTCAGTCACACTTACAGTAGGTGGGGCAATTTCTAAGGTAACGTTACTTAGTTTGGTAGTGTCTACGAAAGAAGCCATTGTCCCCCTGTTGCCAGGAAGTAGAGGAATGGGTAGCCTTGTGGCAGTGTCTGTAGTGCTTTTGGGGGGAGCACTCTGTTCATCACCCCCAGGTAGGATACCCTTATCAGAAGAAAATCTGTTGGCCGCAGTCAATGGGGGAATAAAAACAGAGCCACTGGGGACAGGACTTGGTGAACTGACTCTGATGGATGGCACTGGCACAGTGGCAAATTGGGTATGGACTGGGGTCGATTTATTTGACAGTTCCAGTCTTTTCTCATCCACAGAAGCAACCACAGGACTGACTGTCAAATCAGAAGCTGTACTGGTGTCATTACCTTTTGGTACAAGGGATGTGCAAGGAGCATCAGCTCCTGGGGAGGGCTTCAGCATGTTTGCAGTACATACTGAAACTGTAGTGCATGCACTGTCAACAGCCATAAGTACAGAGGTTGTGTCCATCACTTCTGCAAAAGGGACATCTTCTTGAACGGCTCCTGGCATAGTGTTACTGCAGACAGACACTGGAACAGGCGTTGAATTAAAAAGCACTGGCACACTGCTGTCTTCGGAAGAGGTAGACAAAGGTGTTCTGTCAGTCGGATGTGGCACAGCTGGACTTTCACTAGAGCTTGGTGAAGACACGTCAGTAGCAGGTTCTGGTAGTGCAGTTGTGTTAAATGACTTTTGCAATGAAATGTTTGTATCGCGACCATGGGCAGACTTGCTATTAGGAGATCTGCAGTTCGGGTTAGCAATGATGACACCAGTAGACACTTCCACCTTTGTGTCCGAGGCAATGGGAGCATCGCAAGCCGGGGTCTCTTCCTTTGAATTCAACAGCGGCTTCCCATCTTTGCTGGGTTGCTGGAGGTGGGCTCTTGCTTGGTGCTTGGCAAACAGCTTAGCCTTGGTTTGCTCCTTGATATGAGCTAGCGTTCTAGTTTTACTACCTTCACAAGGACTTCCGACGCCCCCAGATACAATGCTGGCCGCTGCAGCCACAGCGGCGGCGGCTGCTGCTTCTCTCTGGGCTCTAGCTTGTTGCGCTCTCGCCTTGATGTCTGCAAGGGTCCTAGCTCCAGTGTTTCGACCTCCACTTACTGTCGTGCTCGCCGAGGCCCGTGATTCTGCCTTGGAAACGGGCTGGCTCTTGATGATGAAAGGTGGCCCAATTTTTGAGAGTTGAATCTAAGAGAGAGAAACAAAAATCAATATGACTGTGCATTTGATCAATCTTAATGAAAAAGATACATGAACAAAATCTGTATTTAAGATGCGTACTTGGTAGGGACAGCGGGTCACATACTGGGCAAAAAGCGGCTGGGTAACAGGAAGAGATACAACTGGGCACAAGGTCTCAAAAGATCGTGCACTCAGAGCCTCGTAAAAAAACATAAATTACAAGGGTGTGCAAACTGCTCAATCTCAGGGTAAAATGCGAAGGGATCTAGGGCCAGATGTAGGAAAGGAATTGCAACTCGCAAACGGCAAAAACTGCCGTTTGCGAGTTGCAAATCACATTTTCCTATGCAGAAATGCATTCTGCGAGTCGGACCGACTCGCAAAATGCATTTCAGAATCGCAAATAGGAAGGGGTGTTCCCTTCCTATTTGCGATTCCTAGTGGTATGCAACACCATTTGCGACCGCATATGCGGTCGCAAATGGTGTTGCAGTTACCATCCACTTCAAGTGGATGGTAACCCACTCGCAAATTGGAAGGGGTCCCCATGGGACCCCTTCCAGTTTGTGACTGGACCCAGAAACATTTTTTCAGGGCAGGGAGTGGTCCAAGGGACCACTCCCTGCCCTGAAAAAATACCGAAACTAAAGGTTTCGTTTTTTTTTTTTTAAGTGCAGCTCGTTTTCCTTTAAGGAAAACGGGCTACACTTAAAAAAAAAAAAACTGCTTTATTTAAAGCAGTCACGAACACGGAGGTCTGCTGACTACAGCAGGCCTCCATGTTTGCGAGTGCCCATAGTCGGTATGGGGCCGCAATTTGCGACCCACCTCATGAATATTCATGAGGTGGGTCATTGCGACCCCATACCGACTTGCAGACGGTGTCTGAGACACCGTTCTGCATAACATTTTGCGACTTGCAAACAGCGAGTCGCAATGACTCGCTATTTGCAAGTCGCAAAATGTTATTTTGCTACATCTGGCCCCTAATTACCAACAAGATACCTACGGCTTACATCTTGTTACTTATTCAACAGACAAAGGAACTTACCTGCTCAAATCAATTCTTGTTAATATGGCCTGTGGGAAATATTTGTTACATTTTGCCGAGAGCTACTGTGGAAGAATTCTCACATACTTCTTTTATGAAGTCATTTATCAACAGCATGATCTTTTTAGATTTGGATCAAAGGTAGCTTTAGAAGTTTGCCAGCCTTTTAAATGAAATAAAATCATAAATACAAGTATGTACACTAAGGGGATTCGGATCAGCCCTCTGCATCCACTTGTTTTTAAGCAGTCATTCACATTATGCTTCCATTCATCACTACCCGTGGCTTGAGGCAATGGGTAAGCTACTTTAGCCATCAGATTTCTTAAACGGTGTGTGATGGCATTCGGCCTGAGCATACATCTGCCCAAAAAAGTGGTGCACTTAAGTGTCACGGCTGTTAGGCCAATCCATTATTATTATATTTTTAATTTATCATCTTTTTCTTTTATTATTAAACTTTTAATTTCTACTGCACATGCTTGCAACATAAATAAATTGGTCATGTGCCAAGGCCAAACCTTGTCAACGGCTGTTATAATTATCATAGCTAGGAGACATTTCAGTTGTCAAAATCAATTGCAAATTGAACAGTATACCGCGGTGATATTTATACTGGAGACAATAACTATACATCTAATTATGACTAACCTAACACATGGTTGGCAGAGATACATCAGAAGGACGCTATTTAGAACTCGCTCTTTTTTTTTTTTTTAAATATATTTCCCTCATATCAGAGAGCAAGCACTTACTTCAGGCACAGGCCCGCTTGAGAATCAACCACACTTCTGGTGCCAGTGACTGCCACGACCATAGAAATGGGCTACCAAGACCAGGAACATATTGGTCCCCTGGTGTAATCATATGACTACCCTTGGTGGGGAGGATTTAGCCAATTTTTTTTTTTATACATATTTACCTTCTGGCAAGAAGCAGAAAGTAAAATAGAAGAGATCGCTGGGAGCCCTCCAAAGAGTTGCAAGTTAACATATCGACCCCAAATAAAACCAGCATAGGACTGACCCTATCAAAACTCCGAACACCCTCTCCATGCCCTCGCAACAATTATCCCAAATATTTGAGAGCGGAGTAAAAAAGAAAAACATATGTTCGTCGTCTGCTTTAAGCCAGTCATATCTACAACCAGGGATCTGTATTTTTTGCAAATCTAGCAATCTTTTGGGGAGTTAAAAAAAATCCTATTAAGCGTGAAAAAGTGATTCCTTTTTAAATTGGCCGTCGAACAACTTCATATAAAAGTTTGAAGGATACATGCCACAAAGATGCGAGATCTGCCTCTGGCATCTTATCTCTCCAGATTGAAAAGGGGGGGGGTTGCAGCTTATTTGCCCCAGCATCCCCAAACATCCAGTAATATGTGGAGACTTTTTTTTTTTTAATAAATAGTTTGGGTGTCCCGTAATCTTGTCACCATCTCCCAGGAGCCGCCTACTTCTAATTTTCTACTAGTACGCTACAAAAGTAGTGTATATATATTTATATCTTCAAAGCCACCCCTCAGCCATGCTTGTGAGTGTCTCCCAAGTTAGGAGGCCTTGTGCAGCGAGACGGTCCCCCTAGACTGTTATGCCAGGGTCCCTCATTGGAGAACTCAAGCTATTTATTAGACACTCCGGAGTACTTGGGGAATCCCAAATAGGGGAATAATCTGAAAATATTAGAAACCGAAAGCCCATCTAATTTTAAACCAAAGCCTAGGGGCAGCCTTTAGGACTTTCAATCTAACCCTTTTAAAGAATTTTGGGTCTTTAAATTTATACAGCAGGTCATTAGTTCCTAGATCTGTAGCCACTGCCAACAGTCAGCCCCACAGTGAACTATCAGGAATTCCTAGCAGTATCCTGTAATTTTTTGAACAGTATTTCCTCAGATTGCATAGTGCCAAGCCTCCCTTCTCCAATCTATGCCTCAATTTCTTCCACGCCAATTTAACTGCCCCCACAGCCCATAGAAAAGTTATTTTCCTCTCAATTTTTGCAATAATTGTTTCAGGGAAGGACAGTGGTATACAGTTAAAAAGGTGTGTCAGTTTAGGCAGGGTGTTCATTTTGATTAAATTCTCCTGATTGTAAATGGTGAGTGGGAAGTTCTTCCACTTTGTGAGCAACGTATTGACTTCTCAAGCGACCCTTCGCAAATTATGAGCCAGGATTGCTTCCAAGAGACGGACTATGGATTTGCACAGATAGTTAAACTCTGGCTTCACACTCCTCTTCTGTTCCACTATATTCCAACACATGATGCCAGATTTATCTTTGTTAACAGAATAGCTGGAGAAGGCCCCAAACTCTTCTGCTAACTCCTCTACTCTGTGGATAGTTGTGTCTGGATCTGCCGTAAAAATAACACATCATCCGCATAAAGGGCTATCTTAGTGCTAAACCCCTGTGATTCAAACAGGGCTACTTGCTGATCTCCCCAGAGCATTTGAGCAGATGGCTCTATATAAATATATAATAATAGAAGGGGGGCCGAGGTGGGGGGTAGAGGGCAGCTCTGCCTGGTGTCTCTTAAGATGCAGAAGCTCCTAGTCAATGTCCATTTGAGTAATATTCTAGCAGACGGAGCATCATATAGTTTTTGGAGAGTGGAGATAAAGTTTTAAGTATAATTCATTACCTTCCGGTCATCCCACAGATATTCCCTGCAAACTCTATCAAAAGGTTTGGCCTCATGCAATATGAATACAGCCAGAGGATCCGAGTAGGCAGTAGCAAAATCAATTGTGCCAATGGGCTGTGTGTGGGTTCATGGATCTGCTGCTTGGGGTTACAGCCTTTCTGGTATGAGTGGATTATTTGCATGGCTAAAGATGCAAATCTACCTGCCAGAATGCTGGTCAACACCTTATAATCTGTGTTTAGTAATGAAATAGGCCGATACAAATCTGCCTTCCTGGGGTCCTTAGCTGGTGTCAATATTAGCACAAAAGTATCTTCTTTCCAAGACACAGGGATTTGTGCTCCCTCAAGATAAATTGAGTTTAATAGCTTCTCCCATATGGGTATAACCACCTACCTTAATATTTTAAAAACTCAAAGGGAATGTTGTCCGAACCCGCTGATTTTTGCATTTATTGCTTGCTTCAGGTGTTTTTTGGAGCTTGGGGGAGTGTCTGCCATGTCCTTTATGCCCTGAGTATAAGCAGAGGAGTGCTCTGGCCCCACAGGAGTTCTCTGTTGGGAGGTGGCAGTGTGGGAGCTACAGCAAGGAAGAAAGGCACTGGTTTGGGTGCCATGTCGCACCACTGGTTCTGGCCTGGAGAAGCAAACAGGAAACAAGGGTAGAGGTGGTGGGAAAACTAGACCACATAGCTTGCTCCCACAAGTGATTCAGAAGGTACATCAATCCAAAGAAAAGGGAGGATTGTCGCTGTTACAGGGGCTGAAGAGAGGGGAGACCAGTGATATGGAGGAGAGAGGACCACATTTGCGCTCCAGGTGCTCCCTTCATACTTCCCAGGCCACGCCCCCTCCCAGTGCTGTCTCTGAGGTAAGGTTGGACCCCCATTTCAGCATTGGCCTTGAACAGGTAGGCTCTCAAAGTTTAGCCAAAAAAGGTCTTTGTTTGGGGAGAGATATTGGGAGTTCTTCCCGCAAGCCAAAAATGCTAGAAGGGGGCGATCCGCTGGCCAGCATAACAGACCTCTTGGAACTGTGGGGAGAGGGAAGGAAAAGGCTAGCACCCAACTCATAGTGACTCCGTCTTCAAATTCATTACTTACAGTCATAGCATCACCAGTTATGCCTCTGACTGAAAAAAGGCCCTCTGTGGAGAATACCAGCGTTGGAAGGCCTGAACATACCTGAATTGTTTGAATCTGTTTATTGAGGTTTTAAATATGTTATCATAACAATTATACATATAGAATGTGGAATAAGGTTAGAGCATGGTTACTGTTTGTCGTAATAGGCCTCTTAACTGAACAGTATATACCTGAAATCAATGTGCAACACAATTCTGAAGTGAGGAACTCCTTTCAGATTGAGCCCTCATTACCCTTCAGCAATATATTGAAGGCCTTGGCACCTACAGCAGAGATTGAGAAGAGGGTCGAGTCTTGGTTAGTCCCAGGTGATGAGGGACAGGGAATTTCTGCCACCCCAGCAGACGGTGGGGTAATTGGTGAGAGTGAAGACATAATGCAATCTGAGGGAACAACCTCAATGTTTCTGAGCCTCAAGAACGAGATGAACAGGTTGCAATTTCAGAGGCTAATTAAAAGGCCATCCAAGACTCTTGGCAAGCTTCGAGTTAGAAATTAGATGAAGTGACCAGATTTACCAGAGTTCTGGAGGAGACGGTCAGGCAGGCTAGGCACAATATCCGTAAGAATGCGACAGGTATTGATATCATTACGAAACAAAACCAAGCACTGGGGGAGACTTTGGAGCAAGTGGAAAATCATACCAAAGGAATAACATCCGAACCCTCAACATCCCAGAGGCAGAGAAGGACGATATAAAAAGCTACAAAATATCACTCCTCAGGGATACGGCCCTTTAGGACAGACCTGAAGTGAATTTGGAACAAGAGATCCAGCTAGTACACAGGTACCCATTTAGGAGGATTCCCAATAGACAGAAACCTAGAAAGATCTTGGTAAATTTTCTCTCATACTTGGTGGAAAAGCTCATATTAGGAAATGCTCTCAGAAGTGGACCCTTTACCAACAAAGGCCACGGAACAAAGCCAATATGAGCAGGGCAGAATAACGGAGGGACTCTAAAAGTTCGGAGCAAAGGTTCAGATAAAAATCCCAGCCATGCTCCACTTAATGTAGAAAAATCAAATATATAATTACCTAAGTGTGGAGGAGGTTAATATGCTGATTGAGTCCATTAGGAAAAGTGTGAGCCGCTGAAGGGATGAGGCTTGTGTAATATAGTACAGTAAAGGGTGACCACTGCGTGGAGGAGTCTTGTGGGGGAGGGGGGTGGTAGGTAAAGGGGAGGGCACCAAATAAAACATTTTTTTTCCGCCTTTCGTATAGCGACCATATGGCATCTAATAATGCCAGATAGTAATGTGAGGGCTTTTCAAGGGAGGGGTAGGAGCGGGTCACAGCAGGGGGAGCAATGGAAGAAACCCCCGAAAACTTTTTTAGCCCTCATAATCCCTGATTTGTTAGCTGTAGTATTACAGCCTATAAAACTAGTCACTTACCTTCGGTAATGCCTTATCTGCTAGAGCCAATATCTATCTGCAGATTCCTTACCTTTGAATTCTCCCCATGTGGCAGAATAGACCTGGATGATTTTCATGACCAGTACCCCTTTGCGCAGTTAGGTGGCGTCTATCAACTCCGCGTCAGTCATAGGGTGCAACGGATTGGATGTTGTGGTTCCTATATATGCACCACCCCAGTTCGCTGAAGTCATTTATTTATTTTCACAACTTTCCATGCCACAAGCGCAGAGCCATTAAAAAAAACTGACTACTGGTATATCAAAATTAAAGCCCTGAAAAGGGAATCCCCGCCCCTAGTAATCAGTTCGCAGAGCAGACAGTAAGGAATCTGCAACTAGATATGGTCTCTACCAGATAAGAAGGTTACCGAAGATAAGTAACTTGTTCATCTGATAGAGAATTCTAGTTGCAGATTCCTCACCTTTGAATAGTTACCCAAGAAATACCATCCCTGGAGGTGAGTTTGAGAACCAAGTTTATTCTAGAACGTCTTACAGGACCAAACTGGCAAAGAGCCCGTCTCTATGGACCTGACTGTCCAGTCAGTAGTGTTTGCCAAAAGTGTGCCACCTGGCAGATGTTAAGGACTGGAACTCCGCATGCTAACGCAGTGGTCGCAGCTTTAGCGTGGGTAAAATGAGCATGCAAACCCTCAGGGGGTTGCTTTTTGGCCAGTGTGTAGCAGTTTTTAAAGCAAAGTACAACTCATCTGGAGATGGTCTACTTCTGCACTGCCTGACTTTTCTTCGCACCCACATAACCTACAAAGAGTTGGTCTTCACCTAGAAATCTTGTACGGTCAAGGTAGAGCGCCAATGATTTTTTTGGGTCCAGGCGGTGGAGTCTCTCCTCTTCTTTAGAAGGATGTGGGAGTGCGTAAAAAGTAGGCAAGGCAATAGACTGGCCTACATTAAAGGGTGTAACCACTTTTGGCAGAAAGGAGGCCCTAGTGCGAACCACCACTTTGTCAGGATAGATGGAAAGGTAGGGTGGCTTAGATGACAATGCCTGTAGCTCACTCACCCTGTGGGCAGATGAAATGGCCAGAAGGACGGCTGTTTTCAAAGAGAGAAGCCTGAGAGGACAATTGTGGAGAGGCTCAAAAGGAGAGCACATGAGAAAAGCCCAAACCAAATTCAGATCCCATTGGGGCATAACGAAAGGGGATGGAGGAAAGAGATGTGTAAGACCTTTGAGGAACCTATGTACAATAGGGGTTTAAACAAAGAAGGTTGATTATGCAACCTCAAAACAGAAATAGCAAACAAATAACCTTTAAAAGTGCCCATAGCAGTGCCCTCCTCGGCCAGGGAAAAGATAAACGTCCGAGAGAGGGGCAGAAAAGGAGGTCAACAGACTTGTCTGTGCACCATGCCACAAAGTTCTTCAAACAACAGTTGTGTACCATTCTGATGGAGGGACGCCTGGCTGCCGAGATTATGTTATAGACTTCGGGAGGAAGGTCAGAAGTTTGTCAACTGTCGTTGTCCAATCTCTATGCAAGAAGGTGGAGCAAAGAACCCTCCCCTGCTGCTGTGATAGAAGATCCTCCTGAAGGGGCAGTCTGTTTTGAGGATTGAGAGACATGCTTAGCAGCTCAGGATAATAGACTCGCTGTGCCCCGTATGGAGCCACAAGGATTACTAGGGTCTGGTTGTTCTTGATCTTTTTAAGAACTCTGGGCGAGGTGGAATGGACAGAAAGGGGTACAGGAGGCCTGAGTGTCTGTGAGCCTTTGCTGCCTTGGAAATTCCAACATGCAAAACTGCTGACACTGCACGTTCTCTGAGGAGGCGAACAGATCTAACCAAGGCACTCCCCACAGCTGAAAGATACCTTGCGCCACCTCCAGATAGAGACGTCAATCGTGGTCCACTCGGCAGTTTCAGCGGAGGACATCTTCTCTGGCGTTCAGAGATCCCACCAGATGTTGACCCACCAGGGATACTCCCTACTGTTCAAGCCAAATCTACAGGCGATGAGCCTCTTGACAAAAGGTCCATGACCTCAACCCATATAGCTTATTGCAGTACCACATGGCAGTGGTGTTGTCCATGAACACCTGCACTATCTTTCCCTTGACAGAGGGAAGAAAGGCTTTGAATGCTAGCCGAATCGCGCAGAGTTCCAACAAGTTGAGGTGGAGTCCGGATTCCGCCAGAGACCAGATGCCTCTGGACTCCATCTCTCCCAGATGGCCACCCCATCCCAGAAGTGACATCTGTCACTCCTGTAAGATCTGGTTGAGGAAGAGAGAGGGATCTGCCTCTGACCCAATCACTGTTCGTTAACCACTTCTTCAGATCTTTCACAGTTCCCTCCAAGATCTGGACCTTGTCGGAGAGATTCCCCTGATGCTGCAAAACACTGGAACTTCAGGTTCCACTGGAGAGCAAGCCTGTGCCATCTGGCATGTGTCACCAGCAGGATGCCATGAGGCCTAGCAGCCCCACTCATTCTCAATGAAATCCAAGATACAGGCTGAAATATCGGTACCATACCCTGAATATCCTGGACTTGCCACTCAGGAGGATAAGCCTGAAACTGCACTGTGTCCAGAATAGCCCCAATGAAAGGGAGTGTCTGAAAGGGAATCAGGTGTGACATCGGCATGTTTACAGTGAACTCCTGCGAATGCAGGAGGTCCAACGTAGTCTGGAGGTGGGAGATGATAGCCTGGGGTGAGCCCGCCTTCATCAGCCAGTCACCAAGATAGGGGAAGACAAACTCCTGATCTCCGCAGATGAGCTGCAACCACCATCACCTTCGTGAAAACCTGATGGGCACTGGTAAGGCCAAAGGGGAGCACGGTGAACAGAAAGTGCTTGTGGCCTACCGTGAACCGTAAGTAATGTCTATGGGCAGTCAGGATAGGGATATGGCAATAAACAACTGGCAAGTCCAACGTTGCCATCCAGTCTCCTGGGATCAGGGCAGATAGGAAGAGAGCCAAAAGGAGCATCTTGAACTTCTCCTTTTTGAGGAAGAGATTGGGAGACCAGAGGGCTAGGATAGGGCAGAGGCCCTTGTCCTTTTTGAGGAACAAAAAGTGGCGGGAATAGCAACCACGACCTACTTCTGGCACGGGGACCCTCTCTACGGCTCCCTTTTGCAAGAGCCGTAACTTCCTTGTTGAGAAGGAATAAGTGATCATCCGTCAGTCGATCGTAGGATGGTGGTATGATTGGAGGGGATAGTCTCCAAGGGAAGAGTGTAGCTCTTTCGGACTCTCTACAAAACCCCTGTCTGAGTGGATTGCCAGTGAAGCAGGTGATCGCCCATGGTGAGGGAATGTCAGATTAGGAAGGTTTAGAGGCTGCTGTGTAGCTATGGGGGTAGGCGTGGGGGAGAGGAGGACCTGTCCCTGTCCAGACCACTGGCCACCTGACCCATGAGGTCAGTGGAACCCCGACTCTCAGGCACGCAGAGGGTGGGCGGCATGGTGGGTGGCTGGAAATGGACGCAGTTGGAGACTCATTCCGTAGCCACAAACGGGCGAAAGGCAGACTGGTGGTAACGGAGAGCCACTGCGAGGCACAAGACCTGACCGTAGCCCAAGCACCCTTGAAGAGCTTGAGCGCTGAGTCTGCCTTGCCTCCGAAAAGACGAGTGCCATCAAAGGGCATGTCCATCAATGAAGTTTGGACATCCCCTGAAAAGACAGACTTCCTCAGCCAGGTGTGGCGCCTCTGGGCCACTGCAGATGAAACCGTTCTGCCCAGCAAGTCGGTGGTGTCCAGTCCACAACAGATTGCGAAGTTCGCTGTGTCTCTCCCATCAGCAACAGCCCGAGAGAATACTGCCCGGGTCGCCTCCAGGGCCTGTGGCAGCACGTGTGCAGCTGTGCCCCCCAGTGTGTGGGAAAAATGGCCCAAAAGGCATGCAGTGTTCACAGACCACAATGAAAGGCTAGCGGAAGAATACATCTTTCCAAGTGAATTCAACCTTTTGCATTCCCTTTCTGGGGAAAAGGAAGGGAACGCACCGTGGGAGGTACAGGCTTGGATCACACAGCTGTCAGAAGTGTGGTGTTGTGTCAAGAAACTTAGGTTCCTTGGTGTGGGGCAAAAGCAGCAGGCAATCGTCCTGTTCACAGGAGCCCCTGTGCTGGGTTTGTACCAGGTACCCAATTGGACATCCGTGAGGGTCTCATTAAACGTGAGCAAGGGTTCTGAGGTGAAAGCTTCTGGTTGTAGAACCTCTGTCAAGTGCTCCCTCCTCCACAGCCACGGTAAGGGAAGAAAGCATGGCAGTATCTAAAAAGTATCCAGTCTGCTGGCCTCACCCAAGTCTTCATGTCAGCCCATAGTTCATGGGACTGGTACTCTAAAGGGTCCAGCGACCCTTCCCATTCATCCTGAGGCCTAAGCCATAATAAAAGGGCCCAGGATTCGATCTAGGAGGCAAGGCTCCTGCCGGCATCAGAGTTGGCATCATACAACACCCATCTGGCTCTGTGTCAGTCTCGGGGATCGCAATGGGGTGGTACTGCCCGTGGGCATGGACGGCACCGTGAGTGTTGGTGTAGGGACTGGTGGTACGACTGATGCCAGTCCAGTTCCAGGACTGGATCCTTGGGTGCCCCTTGGCACCGAGGCCCAAGCCACCTGCTGGGTACCCGAAGAAACTCGGGGAGGCGTGGAGTTGGCCCAGGCACAGGTTCCGCAGAACGAGGCCTAGCACATCAACGCTCCCTTGTCTCATCGAAGAACGCTTCAACTTCTTGGACTTCTTATGCCTCAACTTACCCGATCACCCTGAGGACTTAAGAGTGGGACAATGATAAAAGACTCCGCGACCGATCCAGGGACCTTCCTCTCGACCGAGATCTCTACAGGGAGTGCAGAATTATTAAGCAAGTTGTATTTTTGAGGATTAATTTTATTATTGAACAACAACCATGTTCTCAATGAACCCAAAAAACTCATTAATATCAAAGCTGAATATTTTTGGAAGTAGTTTTTAGTTTGTTTTTAGTTTTAGCTATGTTAGGGGGATATCTGTGTGTGCAGGTGACTCTTACTGTGCATAATTATTAGGCAACTTAACAAAAAACAAATATATACCCATTTCAATTATTTATTATTACCAGTGAAACCAATATAACATCTCAACATTCACAAATATACATTTCTGACATTCAAAAACAAAACAAAAACAAATCAGTGACCAATATAGCCACCTTTCTTTGCAAGGACACTCAAAAGCCTGCCATCCATGGATTCTGTCAGTGTTTTGATCTGTTCACCATCAACATTGCGTGCAGCAGCAACCACAGCCTCCCAGACACTGTTCAGAGAGGTGTACTGTTTTCCCTCCTTGTAAATCTCACATTTGATGATGGACCACAGGTTCTCAATGGGGTTCAGATCAGGTGAATAAGGAGGCCATGTCATTAGATTTCCTTCTTTTATACCCTTTCTTGCCAGCCACGCTGTGGAGTACTTGGACGCGTGTGATGGAGCATTGTCCTGCATGAAAATCATGTTTTTCTTGAAGGATGCAGACTTCTTCCTGTACCACTGCTTGAAGAAGGTGTCTTCCAGGAACTGGCAGTAGGACTGGGAGTTGAGCTTGACTCCATCCTCAACCCGAAAAGGCCCCACAAGCTCATCTTTGATGATACCAGCCCAAACCAGTACTCCACCTCCACCTTGCTGGCGTCTGAGTCGGACTGGAGCTCTCTGCCCTTTACCATTCCAGCCACGGGCCCATCCATCTGGCCCATCAAGACTCACTCTCATTTCATCAGTCCATAAAACCTTAGAAAAATCAGTCTTGAGATATTTCTTGGCCCAGTCTTGACGTTTCAGCTTGTGTGTCTTGTTCAGTGGTGGTCGTCTTTCAGCCTTTCTTACCTTGGTCATGTCTCTGAGTATTGCACACCTTGTGCTTTTGGGCACTCCAGTGATGTTGCAGCTCTGAAATATGGCCAAACTGGTGGCAAGTGGCATCGTGGCAGCTGCACGCTTGACTTTTCTCAGTTCATGGGCAGTTATTTTGTGCCTTGGTTTTTCCACACGCTTCTTGCGACCCTGTTGACTATTTTGAATGAAACGCTTGATTGTTCGATGATCACGCTTCAGAAGCTTTGCAATTTTAAGAGTGCTGCATCCCTCTGCAAGATATCTCACTATTTTTTACTTTTCTGAGCCTGTCAAGTCCTTCTTTTGACCCATTTTGCCAAAGGAAAGGAAGTTGCCTAATAATTATGCACACCTGATATAGGGTGTTGATGTCATTAGACCACACCCCTTCTCATTACAGAGATGCACATCACCTAATATGCTTAATTGGTAGTAGGCTTTCGAGCCTATACAGCTTGGAGTAAGACAACATGCATAAAGAGGATGATGTGGTCCAAATACTCATTTGCCTAATAATTCTGCACTCCCTGTACTTGTATGGATTTGAGCGTCGGGCTGCCATCAGCTTCAGGAATCACTCCCACAAGTATTTGGATGCAAGCCTGAGCACAACTTTGTGTTGTGGTCTCGCTGCAGTCACCAAAGACACAGTAGGTGTGGATCTGTCACAGACATCGCCCGATGAAAGGATCCACAGGGCTTGAAGCTGGTTTTTCTGGAGGACATCCTCTATGCACCAGGAGCATAACACTCGAAAAAAGCTTGACAAAAAAATCCAGTCAAAAAGTGATTGAGGGGGAGCTCTGTTCGGATCAGCTCTTGCTGGTGAAGAAAGAGCGAACTGACATTAGTGTCCGTGAATGGGGCATATATAGAAACTATGTCATATCAGGCGCGGGCGATGGCGACACAAACAACGCCATCTAACGGTGCATAGAGGTACTACTCATGAAAACCTTCTGGATCCAGCTCAGCCCATATAATGATTTTGCAAGAGACCAACTTGACTGGCTTCGAAAACACAGCCCTGCTCTCTATTGCAAAGTGGGCGGGGCAGTTCGCTGTGTTAGACCAAGCAGAATACTCCAAGGGGGTTGCTTTCATCGAAAGAAAAGTGGTAGGAATAGAGTTGGTAGGTTCTAGAACTGCCTTCACAGGAAAATGGGTGGTTGGGCAGATGAGGTACTCTAAATATACCTTTCTGTGTGCTGGCTTTCATGGCCTAAATTCAGATGACCCATCTCATATCTGGAGTAGAATCTATTAGAGGCTCCAATGCCAATTATCCTTGGGGGAGATTTCAACACTGTTAAATATCAAGCTAGACAGATCCACCAGGAGATTGCATCAATACGCCCAAGGTCAGGCAGGCCCTGAAAAGTATGTTCCAGGATATGGGACTGGTAGATGTTTGGCGACATCGAATGGGAGAGCAGAGAGGATATACATAACATAGTAAAAAGTATGGCCACTTTTCCAGGCTAGTTTATGTCTTTATCAATACACTATGGTTGAAAGAGTTAGGGAGATCAAACACCTGTAATGGCAGCTTTCCAATCACTCAGCAGTAATGGTGTTAGTATAACTACCCGCCCCACGGGGGAGTCCTAGATGGACAGGTAATCATGTCTCCTCTCAAATATAGCAATTGGGCAGTTCTTGGAGAAGGCCAGTCAGTATTTTGTTCTTGATAATATAGGGTTTGCCTCTCTAGCTAGGATCTGAGATGCCTAAAAGGCCTATATTTTGGGGGTTCTGCTTCACCAGCTATCCCATATAACTCACTAGTCTTGTAGTATACCTCTTGGTGTTTGATTTGTTAACCAGCGCAGAGGAGAATAAACAAGTATGCAGTCTCTGCCTGTATACTTTATGACTAGCTGGATTTTAGTTTTCGGGTTTTATAATTCAAATAAATGTTTGAAAAAAAGTGGTCAGCAAAGTGGATTACTGCAACAGGCTTTTAAATGGCTTCCCAAAATTCTCCTTTACTCCACCAGAAAAGATCATACATTTTCCAACCTGAACACTGTATAAACCACCCAAACATACCCCGATGCAGCCCATCATCACAAAGGCAAATGGCTGCCCAAAACCTTACTTTATGCAAGATCTTGACACTTGTGTTCAAAGCAATAAATTGTCTGGCTTCAAACTTCCTCTTGTGCTATTGTATTCAAAACATCTATTCTATATTTATGATCCACCCCAAAAAACCTATTACACCAAAGCCACTGTGTGATGCCTCCAAGCTCCAATCTTATTGGTCCTCTTTACTTGATCTCACTACTACCTAGACAATCATTGTGCTCCTTCTACAGAAGAATTAAAAAACATCCACAAAACCTGGCATGTTGGCAACTTAAGAGCACAGCGTGAATTATCTCCCTACTGTAATATTACAGAAATAAGTCACAGCTTTGGTGTATGTTTTATTATCACCAAGCTGATCCACACAAACGATGCAATCAACCCATACAACGATTATTTTATCCAAACTATTGTAACCACCCCATTCTTTAGTGATATATGTGATATGTACTTTTGCAGTTGCTACTGTAAAACTTTTCTGATATGAATGTTTACTATGCTCATATCAAATAAATAAATATTGATCTACTCTCTAATCATGCAATTTGACAACTAGCAGCTACTTGAGATCAACTGGAACTAACTGTACCTGTTAAAATACAAATGTTTATTATGCTGAAGTCAAATAAATAAATGTTAACCAACTCTCTAATCGAGCAGTTTGACAGACAACTAGCAGTTACTTGAGTTCAACTGACCACGTTCAACTAGCTGTGCCTGTCAGAATGCAAAATGTTTAGTATTTCTATTCCTATTAGTTAACATTTTATGTTTCATGTTTGGGTAGAACTCCTCAAAAAGTGTAGTGGGTGCAGAGGTTAGAAATGTGTGCCCTCCTGAATTGCTTTCACTTTTTCTCATCATCAAAAACAGGTTACAGTGTAGATATAATATATTATGTAGAGTTTGAGGGTTCTCTTCCTGAATTCTGATGGTGATGGCAGGACTTGGGAAAAATGCAAACATTTCCTTTACTTATTCCCCACTTTGGTTCTTCACAACAATGATGACATGTACTCTATCCATTAACAATAATTTAAGTGTAGAAAGAAACAGTGGGAAAATATTCTCAGTTTCCCAAAAAACCTAAAAGGAGGGTAAAATACGATCCTATTTTGCAGCATAATAATTTCTACTTAAAGCTGCTCCTCACCAATAGTACAAAAATCTAAATTTTAGAAGTGATGCAGCTAAAAGAGTGGATAATGACCCAAAGGGTTCAGGGGAGCATGATTATGTAAAGAATAAAAAGTCAACAACATTTTTTGGTCTGACAAAGAAGTGTACATATAACAATAAAAATGTACGTTTGTTGGACATGGGATTGGAACCTATATTAATAGTAAACAAAGTACACATATATACAACAAAACATATTTAAATCTTTTTTTTGCCCATCAGGGTTGCCTACATGGCTTTTGAGAATAAAGGCTTTACAGCAAAAATCTTTGCTAGCTGCTGTACCACTGCAGAGGAGATCCGTATGTGTACTCAGACTGGATGATAACCTAGCAGGTAATCTCTGAGACCGTCAAGAAATGTCAAATGATTTAACTGACGGAGAAAGACAGATGGAGTCACAAAAAACTATTAATTCAGGGTGCTTACATTAAGAATGACCGGGGGGGGGGTGGGGCGGGGGGCGGGAATAGTCTAGCGGAAACACAGATCGTATGTGCATGCAACCGTCAGGCCAATCCTGAAAATTAGTGCTGTCTCCTGTTTTGGTATATATGTATTGTCATTTTAGCAGACTGCCCAGATGTATTGTTTTTTGTCTATTAAAATCAACAAAAACTGAATTTCAAAATGATGTGCTTTTCCACTTATACTTCCCAACCTTAAAAAGTTGAGAAAAAGAGCACTGTGGGTCATCAAATACGGTAGGCTAATGAGCTGACTGATGGTCATTGAGAAAAAAACGAAAAGGAAAAAAATTAAGAGATCTTTTTCAACAGTCTAAAAATCACAAAAATCATGCCTGAAGAGACACGTTTGTGAGGAGATATACAGCATACAGGACTGTTCAGAGTATAAAAACGCTTGGTAAAAAAAATCATGCTTAATAAAATGCAAAGTGCAGATTCAGAAGCTCAATGGGCCACCAACTTTGTGATGAAATTTCTTCTGGTTACTATACGGCGATTGATGTCAAAAGGCTTTATCTCTTGCTCTACAATACTTTATGAAGAAAGCACTTTTTCAGGTGTTTTAACTCTATGTAGACAGTCGAAACATTCTTATTTCATCAGTAAAAGGGTGGATTGTGCAATTTTAGATCTTAACTGACAAATGTAATGGCTTTTTAAAACTGATCATTTGGTTTGAAATCTGAATTTTAGGATTTAAATTTTTGAGGCCATAGCTTTAAAAAATGGCCCACCTGTACTCTCTTCCACCTCCACCCATGTGTCAGAAGTTAGCACTTAACAGGCTCTTATACATTGTACATTAAGGGCCCGCTTTAGATTTCAGCGGATGGGTTAATCTGTCACAACGATGATAGATATCCCGTCCTCTGAACTATAGATCCCATAGGAAATAATGTGATTTATATTTCTGCAGATGGGATATTCATCACCGGTGTGAGAGTAACCCAACCACCGAAATCAGGCCCTTAAGTTAGTGGTGCAACTCAGCTCTGTGAGAGTCAGAGTAAATACACTTGAAACATAGTGTCAAGCACACCTCTGAAAAGAAGAGCTGCAAAAAGAAAAGATTCGAAATTGTGACAAAAAGTAAACATTGACTATTTGATAGCGAAATGAAGTCAGTTTCTATTAGTGCTTATTCCCTTGTATCTCTTTTGCTGTGCTTCACAAAAACTACAAAAGGAGGTTCATATGTTCAGATAAAGAAGAACTTGACCTCAAACTGCATAAGATATATTTCTCAAAGTTGGGCTGTTAATCTGATGTTGTCAGTTTGGATGAATGTAGTGTCACTAACGCAAGCGAAATGGACTCACAAAAATATTACAAAAAGGAATCAGAACCACAAGACATATTGTAAGAAAATGTACTCAGTACATAAAAACAATCTATGGCAGCAACATAAGCCAGTAGATCAACACAAGTTAAAACACAAACGAATGCCTTGTGTGTGTTGGGATTGCTGCTGGAAGTAATTTTTAGATGATCATATTACTAGCATCATCATTGAACTTTAACAACGTGTATTGCAAATAAAATACGTTTTACCACCACACATAAAACCTATTCTTTCTAGCATCTCAATTTTGAGAACCAGAACGACATATGCGAAGCATCAGATAAAAAAATTATATCACTGGGTAAATATGTGTCGCTTCTGGGCATTTTAAGCTTACTGAACATTGGATTAATAAGATACTCATGGAACTGTACCTTAAGTGGTGGAACCTTTGGCTCTTCTCTTGGTGGCTGCTCCTTTTCTGATGTGGAAGAGGATCGAGAAGGCAGATCATCATCTATTCGGGCTCTTTTTTCTTTGTAGATGCCAAAACTATGCTGTTCTGCTGTCTTTCTCTTTGAGATCTCTGGCTCCCTACTCTCATTTTTTGGCACTTCAGGTGACTTGGCAGGTTCTACAGACTTCGAGTGTGACTTCTCGAAGTGATTTGCTGAACTCCCTTGTTGTTTATGTTGCTTAGTTCTGGGTATTTCAGGGAATGAAGAATTTTCTGCAGATGAGGTATGTAGTTTATCATGTGTTTTAGTCTGCAAAGTTTCGGTGCTTTTGGAGGTTGTCCCTTCAGGCAATGCAGATGCCTCTGATGAAGTACCTATCTGTATTTTCGGTGGTGTAATGTCTTTGCTAGCAGCAGCATGTGGTTTGTGATGTTCTGTGTGTGATGCACAAGACTGGTGATTTGGGGTGCCAGCTTTGGACTCCTCATTTGCCAACGATTCAGGGATAACAGGTAATCGACATGAACTAATAATTTCAGGAGCACTTTGAGGTTCTTTCTCATCTGCGACAATGTTCTCAGCTTCAGACAATTCTGAACTTGTGGAAGTTTCTTCTTTTGATGGGGAAAGAGGGTCCTCAGACAATGAGGGTGATTTTCTCTGTTGCAAATTGAGACACTCGATTGTGGATACACTAGAGATGGGAGACGTTTCTGAAGGCAAAGAAACGCTATTAGCAAGAGATGCTTCAGATACTAAAGCTACAGAGGAGAGGGAAGAGGTTTCTGATACAAAAGGTATGTCAGACATAGGGGATGGTTCGGATGTTAGTGGCAAGTTGGAAACAGGTGATGCTTCTGACGTCAAGGGTAAAGTATACATTGGGGAAGCCTCAGACATCACAGGAGAAGCAGACATAGCTGACGTGTCTGATGCTAAAGGTGTGTTTAGACTTTCTTCAACAGACTTCTGCTGAATTTCAGTCTCAATGTTTTCTGTGCTGGAAACATCGGATGAGGAGGTTGCCTCAACAGATGCAGGTGTATTGGGGTCCTCTGAAGCAGACTGGGTGTCACCACTCGGTGATGCAAAGCTGGCACAAGCATCAGCTGGACTTTCAGAGGAGAAAGAAGTTTCAGAAATACAAGCAGTTTCAGATGAGTGTCCTTCAGTGGATGGTTCCTCTTGATCACTGAGAATTTCCAGTTCAACAGACCTACATTCACTCATTAGCAATGCACATACTGGAGCAGAGGAAAGACTTTCTGCGTCTGGTGCACTCAACTCTTGAACATGAGGTTCTTCCTCTGCCATGTCACCTACAGGATGTACAGATGAAACAGAAGGCATTGTTGATAAACTTTCCTCTAAGTGATGACTGACTAATTGCATTTTCTCTTGAGGGGCTTCGGACTTAACTATTTCTTCCTTTTCCACTTCTTTATTGTGTACCTCTTTTAATTTTGACAGACAATCTACATCATTGCTCATATCAACACAGAGCTCGGAGTAGGGTAGAGGTTGGTCTGCCGTAGTTTCCTCATGTGAAGCAGCCTGGCTCAAAGCCTTGTCAGAAAACTCTTGCTCTGCCTTATGATTCTCCTCTTGGCATTCACAGATACTTGTCTCAACCTCTACAGCAATTTCCTCGTGTACTAGCGATTCTTCGGATATAAGAATGTCTTCCAAACCTGGCTCTTCCACTAGTTCATTAGCTGGAACTGCTTCCATGTTAATAAGCGACAGGTCGTTCTCAGAGACATACATGATTTCAGTAGAGATCACTTCATTCTCATCAAATGTCGAAGGGCCAGGCAGACCTGAGGTACACAAGGACAAGCCCTCATCTTCCCCGCTGTTGTGTACAGAAGTGAGCTTCACAGATTCTTCAAATGACATTCCCAACCTATGTACAAATAACATAATATATACTGTTTAATACAATGGAACTAGGCAACTATTAAAGAACAGCTTCTGAAATACAAAACTAGACAGACATATTGGTTTCATATTCTCACAGTAAGGATATATAAATATATGTCCACTCCAGAGGCTTAAAACCTGTGTTCTGATAGAGAATGCTAATGAGAACCTAGAACCTGTAATCAGTGCACTGGATGCGGTATACTATGGGCCAAATTTACAAAGATATTTATGAGTATGCAAACTAGTACTACTGGAGTACTACGTTAGATGATCATAAATGCATCTCTGAATTTGGCATAGTAAAAGTGCAAAGAGGGTACAGTTCTTTCAATTCGTACTGATTGTGTGTATATATATATTTTATGTCTTTTGAGGCTAATCACAAAGACACTAATTAACATGCTCACAAATACCTTTTTGAATTGGCTGCTTGTCTCTTCGTAAACAAGAAAAATATAAGTCATGATTTAGAGTTTAATGGATGTCCTGTACCTGCCAAAAAAACGACAGATGTCCAGTCCCCCTTATTTAGAGCGTATACGTTTCTTTACACTCTAAATAATGTGGACATGACACTGACAGCTTTTGAGGCAATGTCCCGCATCAACCAAACTCTAATTGAGACCAAGAGACATGAAAAGGTCTGCCTGAGATCTTTAATGTCAAAAAATGAAGAACACACACAATCTTGATAATAAAGAATGAATGTCATTATAGAGTTATGGATTGAAGAATTAATTTAGTGGAAGTGTGGCAGGGAACAATACTTGGAGAACGAAAATGCACAAGGAAATTAGTAATCCCCTCCCCCTACATAATCTGGTATAACACAAAGAAGGGACCATTTGGTCTACGCTCAAGTTAACTATATATTATAAAAAGTTAAACTGTTTAATTCTAATACATTCTATTGATCACTGAAGCACGGTTAACCCAGTTGGTATCAAAAAGGGCTGTAACATTTTAAATTTAGACAGTAGAAAAATATTTTTTCATTGATTGCAGAACTGTCACCTCTTGCTCTTTCACAAGCAGCTGCAACTGTTGTTGCTATTGCAAAGTCATAGATGCACTTTAGAGAAGCTTTCAACATAAGAAATTGAATTTGGAACCTTGCACTTGGACATCTCTGAGCATATCTGCCTTTCACCCTAACCATTGTCCCTGGACCCGAGTGCCTAAATCTCAAAACAAGATCATACGCCAACTGACAATATAGAAGGAGTATTACATTGCTTGATCAAGCAATCATTTAACAATCAATTAAGCTGGAATTGTTCATCAATGGAAGTTTAACCTGCTGCGAAAGTGTATTAAGATTAATCTCTTCAACCTTTGTCTCTCTGTGCTTTGCCTTTGTCACCGTAGTGAGAGGGAAAGGCCAGCTTCATGGTTTATTATATAACAACTTTCAAGACCTTCCACATGGCTAAAGATAATATAATGTATTGTTCAATACTTCATTCTCTGACAGATTTTCACAGCATGCAGGAGATACTACAAGTGAAATTCAAGCAGTATGATCAAAACAGAACACTGTGCTCCACGCTTGCACTACATATCAATATCAAACCACCTTACCATAAGAAATGCATAGGAGGCACTGCTTTGTCACTACACGCTGTCAAACTCAAACGCACTACAAACGAACATCCAAGTCACCCAGAAGCGCACACACACTCCAGAAGACAACTGAAAACAGCAATTTATAAGATAACTGCATCATTCCATATCCCAGGGATAGAACCCCCAAAGACCGTCACAAATGTAATCTTCAGCTTACAACCAACAGACAGGGAACAACCCAAACCGCAAACTACTTTCTATATGCAAGTAAGATAAGCAGGGCTGACCTATGGTTAACCTGGGCATTACAGAGCTATGTTAAGTTATAAATTACATGTCTGGCCCACAATAATACTAATACCATACCACTCTCCGGTAGGCGGCAAACTTTCTTTAACCTAACCCTTTAACATTCTTATAAGACATATCTTCTATGGGTGTGTCCATCACCAGTGCTGTGCATGCCAATAAACAAGCGATCAATAACTGAAGAGATTTGTCACATACTGCTAGCCAATCGGAGGACTTTAATCCATCCCACCACCGCAGGTCCCAAATAATACCATATTATGACTACTTCTTTACACCTCACAACAACTCATATGGGATGATAGTAACAAAGCCCATTCCAGCAGATCTCTGAATTCCTACCTCTCTTCAATCACACCAGCTCAGGACCAAAAATTTAGGCTGGACAACCCAGTACAGTAACCAGCTAATGAGACTATGATCATAACAAATGCCATAAAGTGACCTGCAGAGCTGCACTAAGCTGCGAGCATACACTGGGCGCGTCTATCTCTCGCACCTCATCGTCAACCACACTACTATGCGCTGAACGTGAAAACCACACCTCTGTGGTCATTACACACAACATAAAACAGTTCCCATATAGAATGACAAAAACAAGAAATAACTTTCCAATCACACAACCTACATGGCACAGCTTCTAGTCCATGTAGGCAAGCACTTTAGTGCTCCGCATAGGGGTATTAAGCACCATATAACTGCAGCAATACAATACAGCTCACTGCTCTTTTTCAGGTAGAATGTATCATTAAAAACAAACTTTGTATGTTGTTTTAAAAGAAAATTCTATTGCTGTTATGAGATGTTTGCAATTTTTCAAAGCAGCAGTAGGCACCCTCTGAATCACAAGACCATACATGACTGGCTGAGAGCCATATGGTGGCCAGTCAAACAGATGCTCTTTATGTTTATTTTAAATATTAATTTTTAGATTTATTTTCCAGTCGACAAGAGCTTTGCTTGACAAGGAGGTACTTTACAATCTTTTTGCTTGAACTACGATCGGTGAATGCAGTCTGATTTCTCCACTAGAATTAGCTTTATGTTCTTGCCCAGTTGGAGAGAAGGCAGAAAAGGATGCAAGTACAAAGAAAATTAACTTTCACTGTGGTTCAGGTCTTAGTTCTAGTCGTAGTTAACCCTCCTTTCTGACCCTATAATTAGCTGCTGCATGTTTTCTGCATATACAATACAAAGTGTGGAAAACCTGTTGCAAAATAGTGTAAATGGTTGGATGGGTCATGAGAAAGCACACAGATGTCCATGCATGGCTTTAGATCTTTTGGAGTGCATCTCTGCAATACTTATGTGGCATTCGGAGTTTTGAACCAGCTAAGCAGAAAAGAAAAAGCAGAGAAACAAGAGCACAATGCTACCCGTTTAGAAGCTAATCGCTGACTAGCCTGTGCGAACAGTGGCAATTTAGAAAACCTGTGGTGTATTGCACAAAGTATACTCAATAAAAACTGCAGCGAGAAAAAAATAGTTGCATTTCTCCAGCTCATCAATTCAACTGCAAAGGACATTTGGCTTTAAGAAAACGTCAGAAAAAAATCTAATTAAATTGATTCAAGGTCAGTGAAACACTGTGAAATTAAAAAGCATATTTATTTTAAATGCAAAGCCATTTTAATTCTCTTAACTTCTTAAAGGACTAGTTACTTACTGTCAGTAAAGCTTATCTAGTAGAGACTACGAGCCTGATTTAGCCTGGCAGAGGGATTACTCAGTCATAAATGTGATGGATATCCCGTCTGCCATATTAAGATCTTCATAGCATATTATGGGATCGTAATCCAGCGGACGGGATGTCTGTCACGTTTGTGATGGAGTAATCCTCTCCTCCAGGATCTGAAACAGTCCCTATCTCTAACTGCATATTATTTACCTGTAAACCCTCCCCAGGCGTCAGACTGTATCCAAAAGATTTTTTGTGAGCAGTACCCCTGCGCGCTAGTAGGTGCTGTTGATCGGCTCCGCGTCTGTGAGTCGCCCGCGCCGGAAATGACATTCAGGGCACCCTTATAGGCAACATCCATGTATGCCGTCAGATTCTTTTCATGACTTTCCACACCAGAAGTGCCGAACCATGAGGAACACTGACCACTGGTGTGTCACAACTAGGACCCCGAAAGGGAAGTCTATGCCCTTAGAAATCCGTTTGCAGAGCAAGGAGGATAGGTGGGTTGGTAAGGAATCTGCAACTAAATATAGTCTGTACCTGATAAGGCATTTCCCGAATGTAAGTAACTTGTCCATCTGATAGAGAATTCTAGCTACAAATTCCCTACCTGTGAATAGAGACCCAAGCAATCCCATCCCTGGAGGTGGGTCTGAGAACCAATTTCAAACTAAAAAGTCCTGCAGGACCGAACAGGCAAAGTGCCCATTCCTACGGACCTAACTGTCCAGGCAGTTATGTTTGGTAAATGTGTGCAGAGATGCCCACTTGGCTGCCTGGCAGATGTCCAGGACTAGAACTCCATGTGCTAACCCAGTGGTCACAGCTTTTGCTCTGGTAGAATGATGCTGCAAGCCTTCAAGAGGTTGCTTTTTGGTCAGTGCATGGTAGATCTTAATGCAGAGCAGGACCCAATGAAAGACAGTTTGCTTCTGCACCGCTAGACCTTTCTGCACACCCACATACCCCATGAAGAGTTGGTCGTCCACCTGGAACTCACAGGTACAATGAAGGTAAAACGCCAATGCTCTTTTTTGATCCAGGCGGTGTAGTCTCTCCTCCTCCACTTCCTTAGAAGGATGTGGGAGAGCATAAAAAGTAGGCAAGGTGATGGATTTGCCTACATGAAAAGGCCTGGCCACATTTGGCAGAAAAGAGGTCCTTGTGCAAAGCACCAATTTGTCAGGCTATATAGAGAGGTAGGGCGGCTTAGATGATAAGGCCTGCAGCTCAGTCACAGCGGGTAGATTTAATTTCTACAAGGAAGGCCGTTTTTAATGTGAAACGCCTGATGGGACAATCATGGAGGGGCTTGAAAGGAGCGCACATCAAAAAGGTCAGAACCAAATTAATATCACACAGGAGCATAATGAATAGAGAAGGAGGGACTAGATGAGTAAGACCTTTGAGGAACCTATGTACAATAGGAGACTTAAACAAGGATGGTTGATCATGCAGCATCAAGAAAGCAGAAATGGCAGATAGAGGCCTTAAGAGTGATAAAAACAGAGCCCTGTTGGGTAAAGGAAAGAATGAAAAGTAAAGCCTCAGACAGAGGGGCAAAGAGGAGATCAACAGACTTGTCTGTGTAACACGTCACAAATTTCTTCTAAAAACAGGCGTATACCGTTTTGGTGGAGGACGCCTGGTTCCCAAAGTGATGTCACAGACTTCGGGAGGAAGGTCAAAATCTGTCAACTGCCGCCGCTCAATCGTCATGCGAGAGTGACAGGTTCGGGAGAAGAACCCTCCCATGCTGCTGCAACTGAAGAAATTCCTGACGGGGCAGTCTGATAGGAGGATCGATGGACATGCTCAGCAGCTCGGGATACCAGACCCTCTGGGCCCAGTCCAGAGTCACAAGGATTACTTTGACCCGGTCGTTTCTGATCTTCCTGTTAGCGCTGGGCAGGAGTGGTATTAGGGGAAAGGTATACAGGAGGCCTGATTTCCACTTAAGACGTAAAGCGTCTCCGAGCGACAACTGCCTTGGAAATTCCAGCGCGCAAAACTGCTAAACATTGCATGTTCTTAATGAGGCGAACAGATCCAACCAAGGCTTTCCCCACTGCTGAAAAACACCTTGCATCACCTCTGGGTGGAGACACCATTTGTGATCTGTCAGGCATTTTCAGCTGAGTTTGTCTGCTCTGGAGTTCAGAAAGCCAACCAGGTGTTGAATGACCATGTCTTTGCCCTGCTGTTCCAGTTACGTTGAGATGCATCATGCCTCTTGACAAAGGGTCCATGACACCAACTCGCCCTGTTTGTTGCAGTACCACATAGCAGTGGTGTAGTCTGTGAACACCTGCACTAGCCTTCCCTTGATGGAGGGTAGAAAGGCTTTAAATGTCAGTCGGATCGCTGGAGCTCCAACAGTTTGGAGTCCGGATTCCGCCAGAGTCCTCTGATCTCCACCTCTTCCGGATGGCCGCCCCATCCCGAGAGTGAGGCATCTGTCGCTATTTTTAGATCTTGGTTGGTGAAGGGAGAGGGACCTACCTCTGACCCAGTCGCAACTGGTTAACCACCACAGCAGATATTTTGTAGTTCCCTCCGAGAGTGGGAACATGTCAGAGAGATTCCCCTGATGCTGCGCCTACTGGAACTTCAGGTCTCACTGAAGAACCTACATTTGCCATATGGCATGGGATGCCAGCAAGATGCAGGAGGCCATGAGTCCCAACAGCCCCAGTCAGTCTCACGGAAATCCAGGATGGAGGATGAAACATCAATATCATAACCCAAATCTCCTGGACTCGCTGCTCTGGAGGATAAGCTCAAAACTGCACCATGTTCAGAATAGCTCCAATAAAAGGGAGCATATGAGAGGGAGTCGGGAGTGACCTGGGCACGTTTACAGTGAACCCCAGCAAATGCAGAAGGTTTGCTGTAGTCTAGAGATGGGAGACACCCGCCTGGGGCGAGCCCGCCTTCAACAGTCAGTCATCCAGACAGGGGAAGAATGACACCCCTTATCTCTGCAGACAAGCTGCGACCACCGCCATCACATTGGTGAACACCCGAGGGGCACTGGTAAGGCTGAAGGGAAGCCCAGTGAACTGAAAGTGCTCATGGCCTACAGTGAACCGTAAGTAACGTCTATGGGCAGGCCGGATGGGGATGTGGAATTAAGCATCCAGCAAGTCCAATGCTACTATCCAGTCTCCTAAGTCCAGGGCAGATAAGCCATTGTGAGCATTTTGAATTTCTCCTTCTTGAAGAAGAATTGAGGGGTCATGAGTCAAGAATTGGGTGAAGACCCTTGTCCTTTCTGGGAACCGCAAACTGCCAGTGGGGCAGGTGATGGTCAATCCTGCTGCCAACTAGGGGGTCGTGGTGGTAAACAGACAGACTATGAGGGTTTAGAGGCTGCAGCGAGGGGCTTACTAACTAGACCGCTGGCCACCTGACCCACAGTGGGTAACACACCCTCGTCCACACACAAGCTGGGCATCATGCTCAGCACGGTGGCTTGGCGGGAATAGGTGTGGTTGGAAGCCCCTTCGTAGTTGCAAAAGCCAGATTGTGGGGCACAGGGGGCTGCCACAAGGCCCAAGAACCTGGTCATAGACAAAGAATCCTTGAAGTGCTTGAATGTTGAATTTGCTTTGTCTTCAAAGAGACGGGTGCCATTGAAGGGCTTGTCCATAAGGGTAGCTTGGACATCCCCCAAAAAGCCAGATGTCCTCAGCCAGACATGGCACCTCAGGGCCACTGTTGTTGAAACCGCTCTGCCCAACGAGTTGGTTGTGTCCAGTCTGCAAGAACTTGTGAACTTTGCTGTGTGTCTCCCATCTGCAACGGCCTGAGAGAGTACAGCTGAGCCTCCTCCAGGACCTGTGTCAGCACTTGCGCAACTGTGTCCCACAGAGTGTGGGAATAACAGCCCAAAAAGCATGTAGTGTTCACAAACCACAATGTCAGGCTTTGGAAGAAAACATTTTCTTCCCAAATGAGTCCAACCTCTTGGAATCCCTATCTGGGGAGGGGGGGGGGGGGGCTGGTAGGGAACGAGCCCTGGAAAGCTGAGGTTTGGACCACCATGCTGTCAAGGGTGGGCTGTTGCATCAAGAAGGTTGGATCCCTAGGTGAGGGGCAATGGCGGCAGGCAATCGTCCTATTCGCAGGAGCTCCTGTGCTGGGTTTGGACCAGGGACCCAAAAGGACACCCTCAAGGTCATCATTAAATGGGAGCAGTGGTTTGGATGTGGAAGTTCCCAGTTGGAGCACCTCTGACAAGGGATTAGCCTTAACTGCCACAGAGGGACGCTGAAGGTCCAGGACCTCAACCACCTTCCTGACCACCACTGCCTAAGAGGCTCCCTCCTCCGTAGCCCCGGTAGGGAGGGAAAGCATACCAAATATCTGGAAATGTGCCAGTCCACTGGCTTCACCGAAGTCTTCATGTCAGCCCATTTTCTTGTAAGGCTGGTATTCCAAAGGGTCGAGAGACCCCTTCCGGTCTTCTAGGAGACAAAGCTCCTGCTGATGTCTGGAGCGTCGGCACGAAACCCAATGGGGTCCCCTCCTATCTCACAGTACCCGAAGGCATGCCGACAGGGTCAGAGTGCCCAAAAAATAAGGGGTCTGGCCTCAAAAAATATTTTAGTTGGGCAGTAATCGCTCTGACTTCTGGAAAGTCAAGGAGCGGCAGTGTCAGCCCAGGCACAGGTTCTGACGAACGGGGCCTTTAATGACAACGCTCCTTTGTCATTAACGGCCGACGGACGAGGAGAAGTCGAAGACTGTATTGGCTTCTTGCTCTTTTTCTTGTGCCTTGACTTACCTGATCAACTTCGGGACTTGGAGTGGGATGATGACGACTTCAGACTCAGCAACTGGCTCCAGGACCTTACTCTTGAGCGGGACCGCAAACTGCGTTGAGTGGCCTATCGGTCCACAATCATCTTTAGGGACCGCTCCCTCAAAGCCTTCATATGCATAGCCCAGCACTCGGAGCACGCCTTAGAGTCTTGGTCGCCCTCCAAACACCACAGACAAGGTGCAGATCGGTCACCGACATCACCCGATGACAAGATCCACAGGGCTTAAAACCCATCGTACGGGATGACTTCTCAGCAAACCAGGAGGTAATACCTCCAAAAAGTTCAACAAAATGTTGAAAAAAGCCAGTCAAAAAATGACTGAGGGGGTAACATTTCCCTCAGATCAGCTCTGGATGGTGCAGAAAGATAAGAAGCAACACTGGCGTGCCTGGGTGGTGCCTATAACAGTGCTTCGACATCACCTTCCAGGACGCAAGAGTGCTGCTCACGAAAACTCTTCTGGATCCAGTCTGATGCTTGGGGATAATTCACAGGCAAGGAATCTGCAGCGAGAAGTCAATCAAATAAAAGAACACAAAAGGAAACACATGTACAAGCACAAAGACACTGTGGAAAGCTTATTTTTCATTTAGCGAACCGTAACTTACTGTAGGCTTAGAGAAAATAATATATATTGTCATTTCTTTTGAGAAAAAAGGGGCATGGGATATTTTATTTACAATTCTTAAAAACACTTACTTTTCTCCATAAAATCTTTCAAAGAATTTAGCTTTCCAGGGTTCAGTTTTCTTTTCTCTTTCAATTTCTAGTCTGATTCGCAACTGCATTTCTGGAGTAAATTCCCCTAGAAAACATAGAAAACAAATAGTTGTATTCAACAGCATGCAGACATTCGCACCTCACCTTTCTTCTGAGAAATGTTATTTCTAAGAGAACATAATAGTGAAACAATTTATGAAATATACTTCGATAAAGATAATGTATGCATCTGAGAGTTGTACTTATACTTGTGTATTTAGGTATTAAATGAAGCTGTCCCATCAGTTCTGAAGATCAAAACCCCTTTTTGTGTAAAGACAAAACGCAAACCTGTCCTGAGATACTAAAGAGGGAGTAAGGACTCATTGTTCTTCTTCTATGTTTTGTGCCTTATGAGTAATGGCTAAATCCATGGCATGGTCCTTCCCTCTTTCTGTGCATTGAAATTGAATTGAAATTTAAACTGAAGATAATGAGATGTTTCAGACATGGCAACTCCTAACATCCTTAACTCCTGTTGAAGTAAAATAAGCTAGTGCTTTGGTGGTCCTTGCTTATACACTTTGCAGGATGAAAAGATGTTTTAAAAACAAGGGAAAAGAACTATCTTTTTTAAAGTAAATAACAAACGGCAACAGCAGCTGAATCTACTGAAACACATTTCTTTTCAGTAAAAAAATTGGAACCTGTAATAGCTATGAATACTGGTGAAGGCATTATTCTGCTTTTCAGACTATAGACCACACAATAGACAGAAGCAGTACATTTTGGTGTTATGACAAGGGTGGGTGAAATAACAATTTTTCCCCAAAACACTGCACATAATTCCAACAGATTTTTGCCAAATTGTGCCTTGAAATGTGGTTTGGTGTTATCTCTTGTAACTTTCACAGAGCGCACTTCGAGAAAAATCTGAGCAAAAAACATTTTTGAGATTTTTCAGGAAAGTCGTGTCACACAAGTTTTAGGAATTATACAAATTTTGCTAGCATAATTAAAAATGTCTCCCTAGTTATAACTTTATTCACATTCATACAGTGCACATCACTGAGATGCTCTGATCACTAACTACAATATTGTCTCAAGGCCTTTAATTATAACAAATATTTCAATACAAAATGCTGGATGAGGTTTGTATTTCGGTGTGCGATCTACTGAGTAAATGGATTTTAATAATGAAGAATAGCAAACATGGCTACTGTTTGGTGTTAGACTTGAAGTAGTATAGAAGTATAAAAGTAGGAGGAAATTAGCATTTAAAAAACCTGACATTTTCTAAATCCAGCCAGGAGGTGAGATGATTAATAAATGACCGGTGGGATGAAAACTCAATGCAGTGTACAGGACATAAAGCCCAAAGAAATCAGTGCTGGATGTCAGTGATTTGCAAGGCAAGGACAATGGATGGAGGAGGTAGGTGAATCTCTACCTCTAAATGTTTCAAGGGAGGAAGTGCATTGTTTAACAGACCTGTTGCAGTGAATTGAACTCCGCAAGAAAATGGACAGGAAGAGTGTTATGGTATGATGCAATCAGAAATGTAAACTATCTGAGGTTAGATGAAGAGCCAGAGAGCAGTAGTCAAGCAACTCTGAAGCTATGGTCCGTGGCTTATTCAGGATAGCTGAAATGGTGCAGTCAAATTTTGCACTTCCACAACATGGAAGTCTTCAAAGGTGAATATGAGGCAACAGAAAAGGCCATGACTCTAACAGACCCAGATGAGCAAAGAGACAACCTTTTTTGTAGCTCTCCTGGCTGAGGTATGACATTTGAGGAAAGACATTTTGAAAGAAGATGCAGAATGATGTAGTCAGAGACAAAAGGGTGGAGTGTTTTAACACAGAATTGTTAGGTTAAATGTAATGGCAATATGTAAGAGTCCACCACTTCTAGAAGGTCATATACAAAGAGAATTAGAGAACCATTGAAGAAGCTAAAACACAACTATGACCTTGCTACTCAAGTTATGAGAAACGTGGAAAATTAATATCACTGCTAAATGAATAATAATACATTTAATTCACTTTCAGGGACAATCTAGCAGCAAAGAATAAGTAAAGATGTACAATTTAATATTCAAACCTGTCTGAGGAAACCAATCCTCAAAGATTTTTATGTCACCTCAAAAACAAATTTAAAATAATCAATACATGAGCATGAATCTGGTGCCGATTAATAATTATTTGACAATTCACATTATTAACACCCGTAAAGCCAACATTTAACCCAAAATAAATGTATTTTTTATATAAAACTGAATATAGCTTACCTTCAGACAACCGCTGTTTCCACCCTTGTGCCGCATATGCAAAGAACTCATTATTAAGAGCTGAATTATTGAGTCTCAATACTCCATCACTTCCCATCTAGAAAATAAACCGAAGTCAACGTAAGATAGCGTCAGCATTAATTTGACACACCACACACTGCCTGAACACAGAAGTACAGTTTTAGTTACAGGAACGTGACCTGGGATGTTGATGAAGAGACATGAAGGATGATGATTTTACGTCACAGAAATCAACCACAATACTAGATCTAGTACATGAGCAGCAGCACACTTCAAATTTAAAGCCAAGAACTGTGAAGAAAAACTACAAGCTGTAAATGTAGCAGAAGTCAAGAACATCATGCAGGCTCAGCAATTGTAAGCTTCCCGCTGTCACGCTATCTCAAAATTCATTTTTTTTTTTTTAAGTCAGTCAAAAAGGAAAAAAAAACACCTGGAGGATAAGTGTGCAGATGAAAGCTACTGACTAATGGTAATGGTAGAGCGGGAACTACAAATAGCATTCGTTACTTACTATTCCTTCAGTTTATTCATAATCAAAATTAGTGGGGCGGAATTATTAAGCATAGGACTCAAATGTGAGGAGAACATGGGCCCACCTATGCAACAGCTTATATATATTGTGAAGAACTACTCTAGCAAAGCTCTCATTTATATCCTAAACATTGTAAGAAAACATCTGCAGCACAAATGTGGGCTGTGCACATCACCTTGTGACTTACTGTCGTAAGAGGGCATGTCCTAGATAAGGCAAAAGGGCTGCATTATCTCAGCTGAAATGAGCATGCACTCTCTTAGGTGGGTTTTCCCACCGTAAAATAGAGGACAACAGAGGTGGTGCCCCCTTTAGGAAAATATGTAAGGTGTTCTGGTCCAATCCCACTTTTGTTATCCACAACATAGCACTGATGCCTGCCTTTTGTTTGTAACACTGTGTTTTTTAGAGACAGATTTATACTGTATACCAATTAGCATTGAGTAATTTTTCTAAAGAAGCGTACTAATGAATCACTGTGAACAGAACGCAGCATTCACAGTTGCAAAGTGTGTCTTTGTCCATTGAGCTTTCAAGTTTCTGTCTTCTGATAACGGATCCTTTTAAAAGTCCTTTATTCAGAAACAAAAGGGACCATAAAAATACATAAAAGCCAACTTTAATTATTTTCACAAGAAATAATTTGATATACAATATTATTAGAACAATCATAAGAATCATAAAAAGTTAGATAGAGAGTACTAATAAGACAACTTTCTGAGAGAGTAATTCATATAAAATCACTGAAATACATTCTAAACTAAGGGTTCGTCTTGAAAAACAGCATTCATAAAATCAGCATTTACTACCATATTGGCAAAGACTGGGAGTAGCAAATTTTAAGTGCCCCAATCGGAAACAAAGTAAGTGAACACAGAAAATAGTCTGATACTGTCATTAAAACAATGCTATAGATCATAAAAATAGCTAAAAAGTACATATAAACTTAACTGACCACAAGAATAGTTAATATGAAATCACTCAAAGTACATAGTGCTACGTGAGCGAACAGTGAAATATAAAAAAGGAGCCTACATAAAAGCAGCATTCAGTATTCCCCAGCTGTTGAAGATAATGCAGGGCTGGTCTGCACTACCTTTGATTTTGCATCTTTGTAAGCGGAATTAGATTGTAACCTACCATTGGAGGGTTATTACGTTTTTTCTACTGATATCAGGTGTTTCTGCCTCCAGGGTCGGACTGACTGACACAGACTGGGCACCCAAATAAAAGTGTCTCCCATAAGTCAACCAAAAACGGCACAATGTAAATCTAGGCAGATTTAAACTTGTAAAGGTGTGCCATACAGGTGTTTTGCCAGCTACAAGAGACTGAATGTTTTTATTGTTGTTGCAGGCAACGTCAGTGGTACTATCAGGAAAACTAAAAGCAAAAACAAGTCCACCACAACATAAAACCGATCTACAAGAAGGTACAAAAACGGCTCACACAGTCACCTATCAAACGAGCCCTAAAGCACTCCCAGATTTTGTCCTATAGGCCACTCCTACTCCATTAGCCTGACTGCTCTCCATCAGTGTCCATGAAAGTGTTTGCGTTTATGATCTTTGTTTATTTTCCTAACATTACAAATAAGGTCGAAGGTGGGGGCACTACTACTCAAGTATCAAACTGCTCATGTGAATTCTGTATTCATGGATCCAAAACTTGTCCAAACCTGTCTGAGTAGCTATAATATATAATTGTCTGGTACTATTGTCTCGGATGCGGAGTGCGGGCTTTTGCATTTTAGTGCGATATTCCTAGGACCAGCAGCAAAGAACAGCTTTAAAAAGCAAAGATGTGGGTTGGCTTCTAAGCCTTCACAGAAACACAATGGTGTTCCGAAAGTTGCATGTAATGCAGGGGTATAAAATCCTTATTGCTTGGCCAAGGACACTAAATGTGCATGTTTAATTTGGTCAGTGTGGACAGGTAGGCCCAATCTTTATGTGGTAAGTTACAATGAGTTGTACCTTTAACCTGTTGTTTTACTATGTTGTCATTTATCAAACAGAAGTACCATTCTGGGGAGTGTCCGGAGGGTGTGCATATATTTTATCATTTCAACAGATTGATTTAGCCATGCTTCTGGATTGCTGCAATTTATTCAATTCATTACAAACAGTGGTGACATTAAAAAGACAACGCATTTCAACTCAGAAAGGTCTTGATCACAACCATCTTATCCTTTCACCATGTTCATTTTATTAGTATCACATTCCGTAAACTAAGAAGGGTTTGACATTTGTAGTTTAATTATGTACAAGTCCATTTTGGTGTCGGTACTTTGTAATCCATAAGCTTTTCTTTTAATATAATGTGAAAATTGCCTTGGTAGGTTTCAAAGTTGTTTTTTCAATATCTGCAACTTGTTTACATTTCAATCCTCTTTTCCATGTTGTTTCTGCTTTCGAGATCTATTGGGTTTCATAGTATCTCAAATGTAAGTGAGGGATGGCCATCCACATCTTTCCACAAAACATACTATAGAGACAGGTTCCTTGTAAATAAAGGGGAACAAGAAACATTTGAAAGAGAAAACGAAGGAAGAATCAAGGAATACTCGAATGATTTAAGACAAATGTTTGCACAGCTGGAGAGACATTGAAGAAAGAAATACATTTAGATTAGGAAATAACCCTTGAAATGTACTTTGAAGTTGATAAGACTACCTAGGGCTTTTAAGGATATTTACGATGCCAGACCATCCAGGTACAAGTCCTGAAATTCTTCAAGAACAGCTCAAAGAACATGATAAAAATCTGAATTAAATATGAAAAACAAGATCGTGAGAAACTAATAATAGATATCAAAGAAACAAAAGAAAACATAACAACAGTCACTCAACAAGAAGGAAAAGCCAGATGTATCAAAGGGTTTTACACCCATTCAGTGTGTCTGGGAAAACATGTTTGTACATATGGCCCAAAACGAGAAGCTAAAGAAAGATATGGAAAGATAGATAAATAAATATGATGATAAAATAAAACAATGAAAACACAAGAAATTTATGTGAGAGGAGCAGGATTACATCCATGGTACAATTTAAACTTTTGCAAGACAGTTTGACCACTTAAAGAACACTTCCTCAACAAAACCACCTGATAGTTCCACGATTCCACACTTATTTCTATGAAAACAGTATCCCACTAGTGTGGCTGGGAGTTTCACTTGCGACACAATATGAACCGAAACGCAATGTGGAGACATCAAATTCTCATCATTAAATCGATAGCAGCCGTATTTGGGCCCGAACCTGGCTGCCACCCGCTGAAACGGAAACCTACTAAACCTAGACGTGTAAAAGATAGACACCAAGGGGAGTGCAGAGTGGTGTGACTTATATGGACTTAAGAACGTTTCCTAACCCAGAAAACTGCAAACCTCACGTTTTGGCTAAAATCACATATTTTGCTCACATTTCTGTTAAAGTTCTGGAATCTGTGTGATTTCACATAATTCCTACCACCCAAAGTTCCCACATTTTTTTCAAATTCAACTGGGTACCCAACTGGAACAGATGAAAACTGTGATTGAAGCCAAGGTCGTCTTTGCATGGCCTCTGGTTTGGTTCGTACTTTTCTCAGAAAATCGGATAAGCCACACAAGTGTGCATCAAGACCAGTTCTGCAGACATGCTTGAGGCACACCTTCATTATAACTGCTTTGAAAGCCACTTGAATGATCTGGTGATAGTCTGTTGAAGTTAAACAAAGGAGTGGCCAGAGTTATTAAAATTCTATGTGGAATTTCAAAATTAGCGACTAGGCTATGTTTTGTCTTAGAAGGACTGTAATAATGTAGATTCCATCGTCACTATCAGAAATAAGTTGGTCACCAGCAATAGATGGGAGGCGGACTATCAAATAGATGTGCACAAACCTTACTGCACCAAAATCAAACCCAATCCACTAGCTTAAGCGCAGCTGAAAAAGCAGGTCCTAGACAAGCAACCCAAAATCAAGAAGACAAGAAAAGCCTACGTGCACTTCAGAAACACTTGGGAGTGGTGGTGCACTGGTAAGATACAATAAAAAGCACAAAGAAAAAAATGAAAAGTGTTTCTGCACACCCAAATAGAGACAAACACAATAAATATCTTGCTAGATCAAACTCACTACCCCTTCACACAAGCTCACAAAAACCATTTCAAAGATCAACACTGTACAAACTATTACCACACAACCAAATGACAACATTAAATGGTGGCTACTCTAGTCTAATTACTGGCTTTCCCTGAACACCATGAAAAGGCATCCAGAAAAAGAATGCACTATGATGTCATGACAGTGGTAGCTGGTGACATATAGGCAAATAACATAATATACTTATTCCTCTGCATCATTTTCTCTCTTTGGGCCTAGATATCTATTTTTAAGTAGTTTGACATATATGTATCTGCTTATAGCAATATTGTATTAGGAATTTCACTTGATGCAGAGGTGGGGTTTTACCTCTGAATGTGAATAAGTAAGAGGACGCAGCAGAGTTATTGTGATGTAGGAATTATGAAGGCAAGCTTATTTGGGTTTCATTATTGTTCAGGTAGAGGGGCGGTTACTAATCATATGGTACAAGTGGCTACTGTTCTGGGATTGGAAGGAGGCACAACGCTGGATGGAAAGGCTTTTCTCACAGCATCTACATCTTGTGGTTGTGGTCTTAAATGACACTTCACCTTGTCAGGGTCACAGTCTTCAAAGAACGGATTACGAGATGATGCACCACCTGAGCTGCAATTATTTTATTTCTGATTCACAGCTTTATCTGCTAGACATGGTTATCACTGGGGTGGCCTTCGAAGTCCCTAAAATGTATATACAGATGCAATTGTGTTCGTGGATCACAATGACTTCTGACCTGTGCGGTAAAGTCTGTAAAGTCAGTCTAAGGTTCACTGGCACTAGATGGAAAGTGATGCAATGAGTGGGCTTATTCTCTGTTGCTGCCTCTTTGGTGTCATCCGTGCTGTTGATAGCAGACCACCAGCACCAACTGTAAACAGGCTGTGGGAACAGTAACCATCACAGATGACTCTGTAGGACACACCCATTTGCAGGCACAAGCATTTGTCCAAGTGGAAGTTAAACCTACAGATCATTAGTTTAAAAGGACCCAGAGCCCAAATGGTATCCAGACACTTGGTAAGGATGCTATAAGTACCAGTCTTTACAAGGCACATTTTATGTTTGCAATCAACACTGGATTCCAAACACTAATACAACTGTGGTCAGGCTTATAGTGCTCAAACTTATCAGATACGTAACATACCTTAAGCAAGTGCAAAGAGGGGTCGCCGACATTTTGTATAATTGATTTTATTTTTTATTTGCCAGAGCAGCATTTATTCATATGCGATCTCTTTTAGTCACTTGCCCATCCCTAATGTCAACAATCTGAATATAAAAATTTAAGAGAACGGTTTTAGCAATTTTTAAATTAGACTTGCTATCTTCAACTGAAAAATAACAAGAGTAAGAGACAGCCTCACAATGCACTTAAAGGTTGTCTTCAGTAGTAGTAGTAGTACTAGTAGAGGTCAGCCTCAATATAAACCATACAGTTAAGAGAAAGGTCTGGACAAGAGTGAATAATAACAACCACAAGATATCCGAGAAACAATTTATGCAGTTCCCTCATGTGGTGCTTGGCAAAGACGGGCTGTTGGACAGTATTCAAAGGTAAAGTGAAAAACCCAAGCTTGTCATACACACATTTAAAATGGCGAGGGCAGCATTTTGAATGTTTCTTTGACTACCAACACATGCAATCATGCATTATTATTTGTTATATACGCTTAAAGCACAGATGTTTTAGTTCTAGACAACTTCCAGCAAACAAATAGATTTATTAAAATTAGCCATCGAGGAACCAACTCTAAAGGAACAAATTAACAGACTCACTCCAGCACTATGGGTTCTGTTAATAAAAATGCAGCACGTTGAGCCTAGTTCTCCCAGCATCAGCACAAAGCAAATATATCAGGATTTCACAAAAGGCATATGCTATCAAAATATGCCAGGGAACCTCAACAACATTACTAATTTGTTTGTAGCTCCAAATGGGATCAACAATCTCATAAATGGCACAGTTGCCTTCTTGCATTGCCCAGCTTAACTTTCAGATATAATGAAAGAATGAGGGAGGGGGCCCTTGAATCACTTTCAATTGTTTATGTCAGACAGTTCACTTTCTCCTGGAACTGAGCTTCACTGACAAACAAGCCCATTTCATTTTGTATTAAAAGGCTGGACCTGTTGACTACTTGCATAAGTTGTCTGTCTGTTTGTGTGTTTTTGGGGGTTGAAGGTAGTTGTGTGTGATGATTCACATAATCCTTATATATAGCCTTTGATGAGAAAAGGAATTCAAATGTGTGGCCTAGCTGTATGATCAACAGGATCATAAACTGTCAATTAGAGGCCCGTACTTATGCCGATGTTAGTATTTTCTTTTTTTACACCAGCAGGCATGTGCAATTTTTAAAACATGTTGCCCCAGCCATGTAACTTTTGGGGTATTTAATTTTAGTATTGATATTAAAAGTCTAGGTAAGACTAGAGCGGGGGCTTTTTCAGTGTGTCTTGATCCTGATGCTGGTTGTACTGATATAAAAGAAGTTTTTGGTCACATTGCAAATTCTACTGGTGCAGTATGTAGGTGCCCCAGGACAGGAAGCCAGCCCATAGTAGGGGCTGGTTTAGTAAAGCATGCTCCTCAGCCATTGGTACTCTTCATGCAGCTTTAGCTGTGAATTCAAGGGATAACACCCTGATTAGGTTTGCTAGGGCTAGCTATAGGAAAGCTAGAGAAGAGAGAGCCTCGGAAATAAGGGAAGAGGCTTGGGAAGCCCTTATGGCAGCAAGTCAATGTAAGGATAGTGCAGCCTTCTAGAAGGTGATAAACACCCCTTACTGGAAAGAGCGATCTGATCCTCAGACGGCGGTGCATGTACATGAAAGCGAGTGGGTGACGCACTTCTCCAAAGCGTATGGAGCTAAACACTTAGTGGATGATGTAGGAAGTGACTAGTTCAATCAGCTTCCTTTGGTGGACTTGAAGTTTGAGCTCAACAAGGTCGAGATGGCTCTTTGGGGATGTCCCAGAGATAAAGCCTTCAGCCCGAACGGCGTGCCAGCCGATATATTTTTGGATTGTAAGGACCTCTGGGCACCATTACTAACAAATGTCTTTAATGCGGTCATGAAGGTGGGTCCTCCACCTTCATGGAAAACATTTCTTATCATCCCAATTCACAAAAAAGGGGGACAAGTCCTTACCTGTGAACTATAGGCCAATTTAATTGCTTGATTCTATGGCAAAAATAGTGGGCCGCGTTCTTCTCCACAGACTGGAGGAGTGGTCAGACCGTAATAATGTCTCTGCAGACACCCAATAAGGGTTCAAGAAAGATATGGGCACTATCGATCAAATATTAAATCTGAGTTTGTTGATTGCAAAATATACTGCTGCCAAGCAAGGAACGGTCTAAATGGCATTTATGGATTTGTCAGCTGCTTATGGCTGTGTTACATTCTCCAAACTCTGGGCGATTATGCAGGAGATGGGGACTGAAAATGCCATTACTACTTTCATTAGACAGCTCTATTCTGAGGCGAAACCGTCTATACGCTATGCCAGAGATGGGAAGTGTACTGATTTTCTTGAAATTAAACATATAAGGCAAAGCTGTGTCCTTGCCCCATTTCTTTTTGCTCCGTACACCAATAAGATAGAGTCAGCTCTCACGGCTAGGCCTAGAGATACACCATTTGTGGGCTCTCGTCCTCTCCTTATCCTGGTTTATGCAGATGACGCAGCATTGCTTGCAAGAACTGGCCAAGCCCTTTAGGGCCGGACTGATTATATTGCATTTATGAAGGACCTTGATTTACATGTGAACCCTAAAAAAAACGTTTGCCATGAGATGTGTGATGCGCCCAAAGAGAAATCCCACCTTTTCATTAATAAAGATATGACGGAGGAGACTAGCTCTTTCCCCTATTTAGGAGTTCTCGTTGACCGGAAATCCACCTGGAAGCCTACGGTGGTCAATATAGCGTACCTTATGGAGAAGCCATACGTTTTGTAAAAACCTGAGGGCCAAACCGGCAAAGAACTTCTCATGGTTTATGCTGCCAAATCAGTCCCTATAGGCAGGTATGTGGTGGGCGTATGGGGCTTGGCGGATGCAGGTGGGAATCAGAGGGCAGAAAATGCTTTTTTTCTCCAGAAAACGTATAGCTGTCCCTCAGGGGTGTTGTATTATGGTGAGTCACCTTGAGCTCTCTATGCCGTATATTGAAGACATAATTAAATTGGCTCCCCTCTTGTTATAGAGGGTACTATGGGTGAGGGAGACCGCTCCTTTAAATCTCATGGTTACAAGTGATTGCCTGAATATTTCACGTGCATGTGATATTCCATGGCTTGCATATGTCAAATCCACATTAGAAGAGATAGGTTTAGCTGAGCTGTTTAGATCTCCAAACCTGTGTAGCAGATTTAGCAAAGCATATCTAAAAACTAATTATCTGGGTTTGAGTATGGCAAGAAGGGATAATGTTAATCAATCTAAAATCTCAGTGTGTCTTTTCAAGAAGCTGTCATCACAGGACGTCCTACAACTATATTTATCAATGGTTCAAAATACCCAGCATCGGTTTGTGCTGATCAGGTTCCGTTTTAACTATATTCCACTGATGATGGGTTACCCTGCAAGATGCAATCCCCACACTAATCCTCCACTTTGCCTTTGTGACAAGATATCCCGGCAAACAACCATTCCTATTATGTTCTTTTGTCATTTCTATTTTTTCTCCAGGTGTTCTTTTCTTCTTCCACTCCTTATCTGGCAGGTATTAAAAATTAGAAAGGCTAGGTCAGAAAGGTAGAAGGTGTGGGCTGACATTGTCCTTTGAGATAAAATCAAATGTCATACTTTTTTTTATCTTTTTAGAATTCGGTTTTTAATGTTTTTTTACTTTGTATGAATTGTTGTTTTTATATGTATTTTGATAGATTTCATGAATTACTCTTTTTGTACGTACTTGTATGTGGAAGATTTATCTTGAATAAAGTTACTGACTGACTAGATAAGTATATTTTATTTTTTCCCTGTACATTTTTACTGAAGTTTTACTGTAACATATAATAACAAAACATAGAAGTATAAAAAGAAGCAATATATTAACATCACGAAGGTTTTTCACAGACAAAGGAGAATACATCATTACATAATAACATAATAGTCAGGTCTAACTAATCACAGGGTAATCAAAATTCATACTGCAACAACCATTTGCAATGGAATCGGTCTTGCATTTGTGAAAGTTAGAGCAGTTGGCGCTGAAAATTGCATTTTTTTTTACTTTCGTTTTTTGTATGCAGTAGAGTGATGATATTTGCATAGCGCTATTGCCATTTGTATGACTTTACAGCACTGGAGAACCAGTAAATGGGAAATAGGTTATGAGGGAGGGGAGACACGAGCAATATGCTAGCTGAGAAAAAAAAAAGTAAGTAACAACATCCTGGAAAATGCAAACACTCATAGAGAATGCAAGATTAAGTAAAGCATGTGAAAAGTAAGCAGGAACAACATGTTTATGGTAAAGCTTTTACACTTATAAAATGCTGGCTAAAAACCTGGCACATTTACCGTTCTAATGTGAACAAAAAAGGGAAAGGATGCAGTACCACATGCTGTCCCTAGGTGTCCTTTGGGACCTCTTTTGGCCACATAAGGTACTGCACCCGGCAATGGTGAACTGAACACATCCCCAATGACTTTTGGGCGCTGTGCTGAAAAATTAAGCGAGGCACCAGTTTTGTGAAACGTTTTACACTGTGCATTAAGGTTATAAGGGAGGGGAGACAAAAGTAATATGCTGGCTGAAAAAAACAAAATAAGTAACAACATCCTGGAAAAAGAAAACACGCCACATTAAGTAAAGCATGGAGAAAGCAAGCAGGAACAACGTGGTTAGGTTAACACATTTACACTTATAATATGCTGGCTGAAAAAAGCCCCTGGAACATGTACCGTTCTAATGTGCACGAAGTGGATAGAGGGTGAAGTACCACAGGCTGTCCCTAGGTGTCCCTTGGGTCCTCTTTTGGCCACATAAGGTACTATGTCATAATGATGCCAACACAGTAAAAAGCTTGTTTATTTTCCAATGGAATTTAACAACCAAGTGCTTTACTTTATAAAACGCCCTGTTCCTTAAATTGGAAAATCCTAAAAAATAAATAAAAAAATAACCAGTCGAGTCTATTTGCAAAATGCGAAAAATAAAATAAAAATAGTGACCATGTTAATAAAGCAATTTGGACTAAAACACACTAACAATACAAGCAGGAAGTTCTAAGCACAGCAACATGAGTTTTGAAAAAAATATAGCCTAGTGAGCTGAAATCTCCATGTAAAAATGCATGAAATTAAGCTGTGCAAGAGACTGATAAATTTCTGTCAGTGGATAGGCTGTAAACAATGCGGGCTCTAGGGCGGTGCAACAGGTGCCCCTGCACTGGGTGTTGAATTCGGGTACGGAAGCAGTTTTTGTAAGTGTATTACAATTTTAAAAGCACCTACTGTTGGCGTGGGGAGACGAGTAATATGCTGGCTGAAAAAAGCAAACACTCCTAGAGACATGCGGCATGCATGTGAAATGTAAACAGGAACATGGCTATGTTAGCTGAGAGCAAGAATGCTGTGGAAATGAAAAGGGAAGTTTTGCCGAACACAAAACAAGAAACCAAGAAAAGAAAGTCCCCCAAAGAACAAATCAGCACGACAAAGCACTATTATACAGTAATTAGTCCCTGCTCCTAAGAATAAAAAAAGGAGGGACAAAGAGGCATGACTGACCACTAGCAAGCAAGGATTTTTAAATGACACTGAAACGTACAAATGAAATGACTTTAAGCCACAAATGAAATGGGTTTAAGCCCACAGAAGTATACTAAAAGCATACAAGAGGACGAACGATTGAGCTCGACCTAAAAAAACAGACATTCAGTGGCTAACTGCCTCATCTGTAGGCTCTTATAAGAAAGCAGTGGATTCAGTCAGGAATAGGCAGCTGTGCCATGATTCGTTCCAGTTCCTCTCTAACAACAGTCAGTGCGGTTTGTTATAGGTTGCTGAACAAATTAGTCTGATTCTACAGAACCTCAACTGACATTTGTTTAAAACTCACCAAATATCTGGTAAGAAAATGGCTGATCTCTCAATTTTAATTCTGCAATTCATTTAGATGCGATGTACTCTTAAGCAGAGAGGTATTTATTGCCCACACCTTTGTCTGCAAAATAAAACTTTGGGGCTAACCTGAAGTCAACAGTTCCAATTTTGGTAGAACCGCCTTGGTTGATGCTCTAATTAGAAACTTTCCTTCTATTGCACTCAATTGTGCAGGTTTAGTTTGTGGAACCTTTGGCAGTATCAAATGGAGTGCTCTTGCCAAGGGATTGGAAATGATCCATCTGTGTTTTAATCATTTCCACCCAAGATTCACACATAGGACAGATTAGGGGTACATATTTAGTAAAGAGTGTGAATTTATTTAAAGCAATGGGGATGGGAGCATCCTATGGATGTCTGCTATTCAGCTGCTCTTTTCCACCCTTGCAGTCTTAAAGTAGAGCTGCTATAGCCCGAGTCCTCAGGCCCACCCAAGCCTTGAATTTAAGTATATTGCTGGTTCATGACCTCCTTGTAGGGCCTGCAGGGAGTCTTGAAAGGATGGAAACTGCCTTGAACAGGAACAGTTGTCGTAATATGTATGGGGGGGGAGACGCACAGAACCTGACTTTGTAGTACCTGCAAAGTCAAAGGTGCACAGTCGGGACTGTAAAACAAGGATGTTCAATGTAGTTGCTAGAAGGCTGGACTTAGGGTGGATACATGCCAGATTTTCTGGATAAATGTACATATGATGCTAACTGACTTTCAATTCCATTGTTCTGTTTTATCTTGAAACAACCTCCACGGAATTAATCATTAATTCAATGGTTCATTGAGGCTGGTGCCTGTTAAACAAAGAACAATAGATTGTTCTCTTTCAACTCTGACTTTAAAACTGGACTACTTTGAAAATTGTTTGTTTACATCAATGAGACGTAGATTGAAAATATGAAATAAGAGTATTTCTTGAGTCTTTCAGTGAGACGTTTGTGCTGGTAGCCGAGGATGCGAGCCATTCATATGAGAAAGCTACTTAACAAAACAACAGTTCTTTAAGGACAACTGTTTCAATTTCTGTTAGTGGATTTACATATAGCTATTCTATGGGGGCAGAGGGTGAGATCAGTGGCTAATCCTCCTAGTGTGGTTGTGATTTTAGTGAGCCTGCTTAACTGCTTCAACTTTGAACTACAGGAATTTACCTGTTTACTTTTCATTGTGTTATTGAGTGGATGCGGAGATGCGCATGTACCAATACCCTTACCGGCTGCTGTATTATTAAATTCACTGCACACTGCACCAGTTCTTGAGGATACCACTACCAGTTCACAATTATTTGATCTTTAGGGTGATGCTGCACCACAAGAACCTTGCACGTAAGACTGGACTGGAGCTGCTGACCCAATCAGTAGCTTGATCCTTTATTCAGCCTGACTAAGCAGCCCTCATTGCTTTATTTTTATTAGTTGGTGGTGTAGTCCAATCATAACACTGAAAAAGCCCAATCATAAAACTGAAAAAGCCTTGCACTCCACCCTTTTTCATATGTCAAGCTGGGGGTGTGGTCAGATGTACCCCCCCACCTCTACTCTTTGACAAGATAGGAGGTGAGTGAGTTTAGATGCTACTCATCTGATTCCACAGTAGAAACAGCAAACCTGATGCAACTTATGTCATAATAGAAAGAGGGACATGAAAAGCAAGTTTCTGACGATCGCTCCTTCCTGGTGAGTCAGGGCTGCTAAGGTCTGCCCTCAGAGGGTTTTTTAAAATTATGTGCCTTTGAACTGCTGACCCTGGTGCTTTTCAGTAGGGATTGGAGGGCTTTACAAGATTCAGCTGTAGCTTTCCCTGCAATGTGCAGTGGGTCTGAATGGATTACTATTAAACCTGTGCAGATGCTGAAACTGGCGTGTATGAGAATTAGCACTGAAAAGGATGAGAGTGGCTGCTTCAGTGCTGAAGACAGTCTTTCCTTTTCTGTCAAAACCCTTATTCTTTAGAAAAAGCCCCCCACCTAGAAATAGGATGGGCTGTCTCTCTGGGAGATGTAAGGAAAAACAAGATTACCTCAGATTCACACCTTTAAATCAAGAAAGAGCATGCTAATTACAAACTAAAAGGATTTATCCCCCCCCAAAAATCGAGCAGATGTAAAATTCAATCGTTGCCAGCAAAGATTTGAAAGCATTAGCCAGCCTTATGTTTCAATTAACGTCTGCGACAGTTAAGATATGTACACATCATATCGATTAAAAAAAAAAGTCAACTATCACATCAAAATATATTCACAGGACTAACAATCGAAGTTAAAGCTTAATTATCAAAACTGCAGTTTGCCATTAAAACACCACGTCTCTTCAATTGGTGTACCTCGTGTGGTATTAAAGGAAACGCTGGGCAATCTAAAATCAAATAATTTTATCTTTATTGTCCTATTCAACTATCTCACTGCTGCTAACAATGTTTCACGGATGATTTGTAAAGGCACCAAGTCAGCATAAAAATTCACACTGGAAGAGGCAACTGCAGTCGGCTGGATGCAGTCCTAGATTGTTGTGCGCTAACAGGACAGAGCCAATCCGGAACCAAAGTACTCGGCTTTGTGTGCTCCACTTATATCCTGGTGGTCCTCAAACGGCACTGGAGAACCATGCTGTACGGCTGCAACTCTCATTTGCTGATGAACCGATTGTGAGTGCAAGGCAGTAAAAATCCATGACAGTCTGGGCATGTCTGCAGTGCATACCATTTTTGCAAATTAAAGTGTAACCCACTAAGGTGCATGTCACACCCAGTCTAACTGTTGGCTCGGCTCCCTCAGTGAAGAGCTGCTGACATCACAGGTCCGGCAAAATTCTGCCTGGGACCGACTGCCTGTGTGCTCACTGTGACGTTGTTAATGACTTCTGCTAAAGAAAACCGCACGTGCTCAGCAAAAGGAATATGCGCATAGGTACAACCAAGAACAGGGGTTTTGGTGTTCTCTCCTCAACGTTTGACAAGCCCTAGTTAACCATCACCTACTCGCTCTGCTTGACCCCTAGCACCGGCAACGCAGACAACTGCAACGGGGATATTTAAGTTTTAAAAGTACTGAATGTATTAGTTCAATCCACGCCAGGTGGGTGTGTTGGCTTAAGCTCAACCTTTATGTGAAAACAGCATTTGTGTATTTTTGAGATTGCTGCGCGATGTTCAATCAATTACTACGTGTCCTTGTCACTACCTTTCTTGCGCTCCAATACCCCCAATCGAGTTCGCGCTGTTCGCAACTTCAAAGTGCCATGCCTGCCATGGAGTGGGATGCAAAGGCAGGAGACAGAATACAAAAAATAGTTCACCTACACTAAAGCATATCGCCATTCGTGCAATCAGCCATGTGACAGGGTCAGCCTAAAAGGCCGCCCCAATGCGGGACAAACATAAAGCACTTACCAATCACATCAACAGATTTTTTTAAAGGCAAGCCCACAAACAAATGAAAGTGATGGGCATGAGGTGGGCATGGTTAAAGTCCACAGATAGATAACAACAGGTCGGGAAAGTTGCACCTGTGTGCTGCTATGCTCGACCTAAAAAGTGGAAAGATAATCAATAGATACAACTGTTGGGTAGAAAGAGTGCCCCAAAGTTGTTTTATAAATAGTTCCAAATATAGTTTAGATTTAGAACGTATTCAAAATTATCTCGTGTATCACAGTATATGTACAGAATAGACAGAAGGAAAGGAAACAGGAGAAAGGAGAAACAGTGGGTGTTAACTAAGGATAAGGCTGGTTAGGCAAAATGAGTATGTTATAATTCTCATGACTGTGACAAAACCAGGGGTGATGAATAGTAATGTTTTCCATAAACTTATTTAATGTCTGCCATATTTTCTGTGACTAGATAAGTATATTTTAACTTTCTGACAAACATAAAAAGGATTACAACTCTTATCACCCTTCTGCTGAGTGTACTAATCTAAAAAGGGTTGTAATTCAATTATTACTACTTCATTCAGTGGAGCAGTATAAGAGGACAAATGAGGTCTGCAAATTCAGTGAACTGTCCATGCCTCTTTTCTGAGACCTCCTTTATAAAGACAAAGAGGTCTGATGGTATCTACTTTGTAAAAGGTCACTAACGTATCACAAAGACACTGGGTTGCTGGTCACAACTGAAAAAGCAGTCACTGCCATTATCACGTGTAATTTACTGCAATTGTATAAACGTAGCATACACCGATTCAGTAAATTGAATCCAGCAGTATAACATTTTATAGATGGAATGGGAGGTCGACCTTCATCAATGAGCAAGGCTAATGGAAGAGAGGCCTTAGGATTATAAACTGAAATAACACATTCAAAGCTTGTTTTATACAGTGCACAATACCAGATTAGCCATGACTAAAGACTACAAATAACAGTTTTTAACTGTTACCCAGTTTAATATCACTCGCTGACTAGCAACAAAAGGTTAGATGGCTGAGTTTCCCAAGCAGTAATCAAACTTGGGACCATAGCACGCTAGTTTGCAAAAATTACTAATTGTACTCTGGATCATGCATTTCTCAAATACTAAAGTTCAGCCTTGCAAGCAGAATAGGATTGTTCTTCTGCTGCCAAATTAAGGGGGTGCACTGACAAAACTAACCACATACCTGCAGAATTGGAGGGGGGAAATCAATTACAGACGTCATTTCAAAGGCCTTCCCGAACGTCATGCTTTTTGTTACTTGTTATATAAAATTGAAAGCCCATGCTGAACAGGCTGCGTTTTTTTAGGCCACATCCCACTCAGACAGAAACAGCCTTGGGCAACTATACATCTTTACAGTGAATTCCCTCTAAAATCCCAAGAGCGGTTTTTAATAACAGGCCGATGAAAGGTGCAATGTTTAATTAATTCTACAAGGGGTTTATACTTTGTTATTTATATGGTTGTGAATAAGATTTATTTGAAAAAAGAAACTATGTACTAGGCCTGCACATGGATGATTATATTTCAACAAATTAATATTTGAAAATCTCTTCCGTGTTCGTTGAATCATTTTCATTGGTTTATGTAATAAATAGTCCTCTTTCTCAGTTTCATTGACAAACGTGCCTATCTTATTTTGTTTTAAAAGGCTGGTCCGGTTGACTACTTGTATACCTAAAATGAAAAACATTTCTATTACAAAAAACCTCATATATTCACCCACCTGCCTATCTACTTCTGGGAGCAAAAGCAAAAGGTATTGCTGGAAATGTTGTGGTAAAGAAGCAAAGGTATGCTTGTTTATTAAAGCCCTCAGGTTAGTGTTCACCAAAATGGATCCCGGTGTTTCAATGTCAATATCCTCCGCCTTTGTCCATTTCAAATGCCCTAAAAAAAATAGAAAAATAAAAGCTTAATCAATGCCCCTCATTAAGGATTATACAAATGATTTCTTTAGGATGAACGGATCAGCTGTACATTTATAACAAAGGACTTGCAACAGATCATTTTATTTTGTTGTCACTTCTGGCATATTAGGTCCTGCAACTCAAACAGCATAGCGTCACACTACTAGCAACAGGCTTATTTCATGCTGAACCAGTATAAGCTCGGAAACAGCAATGTGGGCATGCTTGTAAAACTATTATTATTTTTTTTATTTTAAAATAAATACACATAAAAGTAACATTACAAAGTTTATCAACCCCTTGTAAGCCACGGATGTAATGGTTACGTCCGGGGCTGCGCCTCTCAGGCCGGGTACCGGCCCTCAGGGGAAGCGCTAGCGCTCCCGAGGGCCACCCCCAACACCAGGTCAAGGTTGGAAGGGGAATCGCTTCCCCTTCTGCCCCGACCTCCCCCTTCCCCCTCCAATGACGTCAGCGCACAATCGCTTTCGGAGGGGCTGGGGTATTGCTGAAAAAGAGGCATCGGGGGAAAGGAAAGGGTTTTCCTTTCCCTCAATGTTTCTTTCAGCATTCATTCCTGCTAGAGCGTTATAGAGTGGAGTAGTGCTGTGGAGTAGAGTGGCATAGGGTGTAGTAGAGTGCCACAGTGGAATAGAGTTTAATGGAATAGAGCGTTACAGTGGAGTATCACAGAGTGAAGTGTTACAGAGCGGCCTAGAATGAGGTAGCATAAAATACAGTGGTGTAGAGACGCTTGGAGTAGAATGTATTATTTTTGAGTGACGTGGTGTAGAGTGCATTGGTGTAGAGTGCAGTCAATCAATCAATCGGCTTGTCACTAGAGTCGGTATTCAGGTGCTTGCTGTAGGTGTTTAATCAAAGAGCCACGATTTCAGTCCCTTTCTGAAGTAGGTCAGCGAGGGTCAAGTGCAGAGCTGGAAGAGGAGGGAGTTCTAGGCTTTGGCGGCGAGGTGGGAGGAGTGTCCTCCGGCACGACAGAGGCAAATGTGTGGTATCTTTGCAAGGGTTATGTGTGCCAAGTGGAGGTTCATAGTCGGTTGGTGGAATTGAAGGTGGTGGTTCAGGTAGGTGGGTCCTTAGTTATGGAGGGCTTTGAAGGCATGGGTCAGGAGCTGAAGTGGCATCTTTTCTGGATCAGGAGCCAATGGAGGTCCTTCAGGTGCTGGGTGATGCAGCTTCTCTTGGGCAGGATGAGGATGAGTCTGGCAGCTACGTTCTGGATCACATGGAGTCTTTGCATGACTTTGGTGGTGGTGCCTGCTTAGAGTGCGTTAAAGTAGTCCTGTCAGCTAGTGATGAGGGCCTGCGTCACTCTTTCTTGTGCCGAAAGAGAGCTACTTAAAGATCTTTGCGAAGCATGTGGAGCGTGCGGAAGCAGGCTGAGGAAACGCTGTTGACCTGGTGTTTCATGGAGAGTTTGCTGTCGGGAATGATGCTGAGGTTGCATGCGTGATCTTTCAGTGTTGGGGTGGGTCCAAGCTCTGCTGGCCACCAGGAGTCATTCCAGAGGGTAGTTTGTGTGCCAAGGAGCAGAATCTCCGTTTTGTGCGCGCTGAGCTTCAGGCAGTCGTCCTTCATCCAGGCGGATATGCTCGCCATACAGTTGTGGAAATTGGTCTTTGTCTTGGTAGGGTTGGTAGAGAGCAAGAGGACGCGATGCGTGTCATCACTGTAGGACATGGTGTTGTGTTATTTCACAATGTCTGCGAGTGGTGTCATGTAGACACTGAAGAGTGCTGGGCTTAGTGAGGATCCCTGGGGGACCTCGCAGATGGTGTGCTTGACCTGTGAGGTGAAGGGGTGAGGCAGACATTCTGGGTGTGTCCCGTGAGGAACTATGCCATTCATCTGAGTGCATTGTCAGTCAGTTGATCAGTGTGTGGCGGGTGACAGGGTTAAAGGCGACAGAGAGGTCGAGCAGCATCAGGGAGGCTGTTTCTTCTCTGTCGAGCATGGCACAAATGTCATCTGTTGCAGCGATCAGAGTGGTCTTGATGCTGTGACTGGCTCTGAAGCCTGATTCGGGGGGATGGGGGGGGGGGGTGGTCTGGCAGGTTGTTCCTCTCCAGATGTTTGGTGTGTTGGAGTTTGATGGCCTCCTCCAAGACTTTGGCGGGGAAGTAGTCTGACGCAGAGTAGAGTGGCATAGCGTGCAGTGGCATAGAATAGATTGTGGCAGAGTAGAGTGAAGCAGTAGTGTGCAGTGGTGTATAGTAAGAGTGGTGTACAGTGCAGTGGCATGAAGTGCAGTGTTTCAGAAAAGATTAGAGTGGCATGGAGTAATGCAGACTGTCGTAGCATTGAGTTCATTGACGCAGTGTGCAGCAGAGTGGCATAGAGTTGAGCAATGCAGATTAGAGTGCAGCAATGTAGAGAAGAGTGATGCAGAGTAGAATAGAGAGGAGCAGAGTGAAGTGCGATGGTGTATAGTGGCGTAGCGTGCAGTTGCATAGAGAGCAGTGGCGCAGAGCAGAACAGAGTGGCTTAGCGTGCAGTGTTGTTAAATGTCACGGAGTAGAGTATAATGGCACAGAGTGCAGAATAGTTGACAGAGTGCACTAATGTTCAGTAAAGTGGTGTTTAGTGCACTGGAATAAAGTGCAGTAGTTTAGAGTAGAGTGGCGTAGAGGGCAAAGGTATGGTGCAGAGTGGAGTGGCATAGTGGTGCAGTGTAGAGTACACTGATGTAAAGGTCAGTGGCAGAGAGTGCAGTACTGCAGAGTAGACTGATGTAGAGTGCAGTAATGTGCAGTAGAGTGGTGTATAGTGCATTGGTGTGGAGTGCAGTGGTGTAGAGTAGCACAGAGAACAGTGGCATAGAGTACAGTGGTGCAGAGCAGGTTGGCGTAGAGTGCAGGGATGTAGAATACAATGGAGTGGAGTGCAGTGGCGTAAAGTGTTGTAGAGTAATAATGGCATAGAGTGCAAAGGCACAGAGTAGATTGACCTAGATTGCATTGGTTTTGAGTAAAATTGGGGTTGAGTGAAGAGTGCATTGAAGTAAAGTGCATTGGAGTAGAGTGCAGTGCTGCAGAGTAGAGTTGCTCTGAGTGCAATGGTGGTGAGTTCAGTAGCTTAGAGTGGTGGAGGGTAGAGTGGTGTAGAGAGTAATGGTACAGAGAACAGAGTGGCAGAGTGCAGTGACGTAGAGTACAATGGAGTTGAGTGCAGTAGCGTAAAGTGCTGCAAAGTAGATCAGAGTGGCATAGAGTGCAGTGGTGCAGACTAGACTGGTATAGAGTCCACTGTTTTAAGTTAAATGGTGTAGAGTGCTTTGGCATAGAATGCAGTGATGCCAACTGGAGAGGAGCAAAGCAGAGTGGAGCTCAATGGAGCTGAGTGCAGTTGCGAAAATTATTTAATAGCATGATGGAGTGATGCACCGTAGTGTACAGTGGCACAGAATAGAGTGCCATTGAGTGAAGAGTTTATTAGAGACTGAGAGTTGATTGGCATAGAATGCACTGGCGTAGAGTGAGTAGTGCAGAGTAGAGTGCACTGGCATAGAGTGAGGTGACAGACTGCAGTTTTGCAGAGTGGCGCGACAGGGTGGATTGGCGCAGAGTGGAGTAATGTAGCGTGCATTGGTAAGGAGTGCAGTGGTGCACAGGAGAGTGTTGTGGAGTAGAGTGCATTGACAGTGTAGAGAGGGCAAAAGTAGAGAGGAGTGGGGTGGAGCAGAGTAGAGTGCAGTGACGCAATGTGGATTGGTATGAAGTTGAATGGTGTAGAGTGGAGTGGTGCAGAGTAGAGTGGGGTTAAGTGAAGTATCCATGATGTGGCAGCGCACTGCCATTGCAAACAGCACGCCTTCAATTGAAATTTCCATTACATTGGCACAGACATACAGTTTTACTGATAAAAGCATACAGCGCACAAATGACACTGTGTGAATATATTATCACCTAGTGTATTGATTTGTTTTAGTCGTATTCAAATATTATTTTCCACCACACTTCAGAATTACAAGAAATGTGTTTCATTTGTGTTTTTCTAATTCTGATATATTCTGAAATATCTTCACAGGTCATTTACGGACATTTAAATTTTGTTGTGTGCTAGGAAAAAAGTAACACTGTACAGCCTTCCGCAAGCACTCCCCCAGAGCCAGCATGAGTGCCACATTAATCCGCTCACTTTGAAGTCAGAGAAAGAAAAGTAAACACCGAGCTCCCTGGAGGACAGAGCCTGACATTGTTTATGAATGCACAGCAAAACTGACAAGAAAACAGTAAGAATTAAAGGTTTGTTTACAGAAATCTAGTACTGTTGGAAGAATACAGTAAATAGGGTTTTAGCAAGGTAAGGGACAAAGTCAGGCTGGACAGCCTAAAACAAATTAAGCCAGCAAATAGAAAGCAAGCAAATGTGAGTTACAAACCACAAAGTCAATGGTAAACAATGGGCAGCATGCATTCCCCAGAAGCTTTCTGAATGTTTCCAGGATGTTGTTGGTAAACCAGTCACCTGTGCTGTTTTGTAAGTTTCGACCTAAAAAGTATCCAGACAGTAGACAGGAGTCCTACGTGAAGACTACACTTCTGAGGATCCAGTTAGGCTAATTGTAAAGGTCATAACAAGAAATATTAAGCATGCCCCAAGATTAGATTAGATTCACGTCAGGATCTGTCAGTTTAAAAGGTTAAAACTTTTCATATCTCAGAGCAACGTTTACCTCAGTACTGCAGTTGTCCATTTCTTATGATTGACAGGCAACAAAGGCTAATGAGAACTACATGAGGTTTTGGTTTTACTGTGAGAGCAAGCCACAAACCACTGATGCAAATCAATGCAAACATAGTTCATTTTTCAGTCTGTAGAGCACAGATGTTGGGGCACATTAATGCAAACTGTATTCAGATAGAAGTAAGGAGTCCTGAAACACTTACTATTGGCACATTTTTCTGCCCTATCTTTTTCTATCCATGAAGGATTAGAAATGGATTCTATAGAGGATACAATTGGGGATATCTGTTTGGACCAAAAAGTATACCTCCCTGAATCTGGACATTTTTAAAGATGGACTTTTGTTGACATTACCTAATCATCTGACGACTTCTTCAGTGGGACATTTTCTGACAGCAGTGTGAAACCAAGGAATGCAATTCTTGATAACGATTTATTATCTTGCACTTTAATAATTATATTTGAGATTTGTATAAATCCTTAGGGATACTAAGACCTGTTGAATTGAGACACCATATTGAGTGTGTAAATTCTCAGATTTACATAAATGGTACTTCTTACTACTACCTCAATTTATTTATCATGGCATAACAAACATATACTCTAATGAGTTGGTTTCACTTTGGCAGATGTACGGATAATTGATCTTAGGGCAAATATTGTATAGATTTCTTTTTATCAGAACAATAAATAAAATAAAATTAACATGAACATTTGTACCACAACTTTTCTAGTAAATCACCTCCAGGCAAGCCGTAACTTCAGCATGTGCCATTCTGGTGACACTAAGCATGTCCAGGGGCCTTTTGCATGTCAAAGCCCTTACTGGTGTCCCAGTTGAACAAATCTATCACACTTCCATGTTGGAAGACCTCTATTATACAGTTGAAAAAACACTAACTGATTTGTGCTGCATAACTTATTCCTAGGTAAACCCTGCTGATGCGGAATCTCACAGCCTGAAGAAATACCTTCCATCTTTCTTTCATGTGACTTTATTATAATTACCCTATCGCTAGTAAAATTTGCAGAGGTGATACATTTCTAGATTTTCCCCTGCTTCTTCCCTTTCCAGATTTAAACTACTTCTACTCTTTTGCAGTTCTCCCGCACAATTCTGACTGCAGTGAGAAATACACCAAGATAGTCAGTGGTGATGTAAAACTCTCTTTATAGTCTTGCAGCATTTTTAGAGCTCAAATGCCTTGTCCACACTCATGCTTTTGTAAACGACTGTAAAGGCTTTTCAGCATGACTATTCTGCCCCAAAAACGATGGGATTTTTGCAACTATTTTGCTAGGTGCCTCATATCTGTTTTAAAGCACAGAATACAGGTGTAAAAGTGTGCCTGATTTCTTTCTGTTTCCCAGGTTTAGTGGAGTCTACTATTAGTTGTGGTTTTTATACCCATTTTATGACGTAATTAAAGCTCCACCACGAACCATCTCTTGGATTGCATCACATATAGCAAGTTCCTAAATTCCAACTTTTGCCCCAATACTGAGGTACAAACTACGCAGTAGGAAAATCATTCTTGATATTAATGAATGAGAGGTTCAACTTAGACTAATTTGGATATACTTTCTAACAAGAGAGCACCTAGTACAATATATTAACTCCTGAATAGGCTTGCCTGATGGACTTGTAAAGTATACCCAAATGATGCAAAATAGCTAAATCGCAATTGAGTTTGTGCATTTTCTACCATTCCTGCTCACAGATTAAAGCTCCTCACAATTACATTTTTATAACTCTATTCCAAACCATCAAAAATTCACAGAAAATGTTTTTAAGGGCCTGTCTCTCTGTTGCAAGGGTTTTGATTATGACAACCAAGCATAAGGTAGTACCCCGTGTACCAATCAAACTTACAAAGTGCAAAAATGGACAGTAATAAGCTTTTTGATGAAAATAATCATTCCAAAAAACAAACAGAGCAACTGTACTCAACCCTTACCATCCTGAATTGCACTTTGGCTGGGGGTAGTGGACTGCAATTACAATACAGAGGGTTTTAAGGAATCAACACAGTTCTGTCTAAACCTCTATCACCCAGACGTAGATATGTTTTTGCTCTTTGAAAAGAATGGTTAGAGATTCTACACCTAGCTCAGGAAATGTTTTCCAGAAAAAAACTTTATAACACAAAGTGCTAAAAATCAGAAAAGAGGACAAGAGACATAATGGACTTATTAGGAGTTGCCCAGAATAATCAATCTGATTTCCCCACCCAGAGGTTATTATCAGCAGGATCCTGGTAATTATAGCCTCAGGGAACTAATGAGATTGCACATTGGTGGTGGAATAACTTTCGGGAATCAGTGTGCCGTGCCAATTCCTGCTTGTTTTACACCAAAAGTTTACATAGAGATTTTGGCTGCTTGTAACGATGTAATATTTAATTTCTTTAAATTTGTAATCCATAAAGGGCTGATAATTATCATCACTACACTTTGTAAATTATTTTCTTACTCCACAGTCCACAGATTAAAGCCACCCACAATTACATTTTTGCAACAAACTGTTCGGCATGATCACAAAGCCACTGAAAATATTTTTCTCAGTGTCCCTCTCTGTTTTATTGATTATGTGGATGGCCTATTTACCAACCAAGTTTTCAAAGTCCAAACTTGCACAGTAATAAAATAATAATGAAGTTCAAAGACACCTCTGGATGATTGATGAGATCTTAAGTGAACTCAACCAGAGCCAACAGCGCTTTACATACTGTAATGGTGATGTAAAATCAAGATTAGGCTACTAAATAAGCAGAGTACTGTTCATACTGTAAATAATAGTGAACGTTCAATGAAATGACTGTTAAATAATAAGATAAATAGACATTGATGACTTAGATAAAAGGTAAGGGAACAGATCAAATAAAACGTATACTCCTACACCCCAGCTTGAATCAGTAAATAATTAATGATGTGCTGCAACTTAGATACACAGTCAACAAATAAAAGAAATAACATAGAATTTAGTATTAAATATTGAAAAAATACAATGCAAAATTTTTAACAATTCAGTCTACTTGCCTAGTCCTGATTTCTTTAACCGCTTTAAGTGCTGGCTTGTTTGCTTTCCAGTGGGGGATTTTTGCCCAGATTTTGTTTCCTTATCAGAACTGTCACCTTCACCATTCTTCGATTCCGACCCTAAAAAAAGAGGAAAGCCACCAAAAACAATACGTTGGTTCAGGCACAAAGTTGTGGTCACTTGTTTGCCATACTTGTGGAGGGGACTTGACACATGCATAGAGCACAAATAGGAGACATGTGTAGTATGCATTTGTCTACCCTGCCTCATGTCCAAGTCCTGGTGTTCAAAATGGATAGTGCATTACAGGTAAAGATCACAATCACTAAGGAGTGCCATTAAGAGGAATCCTGAAATATAATGTCTGTACTTTAATTCACGTTACACAAACTGAGATATGAGAGATGAAACCGCCACACGTCCTCCAAAAGTCAAAACAGTATACACAAAGGGTGTGGAGAAAATGAGATACATTTTATCAGTAGCAACCACATTGAATGTGATTCTGTCAATATTTTCTTAGGATTCTTCATTAAAAACTGTTGTGTTGGAGCATATGCAAGGAATTCCTCCTTATGAAATAGGTCGTCTCACACACTTAATAGTGTTATGCTTCATCATAGACCACCTATCCTCACCCTAATAAGAAAATGCTACCAGGGTAGACTCAACCTCACGGTGAGATACACCCAGAGGGAGTTCTTAGATAACGTTTTCTGGATAATAATGGAATCAAGTTGAATTAAAAATACTTAGCGGACAACCAGTGTCAATACACCTTTAATAGTGGTGTCCGTTGGTAAGGTTAAAAAATAGATCAGCGGTATATCTAAGGGTTTGTCTTACGTCGGGGCGGGTCATTATACCCACATATACCTTCAAAGTATTTTTTAACCTTACCAACGGACACCACTAACAAAGTTGTATTAACAATTATTGTCCATTATTTTTAATTCAACTGGATCCGATTATTATCCAGAAAACGTTATCTAAACTCCCTCTGGATGTATCTCACTGTGAGGTTGAGTCCGCCCTGGTGGCATTGTCCTACCAGGGTGGGGGATAGGTGGTCTATGATGAAGCTGGACACTCTTAAGTGTGTGAGACCACCTATTCCATAAGGAGGAATTCCCTGCATAGGTTCCAACACAACAGTCTTCAATGAAGAACCCCAAGAAAATATTGGCAGGATCACGATCAATGTGGTGGCTACTGATAGATTGATCTAATTTCTTCCACACCCTTTGTGTATACTGTATTTGAATTCACCCTGGGCTAAGCACTACAATACAGCAGAACAAGAGAACGAATGTTTGTCATTTGGGGTTCAGAAAGCAGCAGGTTTTCTCCTTTCTCTATAGAAGGGATTTCTTAAGTGCTCATATCACCAAAAAGGTGGGGTCTTGGTGCTTGACAGAGCAAACTCACAAACTGCAACCTTTGAAGAAGACTATATACACACAGGTTTTCAAGAAGTACCTCTAAACAAAGATCATCAGTTAACATTGTGCAAATAGGTAAGGAACTCCAGCATTATTATTCATGTTTATATGTGCTCAATCTTCACCACAACTGACCCTCACCATGATGACCAGTTTCAGAAAAGTTATTAAGAACAGTGTTTTAAGCATAGCAACTATCGGGTTGAAAAGGAAAATTCACAACTCTTCACACATCATTCTCGGTGACAAGCTTGACCACTGCAATACCCTAAACACAAGCATCGAGAACAAGAGAAATCACCATTTTCTGTGAGAGTATCCTGCATCGAGCAGGCACAAAAGGAATGAAAGCGGTTTATCACAAATCTAACACAAGAGGAGACATGAAGAGCCCATTCAGAAAGTTGCAAGTAACGAAAGACTGCACAGAAAAACTGAGACAAGCTAATGACTTAAAGCGCAGGTAAGAGATACGGTGTCAATAATGTCAGTGGCCTGGCAGGGATATCCTACATCAATGGCAAGTAACAGCTGAAATAACTGCTCACAACTTAGATTATAATGTTTTACGTTTATTCAAAAAGCACAGTTCAGCACAAAAATGAACCCCTGTATTCTAAGTGCTGCTTCTTCATTGTGAACCATATGTGATTTGCCCAAGATTATTGAAGCACAAAAACACATGGGCAACCTCAAAAGGGAAGTGGGAATAATTATAAATATATACGAGTTTTCATGAGCGATGCAGAATGATGTCCCAATTGAAAGAGACATGTCTACAAGCCTTTAAAAAGTAGGATACTATTATTTACACAAAAGATACCAAGAAGCTTGAAGAACTTGAATCATTGAGTTGCTTTTCGATTGTTTATATGCATACATAATAAAAACCAGGCCACCCAGATACAAATCTTCAGTATTTGACAATATGCATATCATTTCTTGAATCGACTAAATTCCGATACAAACATGACGAACTGGAATACATGCTAAGCATCAGACGTCATAAAGAAACCATCTGTGATTTGTAAGCCCAATGATGAAACCAATTATCTATTAGAATCTACTACCAACATTGATGTTTAAAGGTCTTGGAGGCACTAACGGAACAACTTGGTTTTGACCCTTGAGAGGCTGGTGGAATTCATCCAGAATGATGATGAATTCTGCGTTTTCACAATAAAGGCACACTACATCTTACCAAATCTCACAAATGAGGTAAAACAAGGTGTGTGCTTTTATTCTGACAGGCTGTTTGACACTAAGAAATAGAAGGGCATCCTTCCATAAAATTAATAAACTCAAAAAAGGGCAACAATGGTTGTGCGTGTTGCACATTCCCACTCACTAGAGCAATAGTAATATTAACATGCAGTTATGCTCAAACACTACTACCACACCTGTTGCCAAAGTGTGTTTTAGCCGGATCCGGCATCTAGCACCAAAGAGTCAAATGAGTTGTGTTGCGAAGCAGTATAAATTGTAACCCCATTTACACTAATTGCCCCCAATCACATATAACTTCAAATAATTCAACATTAATTGCTCTGTATAATCCAATCAGAAAAGCCATCCTGGTCTTTATGTGATGTATCATATAGATTTGTACTTTTTCATTAAATATGATTCAAATAAGTAGCAACAAATGTTTACAGAAATCTTGTCATTCTAGATATCTTCGTCCGGATACAGCTGAATGCCCATGAAAATACATGCAGAATGATGTTATTTGCGAAGAAATTATCAGCCGACACATATTTTGTCCCATTCATGGGGCTTCCTCAAGGCCGATAGATATAATAAATGAAGCAAAAAAAAAAAAAAAAAAGAAATAAGATTAAGGAACTTTCAATGCCAATACTTAGAGAACAGTGCTCCTATCCACCAAGTGAAGAGCACCCAAAAAAGGGGTGGACATTGTTGAGAAAAAGAAGGATGTAAAGCTCCACCCTACACCACCAGAAAAAAAAAAAAAAAAAAACACCTGAAGTGTAACAGTATATGAAAACAATGACACCCAAATCGTTGCTGCTAGTTGTAAGATCCAATACATCCCTGGTGTTATTAGATCATCACTGTGTACAGATGAAAACAAGAAAGCGTGAGAAAGATTCATAGGAGGCATCATTCATGTGTAGAAAGAAGACCGAAAGAAACCAGTAAGAACATGCTTATTAGATAGTCACAAATATTTATATGATCAGGGATTACCCAGTTCAGAAAGTTCTCTAAGCCAATAGTCTTCCAAGTTCAACGAGGTCCCTCATGAATACTTAGAGATCGAAAAACTTAGTCCCTAGATCACAAAAGGAAATCAGATGGGAAATAGGGTCAATAAGCACCTAAACTAGCCACGTTGGTTAAAACCTGATAAGACAACCAATGCACTGCACCAAGCTTATGTCAAATGTATTTCCAAATTCTAAACTGATGTGAAGCTAACAGCATGCAATACGCCCAAAAATTCTGGAGTGCAATGGATTTGGTCTCAATAAAAAGTAGTCACCAGTCTTTGGACAATGATATATCCAAAGGACAATCTGTTGAAAAATATTCACATAAATGCTCAAAATATATCCAATAAAATTGTATATTTCATAGTGGAAAGTCTAGTGAAAAATCTTCTATATCTTCAATGGAACTAATAATAAACATTGTAAAATAGTATTAAGAATATTCAATCACACACAGTCAGATACTCATGCACAAACGCCAAAATCAGTTTGCAATAGATGTGAATAAATCCATTCAAAGGAATAATGCTAAGAGTGAAACACATTATGAGCAACCTCAAAAGGGAAGTTGTAATTATTGTAAATAAACAAGTTTTCCTGAGCGCTTCAGAATGAATTCGCAATTGGAAGAGATATGTCTACAAGTCTTTACAAAGTCAGGATACTATTATTTACACAAAAAAGGACTGAGCAGCTTGAGGAACTTGAATTGATTAGTTGCTTTTCAATTGTTTTTATTCATACATAATAAAAACCAGGCCACCCAGATACAAATGTTCAGTATGGGACAACATGCATGTCATTTCTCAAATTAATTGAATTCTGACAAAATCAAGACAAACTAGACTCCAACCCAACCTAAGCATCAGACGCCACAAAGAAACCATCTGTGATTTGTAAGCCCAATGATGAAACCATTTATCTATAAGAAACTAGTACCAACCTGGATGTTTAAACGTCATGGACGTGCTACAGGAACCACTTTGGTTTGATGCTTGAGAGGTTGGTGGAATTCATCCAAAATGGTGATGTGTTTTGTGTTTTCAAAATAAAGGCACACTACACATTACCAAATCTCATAAATGAGGTAAAACGAGGTGCGTGGTTTTATTAGGACAGGCTGTTAGACACTGAGAACTAGAAGGGCCTCCTTCCATAAAATTACACAGACTTTTACTCACGGTTCCCATAAATGACACCAAGTAGCCTGCATGAAGGACACTTTCCACCATAACAAAAAAACACAATAATTCAGTCCATATATGCTTTGGAAGTCCCCTCACAGTGCCAATATACATTTACAAGGATTACACATCGTAACAAGACTCCCTCACCATTGCATTATAAGAGAATTGTTGTGTTCACAAAAAAAAAAAAAAAAACATCTTCACCTAACTCACCTTTATACTAAAATATGAGAACACCCACAGTTGTAGGACATACATAATGACAAGGAGGATGAAGAACTCAAAAACTGGATATATTAAGGCTTCAGCCCAATACACACAATGAGATGAAATTTAACAAACTTTAAGAAGCAGAGCACAAGGTTGGGATTCCACTCTAAAATTATGAAAACTGAAATAAAGTAATCGAATTATGTCTGAGGTGGAACTATAGTATGGGACAAACAGATACTGACTACGCCCGGAGACATTTAACATCATCATGTGGTGTTATAGTTAGGTGTTGAAATAAGATAAAAACGTTTAAAAAAGAAAAGACACTGAAATTCACTAGAAAGTGTTTAATAGGCTAACTAGAATAGATGAGCTATCTATAACATATTTTACAGCCATATTCTGCTTATGACCTCTCATATTATTTCACTCATGACATGTTAAATAGCATCATCTTTGCTTTTCTTCAGCGCATTTTCTTTTATTTAGTAAAAGGGAAGATCTACATCACCATAACCTTTGTTTTTCTAGTGAATGTCTGTTTTTCATCTTATTCAGACAACACTCCCGTTCTGCACAGCCTCTGGCCAAGCCATGAGCCCAACCCATGGCTAAGCATTGCCTTTGGCCCAGCCAGCCAAACTCTGTGGCCAACCCCTGCAGATGCATTTCCCGCCCCTAAAAATGCTTTTAGACCACCTGGCAGACCCCAAGGTCTCATCCAGAGTTAATGTGCTTGAGAATACTTCCAAGTATATAGACTGTTGCCAGAGACCCTGTCTTACGACACTACAATCACATCAGAGATAGCAGCAACTTCTTTTATAAGATAGAGGGAATTACATGGGTGCAGAATATCTTCCGATAATCTTGGATGCAACCTCTCTCTATTTAAGTATCAGACAGTGGTTGGTATAAATGCATACAAATACTTCCTTATAGCAAGACCTATATGCAGTCTTCTCCAATCAGAGATGATATTAACCATGGCTGATTTTTGCTTTATAAATAATATCTTTGAGGCACATAGATGGGTACCTGCTTCTCCCTCAGCAATGGCAATTTTATGAGCTATTGGGAGGAACAGGTGTCCAAGTCATAGGAGTTGATGCAATGAAGGGAATATGTGATAATATTCTTCAGATTTGTAGATGATTTCTTCATTATATGGAAAGGTCCATAAACAAGAGCAAAATAATGTAAACTGCTCAATACCAATGTTGTGGATATAGTGTTTACAGGTACCATCAGTATGGCTAGAGCAGTATATCTTTTAAAAGAAGTGAAGATAAGACTAAAGGTATAGCTATGGAACCTACATTCAAACCACATAGAAAGCTGACAGCAGGGGCAGTAGCCTCTTACATGCCAAAGTAAACATCCAGAACCCCTTAAATGAAGCATCCCATAAGGAGAACTGTTGATGCTTAGACAAAATTGCAGTAATTAAATATTTTTCAAAGAGGAACAAGACATGATGCTCAATGGATTCCAGGAGAGAGGATACCCCAAAATAATGCAAGAGGTAGTAAGCGTAACAAGCATTTGTAATGCAATAGGTCTTGCATATTCTTGAGTTAGAGCTATTGGCAATATAAATTAATAACTGCACTTTTCTTGCCCCATAATTGGTCAACCCGGTCTCATAATTTCATCTTTTCCTGCCATGTTTTGGTGGTCCACTGGCAGCTACTGACATGAGAAATCACAAGCCCTTGAGGAGAGACGATGGAAAATAAGGCTGGGAAAGTATTTTATTTTAACAGAATGAAGTCTTGCAAGCATTCTTGCCTCACATTTCAACAAAGCTCTAATGAAGGTAACAATAGCAGAGCAGACTGAGAAGATTTATGCCCCAATAAAGGAGATAAGCAATGCCCTGAGGGCTGGCATGGTGGTGCCCTGGAAGAGAGAATCCAGATGCAAGGCTAAGCAAATTTCATATAATTGCTTCCAGGTTTATATATATACCAGAAAGGGCATATTGTGGCTTTCGTGAGCAGTGAGCTCAGTGAGTGTTTTTGTAAACTTAAGCTTATTTTAGGAGCCAGAGGTAAGGACAGCACTGGAATAAAGCCAAAACAAATGTCAGCGACATGGGAGGAGGTGGGAGGAACGGAATGCTGCAAAAAGACACAGGCAGCTACCAGCCTAAACACCCACAGTGAAAAGAGAGCACCAAAGAAATGCCAAAGTAGTCCATCACAGCAACAGAAAAAGAATCCAATGTGGAATAATACAGTAGTTGGTCACTATTCTGAATCAGAAAAGGCAGAACTGACCACTAGCGAGCAAGAACTTTCAAAGGACACTGCAACCAACAAATGAAATCGCTTTAAGCCATAAGAAGTATACTAAAAGTATACACAAGGTCGAACGCTTACGCTCAACCTAGAAATGAGAGTTGAAGCCCTGTGCAGGGGTTTTGCTCCAAATAGGAATGAGGAAAGAACAAAAAATCAGTCTAATCACAACCGTTAATTGCCAGTCCCATAGAGTTGCCAGAACATTGAGGAAGCACTGGCGAATCCTACAAAGTGATTTGATAACTGTAATGAAAATGAATAACTTTACAAGGATAACATACTGACACAGCAAGCCACTTTGGACCAAATTAGTGAAAACTCGCTTAGGTGATAGTGAGACCTCGGAGGGACAGATTAAGGGTTTTTACATCTGTGGAAACTGTAAAGTCTTCAAGAAGAAAAAAAGTAGGAGGGAAAAATCAGGGCCCAAATTCAATCCAGTGTCTGGAGAGGTGTCCAACCTACTGGCTTCCAGAAGGTCTAAGAAAATATTTTTATCCTCAAAGTACTGGGGTGTATCTTCCCAGTCATCTCATTCATCTTGTTATTCCAAATATACAACAAAGGAAAGATATAATGTTCTAAGTAAGGGCAGTGTCTCATATGAATCAGAATGAGGCTGAATTAGTTGCACCTATGGCAGAGGGTGGCATGACTTTGGTCGAGTTTAAGTCAGATTCACTTTTGAGTCCGAAAGGACAATATGTTCTTCCTCCAATGTCAGCAGCATCAGTGCTAGTGTCAACATGCAGAGGACTAGATAAGATCTGGGTGCCAGGTTTAAAGTTGGGTGAGGGATAAGCCCTGGAGCCATAGCAGACCCTGCAGCAGGGCTAAGACGTACAGATTCATCGTACAGACTCATCAAGGACAAATCTGCCTACGGTAATCCAAAAGGAAGCTTACTTGGGTCCTTTGGTCCTAGAGGTGTGCAAGAAGGGTGCCAAAGATGTGCAATATGGCCTCCTTGGAGGACAACACCTGTTGCAGCATTGATAATTGGCCTGAGAATCCAGGTTGGAAAGGAATAAGGGATCAGCTCCACGGAAGGAGACCGGGACCGAGAGACTTCTTCAAACGAGACTGGCGGGAAGATGGCTAGTCATGCTTGGAAATCTTGTGTTTTTTCTTTAACTTACCCGACAATTTTAAGTGAGAAGAGGACATTTTCCAAGAACGGCTGTAGGAAGTTGGCTCTGTATGTGCTATTTCAAAGTAAGGAATAGCATGCACAGAGTCCAAGGGTTCTCCTTAGAGGTAAAATAGTGGTAAAAATAGATAATACTAATGCTCTATTTTGTGGTAGTGTGGTCGAGCAGTAGGCTTATCCAAGGAGTAGTGTTAAGCATTTGTTGTACATACACATAGACAATAAATGAGGTACACACACTCAGAGACAAATCCAGCCAATAGGTTTTGTTATAGAAAAATATCTTTTCTTAGTTTATTTTAAGAACCACAGGTTCAAATTTAACATGTAATATCTTATTTGAAAGGTATTGCAGGTAAGTACATTAGGAACTTTGAATCATTTCAATTGCATGTATACTTTTCAAGTTATTCACAAATAGCTACTTTAAAAGTGGACACAGTGCAATTTTCACAGTTCCTGGGGGAGGTAAGTTTTGGTTAGTTTTACCAGGTAAGTAAGACACTTACAGGGTTCAGTTCTTGGTCCAAGGTAGCCCACCGTTGGGGGTTCAGAGCAACCCCAAAGTCACCACACCAGCAGCTCAGGGCCGGTCAGGTGCAGAGTTCAAAGTGGTGCCCAAAACGCATAGGCTAGAATGGAGAGAAGGGGGTGCCCCGGTTCCGGTCTGCTTGCAGGTAAGTACCCACGTCTTCGGAGGGCAGACTAGGGGGGTTTTGTAGGGCACCGGGGAGGACACAAGCCCACACAGAAATTTCACCCTCAGCGGCGCGGGGGCGGCCGGGTGCAGTGATAGAACAAGCGTCGGGTTCGCAATGTTAGTCAATGAGAGATCAAGGGATCTCTTCAGCGCTGCAGGCAGGCAAGGGGGGGGTTCCTCGGGGAAACCTCCACTTGGGCAAGGGAGAGGGACTCCTGGGGGTCACTTCTGCAGTGAAAGTCCGGTCCTTCAGGTCCTGGGGGCTGCGGGTGCAGAGTCTTTTCCAGGCGTCGGGACTTAGGTTTCAAAGAGTCGCGGTCAGGGGAAGCCTCGGGATTCCCTCTGCAGGCGGCGCTGTGGGGGCTCAGGGGGGACAGGTTTTGGTACTCACAGTCGTAGAGTAGTCCGGGGGTCCTCCCTGAGGTGTTGGTTCTCCACCAGCCGAGTCGGGGTCGCCGGGTGCAGTGTTGCAAGTCTCACGCTTCTGGCGGGGAGATTGCAGGGTCTTTAAAGCTGCTCCTTGAAACAAAGTTGCAGTCTTTTTGGAGCAGGTCCGCTGTCCTCGGGAGTTTCTTGTCTTTTTCGAAGCAGGGCAGTCCTCAGAGGATTCAGAGGTCGCTGGTCCCTTGGAAGGCGTCGCTGGAGCAGAGTTCTTTGGAAGGCAGGAGACAGGCCGGTGAGTTTCTGGAGCCAAGGCAGTTGTCGTCTTCTGGTCTTCCTCTGCAGGGGTTTTCAGCTAGGCAGTCCTTCTTCTTGTAGTTTGCAGGAATCTAATTTTCTAGGGTTCAGGGTAGCCCTTAAATACTAAATTTAAGGGCGTGTTTAGGTCTGGGGGGTTAGTAGCCAATGGCTACTAGCCCTGAGGGTGGGTACACCCTCTTTGTGCCTCCTCCCAAGGGGAGGGGGTCACAATCCTAACCCTATTGGGGGAATCCTCCATCTGCAAGATGGAGGATTTCTAAAAGTTAGAGTCACCTCAGCTCAGGACACCTTAGGGGCTGTCCTGACTGGCCAGTGACTCCTCCTTGTTGCTTTCTTTGTTCCCTCCAGCCTTGCCGCCAAAAGTGGGGGCCGTGGCCGGAGGGGGCGGGCAACTCCACTAAGCTGGAGTGCCCTGCTGGGCTGTGACAAAGGGGTGAGCCTTTGAGGCTCACCGCCAGGTGTTACAGCTCCTGCCTGGGGGAGGTGTTAGCATCTCCACCCAGTGCAGGCTTTGTTACTGGCCTCAGAGTGACAAAGGCACTCTCCCCATGGGGCCAGCAACATGTCTCTAGTGTGGCAGGCTGCTGGAACTAGTCAGCCTACACAGACAGTCGGTTAAGTTTCAGGGGGCACCTCTAAGGTGCCCTCTGGGGTGTATTTTGCAATAAAATGTACACTGGCATCAGTGTGCATTTATTGTGCTGAGAAGTTTGATACCAAACTTCCCAGTTTTCAGTGTAGCCATTATGGTGCTGTGGAGTTCGTGTTTGACAGACTCCCAGACCATATACTCTTATGGCTACCCTGCACTTACAATGTCTAAGGTTTTGTTTAGACACTGTAGGGGTACCATGCTCATGCACTGGTACCCTCACCTATGGTATAGTGCACCCTGCCTTAGGGCTGTAAGGCCTGCTAGAGGGGTGTCTTACCTATACTGCATAGGCAGTGAGAGGCTGGCATGGCACCCTGAGGGGAGTGCCATGTCGACTTACTCGTTTTGTTCTCACTAGCACATACAAGCTGGCAAGCAGTGTGTCTGTGCTGAGTGAGAGGTCTCCAGGGTGGCATAAGACATGCTGTAGCCCTTAGAGACCTTCCTTGGCATCAGGGCCCTTGGTACTAGAAGTACCAGTTACAAGGGACTGATCTGGATGCCAGGGTCTGCCAATTGTGCATACAAAAGTACAGGTTAGGGAAAGAACACTGGTGCTGGGGCCTGGTTAGCAGGCCTCAGCACACTTTCAATTGTAAACATAGCATCAGCAAAGGCAAAAAGTCAGGGGGCAACCATGCCAAGGAGGCATTTCCTTACACAGGCCTTGAGAGAAGATTCACATCCTTGACTTCGACTGAGACCTGCCCTTACACACCTTCCAATGATGTTCAGTGACTTAAAGGTTTGGCTGTGAGGCCGTGGATCATCTCTGGCACAGTCCTCCTAAGACTTGGAGTTGAACGGCAAACTCAGACACCAGTGACAAACCTGCTATGGGCCTGTCACAGACTTCTGTTTTTGGCAGTCTCTTAAATCCTGAAGTCTTCGGAGGAGACGTATCCCTGAGAAAAACTGGATGAAAAATCCTGTCAAACAACAGGAAAGTTGAACAAGCTCTGGATTCTCATCCACAGGTGTAGAAAGAAAGGATCTGACGTCAACACACAGGGACAGCAGATATAAGTGTCATTACCCAGGCGCCAGACTGGATCTGGAAAACTTAAACTCAGTGCTTCTGTGTGCCATTAGGTGGCACTGTTCAATTTTTACACCGACAGTGTTCCACTCCGGAAATGACAAGCAGAGCCACATATAAATGCCACCCATGCGTGCTGACATGTTTCCTTCATGAACTCTTCCACCCCTCTCAGGAGTGGAGGTCATGGGTGAATTGGATGAACCAATGTGCAGATTCCTAGACTGTGATCTTTTTAGATGGGACAGACAAAACCACCCAATGGGAAGGTAGGAGAGTAGTGGACACTCTGCGGTTACATAGAGTATCCACCAGAGAGAGTGTTACTGCAGGCAAATAACTTGTTCTAATGATGGATACTTTTAAGAGCATATTCCTCACTTTGTGAATAGATACCAAAGCAGCAACTCCTAGGTGATGGGTTTGCGGAATGGCTCAGACTAAAGTCATGTAAGCCTGAGTGTATAAAATATCCATGTCCACGGACCTCACTGTTGAGGCAGAAGTGCTTTTAAATGTGTGCACCGATGCCCACATAGCTAAATAACAGATATGCAAGACAAGCGCTATGTATGCCAAGGCAGTGGTGGCAGACTTGGCTCTGGTGGAGTGAGCTGAAGGTCTTCTAGAGGCTGCTTCTTATCCAATCTTTGCAGATCTTAATGCCGGAGACTATCCATTGAGAGATGGTCCATTTCTGCACTGCCTTGTCCTTCTCTATCCCAGAGCACCCCATAAAGAGTTGACCATACATCTGATGTTCTTTGGTAGGATCAAAGGGAAAACTGAGTGCTCCCTTGGGATCCAAACGATGGAGTCTCTCTTTCTCTTTCGAGGAATGAGGCAGAACGAAACAAAGTCGATAGGGTGATGTTTTGTCCAACATGACAAGTTTTTCCACCTTCAATAGGAGTCCTTATGGCCAGTTTGTCCAGAAAAAAGGTGGTTAGGAAACCAGACCTAAGGGGCCTCATGTTCAGCAACCCGGCATGTGGATACTATTGCAACCAGAAGACTGTTTTTAAAGTGAGCAAGCAAACTGCGAACTGTGTAATGGTTTAAGTATACTAAACCTTAGAAATATGAGGACTGGAGTTAAGTCCCACTGTGGCATCACAAAGGGCTTAGATGGAAAAATATGCTGTACATCTTTTATGAATCCCATCACAAAGGGTGATTTGAACAAGACAATTGATCCAGCTAATGTAAGAATGAAAGGTCTGACGGGTAAACCTTAACTGTGGTCAGAGAAAGACCTTGTTGGGCTAAAAACAAAGCAAACAATAACAAATCTGACAGTTGTGCCTGCTGGCAATGGGTCAAATGGCGAGTACTATCCCAAGTCAAGATTTCGCTGAAAGGTACTTCATTGCCAAAATGATATCAACAACCTCGGGAGAAGGAGAACAGGGGATTAACTTTTGCTGTTAACTGAGGTGCAAGTTACGCTGTCTTTGTTGCAGGACCGTGCCCTACTACTGTGACAGGTCTTCCCTCTATGGCAGCCTGATCAGAGAATGGATGCTCAAGCCCAGAAGCTCCTTATACTCTTCCTGGTCCAATCCAGAGCCACTAGAATAACTTGGGCCCTATCATTCCTCATCTTCAGACCTCAAGACAGGAGCGGTAGCAGCGGGAAGGCATAGAGGAGCCCCCTGCTCCACTCTAGACAGAACAAGTCTCAGAGAGAGCCTTCTTGAGAACTCTAGTTTGCGAAAGTGTTGATACTGCCTACTCAGCAGTGGAGAAGAGGTTCAGCAGGGGCTCTCCCGATTGTCGGAAGATGCCCTGTACCCCCTTCCAGGTGTTACTGCTATTCATGCTCTGCTAGGCATTACTATCGGAGTTTGTTGACCCTGACATTTAAAAATCACACCAGGAGGTGGAACACCATGGAAATCCCCTGAGGACGCTGCCACTTCCAGAGGCATAGAGCCTCCTCACACAAGACCCAGGAACCCACTCTGCCCTACCTTCCCCGTTGCAGTACCACATTCTGCTGGTTTTGGCAGTGAGAACCTGCACCAGCTGTCCCTTGACAGGGGCAGAAAATCCATGAACACCGAGTGAATCACCCAAAACTCCATCAACCTGAAGTGGAAGGGGGTCTCGGCTGGAGAGCAGAGACCTCTGATCTCTAACTCGTGCAGAAAACCTCCCCAAACCAGGGGGAGTGTACATCAGTCACCACTGACAACTCTGGGTTTGCTAGGGAGAGGGTTCTGCCGCTGGTCCAACTGCAGGTGAAAATCAACCAATGCAGATCTTTTGCAGTCTCCTCCGACACCTGAATGAGATCTAACAGGTTTTCCTTGGTGCTAGCTCCCTGAAACTTCTTACTCCACTGCAAAGCTCACTAGTGCCACCAGTTGGGGAGCAGGAGGCAGGAGACTTGTAGGTCAAGAGGCCTCACAGCCTTCCTCACCGAGATCCAGAACAGAGGCCTAATCATCTGGATCATAGCCCAAATGTCCTGGACTTGTTGGTATGGAGGAAAGGCTCACAAGTACACTGTATTCAGGATGGCTCTGATGAAGGGGAACCTCTGTGAAGGAGTAAGGTGTGTCTTCAAAAGGTTGAGAGAGTACTACAATGACGTGAAGAGGTTCACCGTCATCTGGAGGTGGTCTGGGACTAACTAAGGGGAAGCAATGTTCAACAGTCAGTTGGTAGAGGTAGGGGGAAACTGGTAGCCTGAACCTCCAAAGATAGCAGCTACCACAGCCATAACCTTTGTTAACACCAAAGGAACACTTGTGAAGCCAAAAGGGAGCATGACGAATTGAAAGTGCTTGCAGCCCACATGAAACCACAAATAGAGTGTGTGGTCCTGCTGGTCTAACACCACCATTCAGTCTGCAAGATCCAGGGCAGAGAAAACCTGTGCCAAGGTAACTATTTTGACTTGTCTTAGTGCAGGAAGGTGTTAAGAGACTGAAGACTTGTGATAGCATTGCCACCTTTTGTTCTGCATAGTGAAGAAGGGGGAACTGCATCTAGTCCCTTCATCCAAGGCCGTTAGCCTGTCTAGGACTCCTTTGGACAAAAGGGCCTGCACTTCATGGCTTAAGACTGCCCTATTGACCTTCAAGGAGTGGTCTGATATAGGTTGCAAGTGTAGTGGGTTGAGGAGGAACGATCTGCACGACTCATTTGTCAGAAGTAATGTGTTGTCATGCCTACAGGAAGTGGCTGACCCTGCCTCCTACTGGATGGCTTTTCGCCGATATGAGTGCACTAAAAGACTTGCTGTTTGTGGGCAGAGGTGCTGAAGTCTGAAACGAGAACTGCCTCTAGTGGTCAGGTTGGTGTCTGTTAACACCACAGTCCCAAGCTCCAAAGGGCTATGACATTTTTTGTGCAGGTAGTGGAACCTGACGTTGTTGGTACGCCAATCCCCTGTCATATTCCTGAACACAGTGACGCTGCAGGGGGGAATTGCCTGACTGGAGCTGAAAGGCCCAGAGTGTGCTGTGGCTTGGCTCTCACTCTAGGGCCAAATCCGCCTTCTGACTAAACAGGTGGCAGTCGAAAGGCATGTCCGTCAAGGACATCTTGATGTCTCTGGATAAGCCTGTGGACCTCTTCCAGGCGTGGTGTTGAAGCACCATGCTTTAGCCCTACTCAGACAATCAGTCAGTCCAGGCCCTACTAGATGACAAATGTTGGCAAATCCTCTAGGGTGGTTTCGGCGAAGCATGTATGATTTCTGGGACCACAGGTAAGATCTCACCCACCATGTCCCATAGTGTGAGGGAATAGCGACTTAGTAGATAGATTGTGTTAACCGACCCCAAGGCAAGGTTAGCTGATAAAATATGCCTGTCAAATGTAGCTACCCGTTTTGAGTATGTCAGGCAGAATGGTTCGAAAAGATGCATCTACCACCAGATATTTCAAGGGTTAGATGGTGTGTCGAGATGTTGAGAAGTCTGGATCACCTGTGCAGGTCTATTGCTGCAGGTGACCTGTCAACTGACTGGGTGGCCAGAAAAATGGTTTAGCCTCAGTGCCCAGCAGTGTGTCAGTGAGGGCTTCATTGAAGGGTATAAGAGGATCAGTCGGCGCCTGGCTAGGCTGTAGGATCTCAGTACATTTGTCTTTACCTCCATAGTGGGAAGGTGAAAGTCACAGACCTTAGCAGCCCTCCTGATCACGGTACAAAAAAGGTGCTTTCCGCTGTTGCTGGACCTGGCTTGGAGGGGAGGAGACCAACCCAGTATTGCGTGAGGTGCCCTGCCCACTGGCATCCTCTAGGTCCATGTACCTGTTTACATCATAAGGTGAATCAAACTTCCTCATCCCTACCACATTTTTCTCCATTAGTCTGGATCTGGTCAGAGTTCAAGTCAAAAAGCTTCTTTAATGTCTGAGTGGCAGTGGAATCCTGTCTGTCAGAACAAGATCTGGATGTGGCCTCGATCAAAACAATGCCGGCTCAGACCTGGACACTACGACGGGTTGCAAGTTTTCCTCCAGCAGAAGTGGCACTGGTGCCAGCATCAATGCTTGAGGGACCGGCGTTGATTTCAGCACCAGTCTGGATGCTGGTATGAAACCTTAAGCAGATTTAAGGGGTCCAAGTGGTACCAAGAGGTAACCCGCTGGCAGTAACCCAACAGGGGGTCCCTGTTGATTCTTGGGACCTGAAGGCATGTCAGAGGAAGACAGAAACATGCCAAAGATTTGCAGCAGGGCCTCTCAAGAGGCCTCAACCTGCTTTAACATCGGTGATGGACCTGGGAACTCGGGTGCATCAGGACCAAGGATGGAACTGGCTTCTTAGTGAAACAAGAGTGAGACCTGGAGGCATGGTGGTGCCTTTGTGCCTTCTCTGGCGAACAAGAAGGGCAGAATCCCATTTGGACTTCTTATGTTTTTCTCTGACTTACCCTAAGACCTCAACTGCAAGGAAGATCTGCCTCAGGGACATGTCCTCACTTTCAACTTCCCCCTGGACAGGAACCGAAGGGAGGAATTCCGGTATTCCTCCTCAGAGAGCTTTGCCTCACATTCTTGGATGGCTTTAGGCTTTATATGGGCGCAGGCGTCGGAGGCCTTAGAGTTGTGCGACGAACCTAAGCACCAGAGGCACACCTTGTGAGAATCTGTTGAAAGCATCCTGTTGCAGCAGTCCCTACAAGGATTAAACCCTACTGTTTTAGGAACGGGGCATACCTAGCACACTGAGGAATTTTAGGAAGAAAATCTGTTCAGAGTGAAGAAGAAAGCAGCGGTGCTCTGGATCCACGTCTGAAGGTGCCAACGTTAGGGCTGACGGGTGACAATTATACGTGGCTCAATTTGTCGCTTCTGGAGCAGAATGGCGTCAACGAGGAGTTGCATGGCACTATCTAATGCCACACACTGTCACTGCTTTTCAGTTTTCTAGATCCAGTGTGGCACCTACGGAAATTCACAAGGTGATTTATCTGCAGTTACAAGTAACCACCAGAAACTAACAGTTGTGTGATGTCAATAAATTAGTCTGTACATTAAGTGGTGAATGCATTAAATCTATGGTTACATGGTAAACGCAAAAGCCACAGAATCAAATACATCCTCTGGCACTCAGCACTGCCTGTTGTTTTATTAATGCTTTATTAATGAAAAGCAAACCTAAATATTGTAATTCGAATGAGTGCTCACTGTTATCTACATTGGAAAGAAAACAGCGTTTTTAAGATAGTCACAGCAAAATAAGCATGCAATACAAAAAATACATAACGGGTAACGTGTAATATGGTCCTATATTGCCACCTCGGGGTTCTAGTTACATTTGCAAACTACTCGGACTTGGCCTCGTGGTTTATGAACACAGAACACCCCAAGGGACCATATTATGGGTACCCATTATGTCAACACATACATATACACAAACACTATATATATAAGTTTGTGTGTGCGTATAATTACACAGGGAATTAAACAAGGGTAGAATACGAAATTTAAATGGACCCTAATCATAAATCGCTTCACGACATATAAAATAAAACTGATCACACTTACGTGCAGCCTTGCGAAAAAAGTCAAAGAATTACTCTTCACTACTTACCTGAAGGAGAGTCCGACTGCTCGTCAGACACCTTAAGAGGCGTCAACACTACCCGGGGAACAGTTTTGTTTACCATCATGGAGACCCCATTTCTTCTTTTCTGCTGTTGCCTCAAAGCCTACAGGAAAAACATATAAAGAGCAATCAAAAACATATCCCACCAATTAAAGGCCTGACCTTTACCTTTTAGAAAACGCTACTCCTAAAGTGGGCACTCTTTCACAACCAAGAGCTCACATTAACTATGCCAGACAGATGTTTTTTTTCATTGTGACATTACCAAAATGCACCCGTGGCTAAAAAAAAATCCATACTGTATATATTAGGAGATTTTCACGCCCAAAATGAACTATCTTGGTAGCACTATGTTAGAACACATGAGGTCGGAGATGCAAGGTTTGAAGCCATTGTGAGCGCTGGAATGAAAAAATATATGTCTGCGCATTTCCAGCAGGTGTACCGTCGCCAGCATGATGCTCAGTCAATCACGCTAACACAATGCCATCAGTATGTACAGCATGTGAGGACTCCAGTATTGATGCACTCACTGAGCCGTGGGCAGAGCCGCACAGAACCACTGAACACGGCAGGAATCATTTATTTCTGTGAAGGGAATCAGTCCTTTCTCGGCTCTAACCATTAGCCTTCCGAGCACGAGCGCGGCGCTGTTCTAGCAAAACCAAATAAAGCGATACACGGATAAATCTCCCCAAACAGGAAGCCGTTGTGTTTTGTAAATTAATAAACTACAGAACTGAGAACACATGAGCCCACACGACATTTTTCAAATGCGGACTGCTCAGCGGGTCATTTTCTCCCCAAAGTAGAACCACCTCTGTTATCTACTAAAATGAAAATTAAACTTGGTTTTAAGGCACTTACAGTGCATTGCCTCTTTAATGGCCCAAACATTCCCACATAAGATTCCGCTGCACAAGAGATTACTTTAAATTTGGGCATAAACATGTTTTACATTTATTTATTTATAAACAACCCGAGGTAAATTTCTCCTTCATTAAAACTGGCATAACTTATGACCATAAACCGTGACCACAAAGAGCACCATTTAAGAAGGCCATTTCCTACTTAAGGTAATTTACTCTCGCACAGTTGGTCTTGGATCTCCCATGCTTAACGTCTCTGAGGTACATGTTTGCACGTTTTCATTAAAAATGAGATGTTTATGACAAGGGTGACCCACTGCTTTCACAGACCTCCTCAACAGATGCCAATATCTAAGATTTTCTCAGCAGCCCATAACACAATAGGTAGAAGCCCTTTGTTACGTAGGCCTCCCATCCGGAACCTAGAGTGCCAGGCAACCTCAAAAGCTGCCCCTTCTCGCTTTCAGAGGCCTCAATAGCCTGCTGTTTTCCCTAAACCTCTAACAGAAGCATCTTTTGTGGCAGTTATTTTTAAGACGCCTGGAGACAAATTGATGGAAGGAAATGCTACCCTCACGGGTGAGTAGCTGCGCTTCACAAATACTGATTGATTGAATGAAAGTGACTCTTCTTATATTCCATCTTCTGTGGCCCCCCCCACAATATGCTATTTCCGAGCACCCTCTTCACTACTTTGGGTTGTGACCATTCCGACTGACTAGATTTAGGACTACCCATGTGAGAAGTCCGTACCCAATCGCCTACCTGAAAACTTTGAGATGCATTCATTAACTTGTCATTGTGCCTGTTCACTCTTTGAACCAGTACCACTCTCGTCCTATCTTTGTTCATCCATAAAGGTGTCACTTCAATACCCGCATGCCTGTTCTTCAATAAACATGTTGCTGAATGTGGTGCGTTGGGATAACACCACAATATATCTTTGACTGGCTCCTTAGACTTTGCTCCACTCTCAACACTCAGTTGTACACATTCTTTTATAACACGGTTGAACCTCTCAACAAGGCCATTTTCTCTCAGATGATATACTGCTGTTCTGTGGTGAGAAACTCCCATCCCACCCTTCTCAGGAACTTTTGAAAATCATTAGCAGTGAATTGTGGTCCGTTGTCGGTAACTATACACTCGGGGTAACCCTCTCTCCTGAACACTTCCTCGCAAACACCTATTATGCTGTATGCTGTAATTTCACTAACAAAAGCCACTTCAGGCCATTTAGAGTAATAGTCTATTAAAACTATATCATATTTCCCTTCTATGCCTTTACCACTGAATGGCCTACATATATCCATGGCTAATTTCTGCCATGGTTTCTTTGGCAATTCCGTGTTTGATATAGGAGACTCTTCTGACTTGTGGGATTTGTCACTACACATGCACGTTTCACAATGATGCACAAACCTTTGAATCTCTTTATCCATGCCCAGCCACCAAAAATGAATGTGAGCCCTTCTTTTCATGCTTGACATGCCACAGTAGCCTTTGTGTAGCAATTCCCACAATCTAGACTGTAAACCAGTGGGCAACAGCAGCCTTTCACTTCTCAATATGCCATCTACTTTAGACAATTCCGACCATATCATCCTATAGTCCCCATATTCCCTCCTTACATTTTCTGCATGGCTAGAACTGCAGGACAAACATGTGCTAAGTTGTTTCAAAACATTATCCTGCTCAATAGCCTTGTTTCCACTCTTCTTCCTTTATCGCTCCTACCCAAAATTCAGACACAGTGGCAACCAACCATTCCTCATCCTTGTCCACATCCCCATTTTTTTCCTTGTCTTGCAACGGTAATCTAGATAGACAATCTGCATTCTTGTTTTTATTAAATGGAACATATTTAACTGCAAATTATGCCCTTGGCAATTCTTGGGGTAGCTATTTCTGCCACTTTTGTGGTGAATATTTCGATCAAAGGTTTTTGGTCGGTGCACAACTCAAAAACAGTTCCCCAAATATATGTTCTAAAATGGTTTCCTCCCCACCAACATGCCAACGCCTCTCTTTCAAATACAGAATATGTAGCTTCAACAACCTTTTAATGTTTGTGAAGCGAAAGCTATCACTTGCTCTTGTCCATTTTTCTTTTGCATCAAAATAGCACCCAAAACATATGCACTAGTTACTACTACTATTAATGTTTCATCCTTAGGATTAAAAGGTTTTGAGACCACAGCCTGTACAACTTCTTTCTTGACTCCATCAAATGCTAATTAGCTTTCAGGTGTTCACTCAAATTTCACTCCCCTTTTCATTAATTCCCTTAAAACATGTACCTTGACAGTGAAATTTTATACAAACTTTGAATAGTACTCAGATAGACCAAGTAACAATCGAAGTTGCTCTTCATCCATTGGTGGAGGTGCACGTTCAATTGCTTCCGTAAGTTTATGCTTGGGTTTTACTCCCTCTCTTGATAATGTATGTCCAAGATAATCCACCTGCGGTACCCCAAACTTGCATTTCTCCTCACTGACAGTCAACCCTGCCTTTTCTAGCTTAGCTAGTACATTATTCACTGTGGAAGTATGCCGTCTAGCATCAACACCCCATACTAGCACATGTGGGACACCCTTCAAAATGCTACTCATGACTCTTTGGAACACAGCGGCATCCTTGACACTAAAAATCATTTAATTTATGTGTGGCAGAGGATGTTGGTCGATCCACATGCATTGATTGAGGTCTCCCAAATCCACAAACATCCACAACCTGCCTTTAGTTTTCCGCACCAATACTACGGGTCTTAATCAGTTCAAGGATTCTATGAGTTCTATTGTACCAGATGCACATAAGCGATCCAACTCTTTGAGTTTGGTTCTTAAGACTAAGGGAACATTCCTCACTTTGTGAACTTTAGGTACTCTGTCAGATTTTAGAACTTTATATTTAAAATTTTCTAGACAACCCATTTTATCAACTAATAACTTTAGAAATTTAATTTGCCAGGTTGCTTTCTGTGTTTCCTCAGTAAGTAAAACCTGCTCAGGATGATGGGGATCAAGTATGACACCCAATGCTTTTCGATCTCTACACCCTAATAAAGCTCTGCCGTTTTGCACTACACACACCTTCCCATCCACACATCTATCCTTGTATGCTAATTTACCTTTAAAATACCCCAAAAAAGGTAACTTCACTCCACAATAACCTTCACGCTAAATATCAGGCAAACATAAATCACAGTTACCCAACATTTACCAGTTTTTCTTGTCAGTTATGGTATATGGAGAACAAGAATCAGCCCATACATTAACCTCCTTCTCACTGATTTTTATAGTACACTTTGTAGGGCGATACCCTTCTTTAAATCTGCCCTAGTCAGTCTTCATACACCGCCAACACTCCCACATTGCTGATTTCCTCATCATTAGAGCATTCATCATGGCATCTGTTGACTACATTTACCACACTTTGGCCCTCATTATGACCTTGGCGGGCGGCTTCAGCCGCCTGCCAAGATCTGACCGCCGGGTGTCTGCACTCCAGCCGCAGTTATCATGAGATCCCCGCTGGGCGGAAACCTGGTTTCCGCCCACCAGCCCAGCGGGGATCTCGCCCGCAACACAGGAGCCGGCTCCAAATGGAGCCGGCGGTGTTGCGGCGGTGTGACGGGTGCAGTTGCACCCATCACGCTTTTCACTGTCTGCTTTGCAGACAGTGAAAAGCTGCATGGGGCCCTGTCAGGGGGCCCTGCGACTCCCCGTACCGCCAGCCTTTTCCTGGCGGTTCAAACTGCCAGGAAAAGGCTGGCGGTCGGGGACTCGTAATCCCCTGGGAGCGCTGCCCATGCAAATTATCACCGCCGGGGCAAATGTGGCGGAAAACCGCCGGCGCCGGCAGTGCGACCGCTGAGCTTCCGCCGCGGTCGAAATACCCTGGATTGCACCGCCAGCCTGTTGGCGGTGCAATCGCCACACAGCCCTGGCGGTCTTTGACCGCCAGGGTTGTAATGACCCCCTTTGTTTCCCTTGAGATTGTCAGATTTGCAGACATGAGAGAAATGTCCAATTTTCTTACATTTGAAACATTTCGCCCTAAATGCTGGACATGTCTCTGTGTCTGTATTATGTCTTGTACTACCACATCTGTAACATGTTCTTTTATCACTTGAACCAGCTGTTTTGTTATTCTCCGTAAAATTATTTTTCCCTTTTTTGCAACACATTTAACTTATGTTCACATTTCCCATTATCCTGTTTCTCATTAAGTTCTTTAATGTATCTTGTTGTGTTTTCTATTTTTCGTGCTATGTTTATTGTTTTCTGTACAGAGGGATCCTTCAATTCTAATTTTGGTATTGCTAGTCCTATTTATTAATTGATCTTTTATAATTTCTTAATACAAGTCTTTAAACTTGCATGTAGAAGCCAATGTTCTTAACACTGATACATATTGCTCCACGCTCTCACCTGGTAACTGAGATCTTGAAAAAAAACTTGTGCCTCTCCACTAAAATACAGTTTTTTTCAAAATTATCATCTAAGACTTTCATAGCATTTTCATATTCATCAGCTACACTTTCCTCTGACACAGACACATCACCATCCTGGTTAGATATGGCTGCACATACCATGAGCAATGTTTTTAACACCTTTCTTCCTTCAATACCCAAATTGTGTTTGAGACTGGCTAACTTATGGATGCAACATACACCTCCCCCCATGGCTTCTAGATAGGTCTCAAAAGATTAAGTCGATCGTATTTACTTACTAGCATCCAGACGTCCGTCAGTTTACTTCCTGGTTTGCCGTGTTCCTAAGCAACAGCCAATAAGAACTGATTGGCTGTGATGGCGCCATCAGCCAATCACAGTGCTTCTATAACAGTGTGCGTGTGACGTCTGCTTCCTCTTAGCGACTTTAGTCACACACACCTCGACCTCCTGAATAAATGGATTCACACACGTATCACACCACTTGGTATTGAGGAGAGTTGGCCGTCATTGACATGATTCCTTAATTATGCCTATATTCTCAAACAACGCTGTTCACTGTCAGCGCGTGATGTTCCTTTTCACATGCCCGTTGTGGTGTGTGGGCTCAAGCGCTGCACGCGCTTAGTTTTCAAATGAACAAGGTCGCAGCTCGAGGTTTCACGTGCAGCACACGTTTCGTTTAGTAACGTACACTGTCTCGGTTCGCAGCTTCACGCGCAACCCTCGCAGTAGCTCAATACTTTTGTTAGGTATTAGGTTAACCAGAACTCAGTCACACGTGTACCATGAATCTTGAACTCACCACTATTACTGGGCCTCCTTAAACTTCGGACTAATTTTCAACGAGAATATTTTGAAACGTAAAGCGGGAACTAAGGGTTATCCACCAAATTAAAACTGATGATCCAGTCCAACTCAACAGCGTCCTCAGCATCCCATCCTTGTCGCCACTTTTAAGACATCTGGATACAAATTGATGGAAGGAAAATGATTTAATAAGATTCGCAGTAACAACCCCTGAACACGTCCTCTCTGCACAGCAACTGCCTGCTTCTCTGCTGGAGCTACACTCTAGAATCCTCTTCAGAAGCATCCAGTTGCCTAGATACAACAGTTACCTTTTTGGCATCATGACATCAGGGCTTTAGTCGCCTTTGACCATGCCAGTACTAACGAGGTGCATTAATATTTATGACTACAAAATGTACATTTAGAAAATATTAGACTGTCAATTTCACGTTGCTGTTACTTTTTAGTCTAGTTTTAAGGTTAAAAGCATTCTTCCGACTTTTCAATTGCGTCTGAAAGAGCTCTTCTGCTTGTTTTTTAAATTCACATAAACAGCTAGGCTTATAAAATAATGTACTATACTTTATGGCAAAGAAGTCAAAGAATATTAATCCAGAGGCCGTGCACACGATACACACTGCTCTCTCTTTAATGCTAAGTAAGTCAACTCAAACTGCTACACATCTTCGAACATCCTCTAATCGCCGTTAACACTATCATATCTGTCAAAAAAGAAACTCTATTTCCTTGGTTAGAAACAATAGAACAAATCAGACACACAAGGTCTAAGTTAAGCGGTAAAAGGCCGTGCCATTGATCGTGAAAAATGGAAATCAGCCTCGCAACTGCAAAATCCTCAGTCTCATACATGGCAGGAGGCTGCAAAATGTTCTCCTTACTCAAACAAACATTCGCAAAGCATATAGGCCTCGCCTAAATAAGAGCTACTGGCTTTGGAAACATGTTTTGCCACTTTGTACACCAGTGTGGCTGCTGTCCAGCATGGCTAAAAGTTAATGGCATGGAGTGTCAGAGAGGAGTGGGAGAGAAGAGTGGGGTGGAATAGGGAGTAGAGGATTGAGGTAGGGGGGTTTTGAATTGGGGTAGAGTGAGGAGGCTGGGGTAGAGTGGGATGGACTGGACTGGGGTGAGTTGGTGTTGACTGGACTGGAGTGGGGTGGACTGAAACGGGGTGAGATGGATTGGATTGGGGTGGACTTGAGTGGAGTGAAATGGATAGGTGGTTTGGACTGGAGTGATAGGGTTGGGGTGGATTGGCATTGGGTGCATTGGATTCAGGTTTGATGGACTCGATTGTGGTCAGGCTGACTGGAGTGGGGTGGGGCAGATTAGATTGGACTGGAGTGGATTGGACTGGAGTGGAGTGGAGGGGTAAACTGGACTGGAGTGGGATAGATTAAGGTGGTTTGGAGTGGGGTGGATTGGATGGGAGTAGGGTAGATTAATGTGGACTGAAATGGACAGGAGGGGGTCCATTAAAGTGGACTGTAGTATACTGGGAAGGGGCCAGTAGCAGTGAACTTGATTGGAGTGGGGTGGATTGGAATGGGTGGATTGGAGTATGGTGGGTTGTATTGGAGAAGGGTGGGTTTGATCAGAGTGGGGAGGGAGTGTAGTGGGGTGAGTAAGATTGGAGTGGGTTGGAGTTGACTGGCGTGGATTGAGGTGAATTGGATTGGACTGGGTTTGGTGTACTAATTTGGGGTGGGGTAGACTGGACTGGGCTGCACTGGGGTGGATTGGACTGGTGTGGGGTGTACTGGATTCTACTGGGGTAGATTGTGGAGAATTGGGATGGAGTGGAGTAGATTTGAGTGTGGCGAACTGGAGTTGGGCAAATTGTTTAGTATGTGAGTAAATTGTTTGGGATTGGAGTAGGGCAGATTGATTTTGGATTAGAGTGGGGCAGATTGCAGTGGGGTGGTTTGGAGTGGGGCAGATTGTTTTGTATTGGAGTGGGGCAGATTAGAACAGGGCAGATTGTATTACGGTGGATTGGGGTGGAAAGGAGTGGGGTGGACTGGATGGGAGTGGACTTGATGGGAGTGGGGTGAAATGGGATGAAGTGGGTTGGACTGGATTGGGGTGAGATGGATTGTAGTGGGGCGTATTGTTTGGATTAAAGTCGGACAAATTGTTTTGGATTAGAGTGAAGCAGCTTGGAGTAAATTGGACTCGAGTGTGGCAGATTGTTCTGAATTGGAGTGGGCAGATTTTTATTGAAAAGGGGAAGATTGGAGTGGGGCAGATTGTTTTGGATTGCAGCGGGGCAGACGGTTTTGGATTGCAGCGGGGCAGACGGTTTTGGATTGCAGCGGGGCAGACGGTTTTGGATTGCAGCGGGGCAGACGGTTTTGGATTGCAGCGGGGCAGACGGTTTTGGATTGCAGCGGGGCAGACGGTTTTGGATTGCAGCGGGGCAGACGGTTTTGGATTGCAGCGGGGCAGACGGTTTTGGATTGCAGCGGGGCAGACGGTTTTGGATTGCAGCGGGGCAGACGGTTTTGGATTGCAGCGGGGCAGACGGTTTTGGATTGCAGCGGGGCAGACGGTTTTGGATTGCAGCGGGGCAGACGGTTTTGGATTGCAGCGGGGCAGACGGTTTTGGATTGCAGCGGGGCAGACGGTTTTGGATTGCAGCGGGGCAGACGGTTTTGGATTGCAGCGGGGCAGACGGTTTTGGATTGCAGCGGGGCAGACGGTTTTGGATTGCAGCGGGGCAGACGGTTTTGGATTGCAGCGGGGCAGACGGTTTTGGATTGCAGCGGGGCAGACAGTTTTGGATTGCAGCGGGGCAGACAGTTTTGGATTGCAGCGGGGCAGACAGTTTTGGATTGCAGCGGGGCAGACAGTTTTGGATTGCAGCGGGGCAGACAGTTTTGGATTGCAGCGGGGCAGACAGTTTTGGATTGCAGCGGGGCAGACAGTTTTGGATTGCAGCGGGGCAGACAGTTTTGGATTGCAGCGGGGCAGACAGTTTTGGATTGGAGAATTGGATTGGGGCAGATTAGAATGAGGTGGGTTAGCAGTATTGGAGAGGAGTGGTTTGGAGTGGATTGGATTGGGTGGAATAGACTGGATTGGGATGGGGTGGATTACAGAGGGGTGGGTTGGAGTGGGGTGAACCCACCAGTCCAGTTAAACCATTTCAGAAATTACGAATAATAAACAACGCTGCTTTGCAATCTTTAGAAAAAGATAATCATCAACTTTTGAGAACACCGCACACAAGCAAAAAGAAAAGAAACAGGTGCAACGTGGGAAAATATGACTTGGCAAAATACAAGAAAGTTTGCTATAAAAAATAAAACTTTGCAATTTTGTTTGTCATGCTGAGCACGTTTTTCACTGTCACAGGTTTTCTGTTCGCAGGTATTCCTTTTCAAATCTTCTTTTTCTTTCAGCATATTTCTTATATCGTTTCTAAGATGGACCAGATTCTCGTTAGCTAACTCCTGAATAGTCTTTAAATGTTGTACCAAATCCTTAACTGCAGGAACAGAAATCTCTTTAGTGTTGACTGTGCTTTTTGGATGCTACCGTGATTTAAGAAAAATGGGGTGTAGCCTGTGGAAGTGTTCTTGGCATTGTTATGCACAAACTCGGCTCCCCAAAGGAGATCTGGCCAGTCCCCCTCTGGATCTAAAAGGAATAGCGTCAAGTACTGTTCTAGCTCCTGATTAACCCTCGCAGGTTGCTCATCTGTCTTTGGGTGATAACTAAAGGAGTATCTAGTCTCTATATTTAAACCTAGGCTAAAAGCTCTTCAAAAATAGGACAGGAGTTGGGAGCCCCTCTCTGAGATTATGATTTTACGTACCCCATGGGCTCAGACTATATGGACACTGAATAACTGAGCCAACTTCTTTGCCCTTGGTACGTGCTTTAATGCAACAAAACGGGCCATCTTTTAAAATGCATCTACCATGACCAAGAAAGTGTCTAGAGGTTAAGTCAACAATTAGATCCATGGTAAAGGTATGCCAAGGATGAGGGGGAACTGGTAATGGTTGTAAAAGCCCATGCAGAGCTTGTCTAGTTGATTTTCCCTGTGCACAAATGCCACAGCTGGCCACATATTGCTTTATATCTTCTCTCGTGCCTGGCCACCAAAACTGTCTTAGTCAACACTTGAGAAAACTGAAGTCCTTTGTGACCTGCCAGAGGATTATCATGGCAATCATACAGTGCCTTTTTTCTTAACTCTGGAGTGGGCAGATACAACTCTCCACATGGTATGGCAATTGGCATAAAATTTCTTGTGAAGGATTCTCATCCACCCAATTCCGCATCTCTTTTAAGGTAAGTACCTTTTTAGTTTCTTCGTCCAAGGGCTCTCTAAACACTGTTCCCACTATCTTTGATTCTGGAATGATTTAAAAAAAAAAAATGTAATCTTCGATAAGCACCTTCTATCCTTCAGTGTTTATTCTCGAAAAGGCATCTGCTTTCCCATTTTTGCTTTCAGGATGGTAAGTGATTACAAAGTTGTAATCCGCAAAATAGAGAGACCATTAAAGTTGTCGAAGAGTAAGAGTTCTCGCAGACTTTAGAAATTGTACATTCTTGTGGGTCAGTAAACACTGTTATTATGTGGTTAGCTCCAAACAGGTAGTGTCTCCATTCTTTGAATTCATCTGAAGGCTAACAATTCCTTTTCAGTGATTGTATAATTTACTTTGGCTGGTAACAGCTTGCGCGATCTATAAGCCACTGGATGCAGCTGACCTGTCACTTTGTTTCTCTGTGATAAAATTCCCCCAATTGCCAGATCGGAAGCATCTGTCTCCAGATAAAACAGTTCTGAAGGGTCCGCATGCAGCAGGAAAGGGGCAGAAACAAAACTGAAATAATTCCTTAGTTTCTGCTGACCAGATGAATGGAACTCTTTTTCTCAACAATCACGAGAGTAGAAAAACCTTTTGGGAAAATTCTTTAATGAACCTTCTGTAGAAGTTGGCAAACCCAATGAAACTTTGAATTTCCTTCAATGATGTTGGGATGGCCAGTCGATTACTGCTTTGATCTTTTGTTCATCCATGGTTATATCCTCTGGGGAAAGAATAAACCCCAAGAAATATACCTTTCGAATATCGGAGGCACATTTCTCTAGCTTCACATACAGATAGTTTTCTTAAACATTGTAACATGCCCCTCACATGCTCATGATGCTCTTGCTCTGAGGCTGAGTAAATCAAAATATCATCTTTGTAATCAATGGAGTATTTATCTATGAATTTACTCAATACATCATTGCTAAAGTGCTGAAAGGCAGCTGGAGCGTTGCACAAACCATATGGCATGACTTGATACTCAAAAAGACCATACCTAGTTCTAAAAGCAGTTTTCCATTCACTTCTTTCACTCTTACGAATAGGGTGATAAGCTCCTCTCAATTCTGTATACACCTTAGCCCCTTTTACGTGGTCAAGAAGGAATAAAATTAGCGGTAACGGATATCTGTTTTTAATGGTTTTCTGATTCAAGGCTCTGTAGTCAATACAGTTTCTCAAATCTCCTTCCTTTTTGGGTTCAAAGAATAGGGGAGAAGATACAAGAGACTGTGACGGACGAATAAACCCACTCTTTAAGTACTTTTGAATATACTCCTTCAGATGTTAATTTTCCTTTCCTTTGAAGGCATAGATTCTGCTGGAAGGAAGATTAGCCTTTGGCTCCAATTCAATTTTGCAGTCGTATGGTCGATGGGGAGGTAATTTCTCTGCCTCTACTTCACTGAATACATTTTCGAAATCTTGATACTCCTCAAGAATTTCTCCTTTGCATATTGTACAAATAGCTAAACCAGCTTCACATAAACCAAGGGCTGGACTAGATCCTCTGGATGGAGAAACTTCACTGAAACAATTTCTTGTGCTATCGTCTGAATTTATTTCTACAGATCTCTCTTCCCAATTTATGGTGGTATTGTGCTTAGTAAGCCATGGGAGTCCCAAAATAATTTAGAACTGAGGAGCGTCTATCAACCTGAATCACAAGATTTCTCAATGCCTTTCTTTAGAAATGAGCTCCACCCATTCAGTATGACTTACTATTGGACCAGAGGTAAGGTTTGTTCCATCTACTGCTCTTATAGCTTAACTCTTGCCTTTCATTCTCCTCTTTTCTTTCATTTCCTTAGAAAGAGGTTGCCAGACTGTACCTATCTGCATCGGTTCCACTAAGAACCACTGGCTGAAGTTCTTAAGCTTTTTGTCTCCATTCGATCAAATCTAGGAACACTTGGACAAAAATCTTTCTTCTTCTCTCCTCTTTGGTTGCCTATAGTCTATTCCCTGAACTAAATCTATTAATGCTGAAATCTCTGTGGATCAATTCAGAATCTGGCATAAAACGTCCTTGAGCTCGTCTTTTACAACTCTATAAATTAAGGCTGTCCTCTTGCCAATCGGTCATGACTATCAGATATTGAACTGGGCTCGGTAAGTCACCAGCTCCTTATTACCCTGCCGCAATGCCAACAATTTGTTATCAGTGCCTTTGGAGACTCTTCTTATATCGAAAATCCTCGGGAACTCCTTTTTGAATTCTTCAAAATGATAAAGAATGGGTGCGTCCTTAGACACTAGTGGCATGGACGAGGCAGCGGCATCTCCACAGAGATAAGATAACATAAAGGCCACTCGGAATTGTGCATCAGGGAAAAACGCGGGACAGCACAAGAGATGCAGTGAACACTGGGTTAGGTAAATCTGAGCCTTTAGGGGGTCTCCATTAAAACGTTCTGGGGAAGCCAATGGAATGACTTGGGACAAGTAATGATCTACCGGAGTTGCATTTCTAGGATTTAGCGTGGGTGTGGAACTCTGACCGTCTAGTGAAGGGCTTGTAGCACTAAATCCTGAAAAGTACCCACCCAACTTAGTAGTTAATTCTGTGGTTTATTTTCTGGACTCCGCTAAATCTTGCTTCAAACTTTTATTCTCCTCTCTAACTGTTATTCATTCTTTTTGTATAATTTCTAGAATTCCTCTCAGATTTTTAAAATCTAATCCTTCAGCCATTCTGCTCGGGTGAATAATTTATCTTGGGCACTTCACTCTGTCACGAGCGGTATCTATTGCAAATCTTCACACGATCTTCATGACACCTTGAACCCAATGCCTCTCCAGAGTTCTCAGTCCCCAGTTGTATTCTTATCTGGAGACTAAAAAAAACTCTTAGAGGGGAAAGGGGTTGGGGATGGAAGAAGAGACTGCCTCGTCCTCTACTCTGCGCTCATCTATCATTTTGCCTGTTGTTTTTGAGGACTCAGTGGTTATGTTACTGATGCTGTAAGATAAAGCAAAACATTAAGACTCTCTCTCACTAGGTCCTCACTAGGTCCTACCTTCTCTATTCCTTTTAACTAGGATTAATCTTTTCTTTTATATAACTTTTTCATCTTCTTCAGCACACTGAATTTGATTGAAAACGAGTATTGTAGGAGAAAACCTGTTCTTCAGAACTTTCACGACAGAAAATGAATGTTCATGAAATACCTGCTCTTCCTGCTCTGTACTATTTCTCAGGGTTAAACAAATGCTCTAGGAATAACTGTTCTTCACCATTTTTAATATGACAGAAAACAAATGTTCTTGAAAATACTGTTCTTCCTGCTCTTTACTATTTTCTCATGACTAAAACACGTGTTCTAGGAGGTAAAGGTTTCTATGGCTTAAAAATGGAGCTCTTAAGAATTCATTCTCTCTCGCTCAGAATACTTGTGTGACTGCAACAATTGACTCAGGGATACATATGCACGAATTCTCCAGAAAGGCTTCTGTCTCTCAAAATCTCCTCAGTGAAGTGCGACGCTTTAGAGGCTGCGCACACACTTCACATCACTCAGCTGTCCACAAGAGCTCCTCCAGCTGCAACACTTGAGCGGCAACCTTGAATCTCAGCGGCTGCCATTTTGAGAGCCCTCCTCTTCCAGGAAACTCTCTATAACGAAGTGTGCAGATTGTGCCGGTGTTGCCAACTTCGAAGAACCCCCCCCCCCCCAAAACCTGGAGAGGGGGAGCCGGAGAAACAGAGGGCCTCTGTTTCCTGCCGGAATCTGTCTTCTAATTGGTAGGCGCAGCACTCATACTCCTCGACCTCTCAGAAGCTTTCGATATTGTCTTCCACAGCACTCTGGGCACAAGGCTCCACGACATAGGAATCTGCGGAAGAACACTGGAATGGATCCACCCCTTCCTCTTCGGGAGGACACAGAGGGTCAGACTCCCGCCCTACACCTCCAGACCCACAGGAGTCAACTGTGGAGCCCCCCAAGGATCCTCACTGAGTCCCACACTGTTCAACGTATACATGGCCCCTCTTGCTGCCATCATCAGAAGCCACGGTATGAACATCGCGTCATATGCCGATGACACACAACTCATAATTTCCCTCACCGAAGACCCGGACACAGCCAAAAGGAACTTTCACGCGGGAATGGAAGCCATCGCCACGTGGATGAGAGGAAGCTGCCTCAAGCTCAACTCCAACAAGACGGAGTTCATCATCTTCGGAAACGCCACCTCAGCTTGGGACGATTCATGGTGGCCCACATCCCTCAGCGCCCCCCCTGCGCTGACCGAGCACGCTCGCAATTTAGGAATCATCCTCGACTCCTCCCTATCCATGACCTGCCAGGTAAACTCTGTCACCTCCTCCTGCTGGCACACATTCAGCAAACTCTGGAAAATCTTCAGATGCATCCCAGCAGAACATCGCAGGACAGTCACCCACGCCTTAGTCACGAGCAAGCTCGACTACGGCAAAGCCCTCTACGCCAGCACCTCAACTAGGAACATCAAAAAACTTCAACTCATTCAACTCATTTCAGAACGCCGCTGCCAGACTCATTCTGGACCTCCCTCGTGGAGAACACATCTCCCAACACTTGAGGACGCTCCACTGGCTACCAGTCGAGAAGCAAATCACCTTCAAGCTTCTCCCCCACACGTAAAAGGCCATAAAGAATGCAGAACCAGCCTACCTGAACCAGCCCTTCTCCTTCCACACCCCGATAGATCCCTCCGCTCCGCCCAGATGGCCCTGGCCACCATCGATCGCATCTACAAAACCACCTACAATGCAGCAAAGAGCTGGAACAACCTCCACCTGCGCCTCAGACAAAGCCAATCGCTCACCATCTTCATGAAGAACCTCAAGACGTGGCTCTTCGGATGAGGCCCCTCCCACCTCAGCGCCTTGAGACCCTTGCGGGTGAGTAGCCGCACTTTACAAATACTGATTGATTGATTGGGCGATAAATACCATGTTCAAAGTGTTGCCACATGCGCTTTGATTCATCAATCCATCTGAAAAGAGATCTGAATCTCCTGTCAACTTCCCCAGTGTGTTCTGAGCCAAACCGCCAGCGTCAAGAACACCCTTGACATTGTTGGCTGGAAGCCAGGATCTTGCAACCTCTCTTGGAATCCCATCCCTGTGAGATGACTTTCAGCAACCTTGAACACTGGAACCTGGTCATTTAGCCAGTGCCGTGGTGCGTCTCTCACCTTGACTATGATCATCATTTTCTCACTGACGCTCAACAGTCCAGCTACTTCAGCCGATTACGCAGACTTCAGGTTAGCCAGCTGGGCGCAGCTTGTTTTCTAATTTTTTCTTTCTTCAGACACACTTTTACAGTTTGAATTCAATTTAGAAAATTTTAGCAGAAGAAGAAAGGACAAGTTGAGTGAGTTTTGTTAAGTGACACAATGTAAAAAAAATAAATAAAAAAATAAATAAAAAAGTTAATAGGATTGTCATCAGTGAAGAAAATAAGAATCCACGCTTAGGATTTTAGCGCAGGGGTCAGTATTCAAATAACCCCCCCAAAGGACTTGGATTTTCTATCAGCAATTCTTTTTTTATATTTTCTCAAGGGCTCACATCTAAACAACTTTGTAAATGAACCTTCTTTTTTAAAAAGAGCAATTTTCAATACAAGTCTAATTTTACCTCATGGAGAGTAGAAGGGCAAACTCTGTGGTGGTCTCCTCAAGTGGGCCTAATAATTGTGGAGTTAGGCCACAAATAACTAAAGGGCAGGGGCAAGAAAAGAATGCTTAAGCTAACTGTAAAACATTAATCTATGGCTACCCAATGAGTACCTCCTCTGGCAGAAAGAGTGCACATTACCAACAGAACTAGAAGGGTCCTGCTTAAAAGGATCAAACCACACCTGGCATTTATTTCCACTGGAGCTCCAGGTACACAAGAGCCTTTTGAGCTCTCTCTCTCTCACACTCTCCGAACCCCTGTGGGTACAGATCAGTCTTCTCTTTTGACACAAAGGATTAACCTCAGGAAGAAGTGTTAGAAGATATTCGCTGCCACAGGAGTTCTGGGAATTCAGGTGAGTCGCCCTTGGTGTGAGAAGCATGCAGGCAGGCAGACATTCTCCTAGGCTTTCTAGACAGATTATCAGGTATGTCAGTAGAAAGTGCAGAGTTAAGGTGATCTCCCCTCACCTCTTTGAGACTGGATATTAAGGAGACACCAACCCAGTTTACACAGCTCTCGCAGAATACTCAGTGGAGCACTCACTTCCCTGTTCAAGAAGAATGTGTTACTGGAACAAAGGGGGGTTGTTTGGATCCCACTTTTATATACATTTTTTCAGAAAGACAACGTGGATCTACAGTTTAAGGTTTTAGAAACTGTTTCAGCTGGCTCTCTTTCAGGTATCATTCCCAGGCTATCTCAAGACACAATCTGTAAAGTGATGTATCTCACAGCAGGTTATAATGCCCTGGATCAAGCGGGACTACCAAAAATATGGCACTATAAAATATGAGGTTTTTGTACCATAGCTGACATGCCATGCCTGGAAACATTCATACATTGAACAATAGGACAAACAGCCCCACTGTCACCCCTACTATCCACCAATTGGCAGTACTCAGGATGAATAATGAGCAGTCCTTTGTTAACAAGGACATGGAATTTCCAAAGAGTATCATGGCTCCATCCTCCCCACATCAGTGTCTGGGTCTCCACACTCTAGATACAGAAATGCAAGCAATACACTTTCACTGCATGAGAAAAACATATAGAGCCCTACATGCATATACATGCTATACATGTACTGTGCACTCATGCATACACACACACACTCAACATGCACAAGGGATGTCAACAGCAGACACAGAGTTTCACATTCCAGTACAACTTGATACAGAAATCAATAGTCTACGCTCTCAATGACAAAGAGACACTCTTGGTATGACCTCCAGGACACAGAAGAGGGTCTGGAATTCACTTTGTGAAGGAAAGGTCTAAGCCACTCCACACACGTTCGATTATTATGACAACAGGACCAAAATAAAAGTGAAAGAACCAGTTCCAAAGGCAATAAGGCATTTAGGGCAGGGGTATGTGCTAGTTTACCGTTTAAATGACATTATCGTCCAACACAGACCAACTATGCTGTTACATATTTATTAAGATCAAAGAAATATGTAATCCAACAGTTACTTGGTACTCCTCCTTTTTGCCAAGAACAACCCAAAAAAAACTGAGTAGAACCTTGATGGTTTTGACCCACAACTTACAGTGAATTCCAAGACACTTAGATTCATTCTGAACACCAACTTTACCCTTAAGTAATACACTGTTAAAACAAAGAAGGCCCAATACTAGGTCTCCATTCTAAAGAAATATGATCATGTCATCACCCACATCCAGATGGAACTTGAGTGTCTTCCCTTACCAACACACACATCTTCAAAACCAGCTCCATCATTAAGAAAGTCATCATGACCAGCACCCCCACTAACCTTGCAGACAAGCTCACAAACTCTGGAAACTCTTGTCACACCCACCACCAGGACACCATCAGAATAGATAACAAGAAGTGTAAATAAAAAATGAAAAGAAATACACAACAGGCATTTTTCACCTAAGTATCCAGGATATGTAACAATATCCCTGTATCCAGAAAAATCACCCCAATGTTGCTTCAATTTAAGAAAAGCAATTGAAGACACACCTCTTTACAGAACACTACAATGCAGTAACATTACACTTCTGCTCCCATAATCCAGTTTTCTCTTCTATCATTGACTGTATGATTGCCAGTGACCCTGTACAGCATTCTGCTGCCTTATGGCTAGGTTAATTCTCTACAAATACCACCTATATGCATAAATACATATAGGTACTTTAGAGGTCAGCACCAAGAAGGTCAGGACTAAATTCAGATCCCACTGAATCATTAAAAAGGGTGATAATGGGAACTTATGATCCTGATCCTTCAAAAAAGAAAATAAATAAATAAAACCCCCATAAGTGATTTAAAAAGCGGAGACTGACAGCGTAGACACACAAAAGATGAAAAATTTGCTAAATAGCCCTTTACTGTGCCGATGGCATATTCATGGTCATATGGCAAGCCATCCATAGCAAAATTATCTTCCAACATAACTATTGAGAGCTAAATTAAAATTACAAATTAAAATATCACTTCAAGTGTAGATTTTTGATTACCACAACTAATAGGACAGTATTTTTGTAAACAATATTCAAAACTCAATAAACACAGGCAACGTAATTTTGGTACCATCCCAATTTTATCTTTAGTTAACAAAAGGGTGAATCTCAGTATATCAGAAAGCTTCAACTTCAGGGTGGTTAGTTCGTTAATAGCATGAAGTAAAAGGGCTGCATGGATTCGCATAAATGGATTTTATGGAGCGTTCCCGAGCCACTAAATTGACAGCAATCGCTTCCACAGTTATTGAATAGGGGTCCAGATACATCCAGTCAACATACATGTATGAAAGAGGAGGGATTGTATGTTTCATATGCAGGGCTTTCTCGCCTTCCGGTAAGAGAAGTTTCATTGTCATCGAAGTTTCACTGATTGATATACACAGAGTATCAATCTTGGGCTATAAGTACTGCCTCACTTCTATGATCTTTAACTCCATTGTTTAAATCAAAGGAGTCAGCAGAAAGTTATAATGGAGTTTAAAGGACCTGTTTAACTGAAAAATCATCCCAAGGAGTTTTCATGAGGAAAATGAAGGGAGCAAAAAATACTGTCCTTGATGACTGTGAACAGATCTATCCATCTTTGGCCATGTGCAGTTTCTGAAGCCGGACATAGGGACTATAGAATTTGTCCCCCATTTTAAGTCTGCTGAGAGCATCCTCCTACATGTTTTGAGTGCTCTCTAAATCACTGTCAATAAACACTGACATTTCAAGGCCCAATGTCAAACAAGCAAGTCCTCCTCAATCAAATGTTTGAACATATATGTGGTCATTTGGTGATACAGAATATACCGGTTATGTTTTGTGTCAGAAGCTACATAGTCTTTTCTTGCAAAGATAATAGAAAAGAATACGCTATATGCATAGATTCAAGCTACAGCATATCGATTTGCAGGCATTTGTTTTTATGCATCTAAAATTGACCATTTGACTGATCTGTTTGATGTGTGTTCCATTAATGTAGGGAAGTATCTTTTATAATCACCACCTGGGAAGACTCAAGAAGAACAATGAGCTTGAATACCCCACGCCCACTAACATTTTACCTCTTGGCCAATTCAGAGTCATCATTTATACTGATGGTTCAGCACAGCCAGCTTTGGGTACCAAACACCAATACTCCACTGCCTGCGCAGCGGGGTACTGACGGATGTTATATTCCACCTTCAAAATAAGTACACGCAAGGCTCAACTTGCCGCGCTGAAAGCTCTGGTCCTGGCTCTGGAACATACGGATCCTGAACATCTAACACTGACTGTGTGTGATTCACATTACTGTGTCCAGTTCAGTTTACATCATTGGCACCTGAACGAGTTCAGGGATTCTAAAGGGAACACCATCAAACACAAAAACCTGTGGGGGAAGGTAGCTTATCTTAAAGACAGGCTACCAAAGGCTCAAGTAGTACATACATTGGGCCATGAACTTGTAGGAGTACACGTTGTAGGAAACACCTTGGCTGATGAAGCTGCCAAATCTGCAATAGCTACGGCTTCTGTTACTGCAATTACTCATTCTCATACAAGACTGGATGATAAGACGATGGCTGCTATGAAAGCTTCAGTTGATGGCAAGGCTTTACCAAAAGCATATCCAGTGAAATATTCCTACCATCTCAGTGCCCAAAACATCGCATTTGCAACAATTGCAGTGGCAGGAGATCGAGTGATCCCCAGAGATTAGATCTCAGAGCAGCGCATGAGGGTGTTGCACCTGCCCATACATGTGTGACAGCCACCATTTCCCTGCTACAAAAGAGCCTTTGGTGGCCAGGTCTATAGAGACAGACCACACAGTATGCCTTTTGCTGTCACATTTACCAACAAATTAAAGGTTCCAACATCAAGCGCCCACCACAGACACCTGTCCTAATGCCGAACAAACTACTACAATGTGTGTTCCTGGATCATTGCACTCCCTTACGACCCAGAGATGCATTCAAATATATTATAGTCGCTGTTGACTCATGTTGTAGATCCCTGTGGGTATGGCCCCAAGGGTCGGGTGTTGCCCGAACTCTTATTGAAGATTTGCAAGTCTTCATTTGGGCATATGCGGTTGAGGCATTCCACTCGGACCAGGGCTCTCTTTTGCCTACAGGGCATTCAGGGACACCATGGGAATGATGGGTGTTCAACTGCATTATTCCTCCCTCTACCATCCCGAGGGTAATTTGGTTGTAGAGAGGAAGAACCATGACTTAAAGCAATCCTTAACGGCTAGGGCATTAGGTTCTGGCCGCAGTTGGCTTCATCACCTATATGGGGTCATGAGAGCAATAAATAATCTCCCCCGAAGGTCCTTGGGAGGACGCACCCCTTATGAAGTCCTATTAGGGATACCTATGTATGTCCCAGATCTTGAAGGCTCTTGCACGGTGGTGGCAGAAACACCGTTTGAGATAAATTAAGGTGTTACTGTTTTACAGGAAATACAGCAATTCTGTGATGAAAACTCATCTGCCTTTGCCGCCACCTTGGGAAGGAGGGATTTGCAGACAACATCAATGGGCTGTATTTCTAAAGTCGGGATCTAGTTCGAGAAAATATTGCTGCAAAAAGGAGTTTGGACCATCCTATACAGCACCGTTTCAGTCCTGGGCTTATACGGTACCAGAACTGTAATTCTACCACAGCTGCCTGGTTCTAAATAAAATTGTTTTGTTTCAATAGACAATGTCAAATTGCACCATGTGGCCGATCCTGCACAGCAGACCACGAGGATTCCTTGGTAGTTCCCTTTCCCCTCTCACTATCCCACAAAAAATACCTCTTCAAGCACTCAACAATGCTTCTACAAGTACCAATGCTGCAATTGTCTCCCTGAGCTTGGGGAGGAAGGAGAATCAGCTTTTGTTAATTCCTGTCACCACTTTATCGACAAGACATGTCCAAACTGTGGATCTATACTACTCTAATTCAACACAAACGGATTACATTATTTATTATGAACCACCATCATTGGGCCCATGAACCAGTTCTGCACCGGCTCCTGTTTTCACACAGACTGCTTCTGGTTACTTCGTCCACATAGATGACTTTTCATCAATGTCTTCTGCAACTGAATCAGTAATAAAGCCACAATTTGTATGACTGGCTTAAAGATAACTATCTGATTCGTCCATGGTACTATCTATGCATATTAATGACATGGCTTGCCTTCCTGCTTTGGATTGGTTTTATCACAGTTTTCTTTCTATTGATAAATGATCATTATCTTCCTGAATGTTCTGCTGTTGAACTGGTGGATGAGGTTCTGACACCTTGCCTTTCTGCCCATAGATTCCAAAGATACTTGTCCCTAGTGAACATTTGAACTGTTCCGATTCTAGATGGGATTGTTTGGGATAACGTTCCATTCAATGTATTTGGCCCAACTGAGATCATTCACATTCCTTATGTGTTTAAAATTTCTATGAGTGATGTAATTACACCCAGGGTTGTTTCTGATGATTGGGATGTTAAAACAGTTGATTATATGCTTGCTTTCTGAGCTTGAAAATTACACTGTATTTGAAAGTGAAGATATTTACATGAACAGAGCGAATTATGGGGAAAATGTTCTCTTATCACCATTACGGATATCACTTTCTGCACTTAGCTAGAGCCCCTAGATCAGTTTCTAACTATACACAATGTAAGCATTGCTCAACTCCATCAGTGGAGAGTTCCAAAACATATGTTGATAACTTTGCATAGTTTACTGGGCAAGGTGCTAAAAATGCAGGATCTTACTATTTTAAATTGCCTCCCTCGAAAGTGAGAAAGATCTTGCTAACTGATACAAAATTGTTTTCTTCAGATTCCTTCGTTTCCCGGCTTACTGTTGAAGGCTAGGAGTTTGGGAAAAACATAATTGATTTAAAATGTGTATGAGGAATAGAAGATTGGCAAATACAGGTTAGGGAAGCTTTATTGAGGGCACGCCTTATTCCGGCTCAAATTATGTTTTTGAATGAAACTTTCCAGTAAACAACTTGCCTGGGGTTAGCAAACACAAAAGAACTAAATGCGCACACACGGGCTAAATTTAACAATTGGCAAACATTTTTGAATGTTACTGAAGAACAGCTCACTATTTTGTTTCATAATGGTATGTTTAATTCCTCACTTTGACATCCTGGTGGTTGGTTATTTTGGCCAGGGGACACAAACGGTTATCAGCCACTTTTTAATTCCCCAGGGGGTCTCAGAACAATCTGACTGGACACTCGCTACGTCACTGTTCAGCACTCGGGTATCATAACAACAAAGAGAGTGGGTAAGCTTTGCCAGCAATGGTTAAGTTTCTCAGCAGCTGTCAATGAATAACTTAGTCTTCTTTCAGAGAGCCCACTTACAAGATTTCTTGTGAGGTCCTAGAAAGTCAAGTACCAAACGTTTTCTGTATGCCCTATATAATGAGATCTGGAAAATTTTGCAGATAGAAACTCCTGCACATTTAAAGCAAATTGACAAAGAAAACATGGAAAAGGCTTTAGCTGTGTTGACAATGGTATGAATACCTTGTCCAACTGCATCTACAACCTAAATAACATTGTGTGATCTGCAACAGAATCTATTCAGAATGACATGTCCTTTTTACATCATGGACACAGGTTCTTAAAAGTAATCACGTGCACTGGCAGCACGTTAACTCTACTGAGTTATTTGCCGCATTTAACTTGTGGAGGCAACAACAGCTAATGGCTACGAAAAAAGCGAGTTACATCATGCTTAATATTGAAAAATTGCAAAAGTCGCCTTTCACTGTAGCGGAAATTCCCTCAGCAGTATGGCTTACACATGGAGTGATAAATCTGCCCATTTCAACATTTTAGTTTATGGACTGCTTAAAATATTTTGCAGTTGGCAGATTTGAGCGGTTAGAAGACAGTTATGTCTATGAGGGCTGGGAGTTGCCTTTCGATTACAAATGTCTAAACGGCGAAATGGAGGACTTTCTTATCAGAAGTGAATGTAAGACTACTGTTAGTCATTCTATGATATGTAAGTAGGTGTCCTTGCACAGCACTTGCAATGCGGTCGTATCAAATTTGGCCTGAAACCTGAAGGGTACTACTGTCTCTGATTTACCCAGCGTTTCAGATACTTTCCAAAGGAAGTTAAGTTATGCTGAATGATCAAATCTGCTGCGGAATGAAAACTGGAATTGCCTATGTAATTTCAGTTTCCCAAACTGTAACTTGTTGCGGTCATGTGTTGTTTCCCCGCCACATGAGAGATAAAAGTAGCAGAATTGTGGCCGCACATTTCTACTTCTAATGTACGTTTTGACAAGCTGAGCAGACTAAATGCACTATTGTTTTAAAAACATGTGGCTCTGACATCAGCCAGAGAGAACTATGACCTACATTTAGCAAGGTCATCAGCTGAGATACTGTCCCTATTAAATACCAACTTTCCCAAACACTTTGGAGAATTGGTGAGCAGGATTTTTAAAACATCTAACACTGCCGGGATTGTACAATTTTTTAAGGCTCTTAGGTCAGGATTTGTCAGCATGTTCCGGACAGTATTTGGAATCACTCCTTCAGCCATTCATTCACACTTTTATAGTGTCTTTGGTGGATTTCCAATCACCTTTTGCATTGATTGGCGGTATTCTGTTGCTGCTTCTATTTTTGATATGTGGTGAATGTCCCGTCTTAGCAAAGCGGAGTGATGGAGCTATCAGCAGCCCAGCTGTGTCATGATCGCATCATGCAGTACTTCGGGGCTTCCTTGCTGGGGTAACTGGAGCTGAATCAGTCACTAACGTTTGACCGGTTCTGACTTTCGTGCAACCTATTTTCCATTGCATATGGGGCTTCTTCGAGTGTGCACCAAAAGTATGTCTTGCTGTACAGCCTGTGCCTTCTTTGGATACCAATCTGTTAATGTTCTCGAAGAGGGATCATTCAAGGACATGCCCACTGAGACTGCGGTTGATACGCAAGGCATCTAATGAGTTGCCACGTGTGGATTTGTTGGCTCCATCAACATCAGATGCAATGAGGGATGTTGCTTCCTCTTCCTCATCAGGGACTGAGGCTTCTGCACGCTGTTACTCAGTGGATCCTTCGACTAATGTGCTGGTTAACTAATCACCTGCTGAAGTGGAGTCTTTCCTGTCCTCCATTTCCATTTCTGACAATGAATATTGTCTGCAGGATCACCATTATTGTTCACATTCGACCACCGTCATTTTTCAAAATCCGAAACATGTTTCCAAATTGTCCTTTTAACTTTGTTTTGTCTGTTGGCCTGCGTGGCTTGTCAACTTCGACAATTTCTCTCTTTTATGTATATTTTTAAAGTGCTTTCAGTATTTAATTTATTTTTAGGTTTAGGGCCTTTTTCAGTTAAGTCTTGGACTGGCCCTCTATGGCAATAGGGAGAGTGTTGTGGGTTGATTTTAGTACCTAGTTTGGGCACATAGATTTTCGCTTAGATTAGAGCTGTGGCATGTGTCCCTTTACCTAGATAATATGCTCTATTCTCATTTATTCATTTCAAAATAGCTTTCTTTTCAGTGGGGATGTTTTATTTTTCAGCTGCTATTCTCCGATAACTTTGTTGTACAAGTTACTTACCTTTGGTAACGATATATCTGGTAGAGACGTATTCTAGTTGCAGATTCCTTACCTTTGAATTTCCCCAGGCGTCAGTCTGGATCCAGAGATTTTTCTTCGAGCAGTACCTCTGTGCGCTGTCAGGTGGTGTCAGTCGACTCCGCAGGCGTCGTCGGTGTTGTGTTAGCCGTGATGGCGTCGTGTTCACCGTGATGGCGTTGCAGTCGTATATAGGCACCACCCCGGCGCGCTGACGTCAGTTTCCTTTCACGACTTACCACGCCAGTAGCGCAGAGCCATGAAGAACACAGAATGGTGCGCCAAAACTAGGGCCCTCAAGGGGAAGTTCCTTTCCCTAGAAATCAGTTTGCAGCGAAGGGAGGATGGGCGAATCAGTAAGGAATCTGCAAGTAGAATATGTCTTTACCAGATATATCGTTACCGAAGGTAAGTAACTCGTACATCTGATAGAGACTTCTAGTTGTAGATTCCTTACCTTTGAATAGATACCCGAGCAGTAACATCCCCGGTGGTGGGCTGCGAACCAAGATCACACCAAGAAGTCCTGCAGGACCGAACGTCCAAAGTAGCTGTTCCTTCGGACCCAACTGTCCAGGCAGTAGTGTTTGGTAAATGTGTGCAGAGATACCCACGTCGCTGCCTGACAGATGTCCAGGACTGGAACGCCCATTGCTAGCACTGTGGTAGCAGCAGTAGCTCTGGTAGAGTGAGCATGCAAACCTTCAGGAGGTTGCTTCTTAGCCAGAGTGTAGTACATTTTGATGCATAAGAGCACCCATCGAGAAATGGTCCTCTTCTGCACCGCCTTCCCCTTCTTCGCACCCACATATCCCACAAATAGCTGATCGTCCACTCTGAAGACTTTGGTACGATCAAGGCAGGACGCCAACGCTCTTTTTGGATCCAGATGGTGGAGTCTCTCCTCTTCATGAGAGGGATGTGGGGGTGCATAAAAGGTAGGCAAAGTGATGGACTGTCCGACATGGAAGGGTGTCATTACTTTAGGTAGTAAAGAAGTCCTTGAGCAAAGTACTACTTTGTGAGGATGTATTGCCAGGAAAAGTGGCTTAGATGAAAGAGCCTGAAGCTCACTTACTCTGCAGGCTGAGGTAATGGCAACTAAAAAGACATCCGTGACGGTTAAGAGCTGTAAAGGGCAGTCGTAAAGTGGCTCAAACAGAGCACACACAAGGTATGTTAAAACCAGGTTTAGATCCCATTGGGGCATGATGAATGGGATAGGAGGAAAAAGATGTGTGAAGCCTTTAAGAAACCTCCCAACAATAGGAGATTTCAATAAAGAAGGCTGATCTGGTAACCTCAAGAAAGCTGCACATAGCAGAAAGATATACCTTAAGGGTGCCCAGGGTGGAGCCTTGCTGGGCAAGGGAAAGAATAAAGAGTAGGACCTGAGAAAAAGGAGCAGATAGAGGATCGACAGATTTGTTGATGCAACATGCCATAAATTTCTTCCAACAACAGGCGTATATACGGTTTTGGTTGAGGGACGCCTGGCTGCCAAGATAATGTTACAGACTTCAGATGGCAAGTCAAAAGACATCAACTGTCGCCGCTCAATTTCAACGCAAGGAGGGGGAGCATGGACAGGTTCGAATGGAGGACCCTCACCTGCTGCTCCGACAGAAGATCCTCCCGAAGAGGCAGTCGGATCGAAGGAGCTATGGTCATGCTCAACTACTCAGGATACCAGACTTTTCATGCCCAGTCTGGAGCCACCAGTATGACTTGGGCCCGGTCTTGCCTGATCTTCTTCAGAACTCTGGGCAGAAGTGGAACAGGCGGAAAGGCGTACAGGAGGCCTGAATTCCACTTGCGTCGAAAGGCGGCGCTGAGCGAGTGCCGCCTCGGAAACTCCAACACGCGAAACAGATGACAGTGTGCGTTCTCTAGGGAGGCAAACAATTCTAACCAAGGTTCTCCGCACTGAAGAAAAAGACTTTGCACCACCTCCGGATGGAGACGCCATTCGTGATCGACCACGTATTGTCGGCGGAGTTTGTCTGCTCTGGCATTCAAGGAGCCCGCCAGGTGTTGAACCACCAGGTAAATGCCTTGATGTTCCAGCCAAATCCAAAGGCGAAAAGCCTCTTGATAAAGGGTCCACGACCCCACTCCGCCTTGTTTGTTGCAGTACCACATGGCGGTGGTGTTGTCTATCAACACCTGCACTGCTTTCCCTTTGAGAGAGGGAAGGAATGCTTTTAATCCTAGTCGAATCGCTCAGAGCTCCAGATGATTGATATGGAGCCCGGTTTCCGCCTCTCCCATCTGGTCGCCCCATCCCAGGAGTGACGCATCTGTCACGACTGTAAGATCTGGTTGGGGAAAAGAGAGAGATCTAACTTTGACCCAATCCTGATTCATTAACTGTAAGGAAATGCCTCCTTGGCATGGTTGCCCCCTGACTTTTTGCCTTTGCGGATGCTATGTTTACAATTGAAAGTGTGCTGAGGCCTGCTAACCAGGCCCCAGCACCAGTGTTCTTTCCCTAACCTGTACTTTTGTATCCACAATTGGCAGACCCTGGCATCCAGATAAGTCCCTTGTAACTGGTACTTCTAGTACCAAGGGCCCTGATGCCAAGGAAGGTCTCTAAGGGCTGCAGCATGTCTTATGCCACCCTGGAGACCTCTCACTCAGCACAGACACCCTGCTTGCCAGCTTGTGTGTGCTAGTGAGAACAAAACGAGTAAGTCGACATGGCACTCCCCTCAGGGTGCCATGCCAGCCTCTCACTGCCTATGCAAGTATAGGTCAGTCACCCCTCTAGCAGGCCTTACAGCCCTAAGGCAGGGTGCACTATACCATAGGTGAGGGTACCAGTGCATGAGCATGGTACCCCTACAGTGTCTAAACAAAACCTTAGACATTGTAAGTGCAGGGTAGCCATAAGAGTATATGGTCTGGGAGTTTGTCAAACACGAACTCCACAGCACCATAATGGCTACACTGAAAACTGGGAAGTTTGGTATCAAACTTCTCCGCACAATAAATGCACACTGATGCCAGTGTACATTTTATTGCAAAATACACCCCAGAGGGCACCTTAGAGGTGCCCCCTGAAACTTAACCGACTGTCTGTGTAGGCTGACTAGTTCCAGCAGCCTGCCACACTAGAGACATGTTGCTGGCCCCATGGGGAGAGTGCCTTTGTCACTCTGAGGCCAGTAACAAAGCCTGCACTGGGTGGAGATGCTAACACCTCCCCCAGGCAGGAGCTGTAACACCTGGCGGTGAGCCTCAAAGGCTCACCCCTTTGTCACAGCCCAGCAGGGCACTCCAGCTTAGTGGAGTTGCCCGCCCCCTCCGGCCACGGCCCCCACTTTTGGCGGCAAGGCTGGAGGGAACAAAGAAAGCAACAAGGAGGAGTCACTGGCCAGTCAGGACAGCCCCTAAGGTGTCCTGAGCTGAGGTGACTCTAACTTTTAGAAATCCTCCATCTTGCAGATGGAGGATTCCCCCAATAGGGTTAGGATTGTGACCCCCTCCCCTTGGGAGGAGGCACAAAGAGGGTGTACCCACCCTCAGGGCTAGTAGCCATTGGCTACTAACCCCCCAGACCTAAACACGCCCTTAAAAGTAGTATTTAAGGGCTACCCTGAACCCTAGAAAATTAGATTCCTGCAACAACAAGAAGAAGGACTGCCTAGCTGAAAACCCCCTGCAGAGGAAGACCAGAAGACAACAACTGCCTTGGCTCCAGAAACTCACCGGCCTGTCTCCTGCCTTCCAAAGAACTCTGCTCCAGCGACGCCTTCCAAAGGGACCAGCGACCTCTGCATCCTCTGAGGACTGCCCTGCTTCGACGACGACAAGAAACTCCCGAGGACAGCGGACCTGCTCCAAAAAGACTGCAACTTTATCCAAAGGAGCAGCTTTAAAGAACCCTGCAATCTCCCCGCAAGAAGCGTGAGACTTGCAACACTGCACCCGGCGACCCCGACTCGGCTGGTGGAGAACCAACACCTCAGGGTGGACCCCCGGACTACTCTACGACTGTGAGTACCAAAACCTGTCCCCCCTGAGCCCCCACAGCGCCGCCTGCAGAGGGAATCCCGAGGCTTCCCCTGACCGCGACTCTCTGAAACCTAAGTCCCGACGCCTGGAAAAGACCCTGCACCCGCAGCCCCCAGGACCTGAAGGACCGGACTTTCACTGCAGAAGTGACCCCCAGGAGTCCCTCTCCCTTGCCCAAGTGGAGGTTTCCCCGAGGAAGCCCCCCCTTGCCTGCCTGCAGCGCTGAAGAGATCCCTTGATCTCTCATTGACTTCCATTGCGAACCCAACGCTTGTTCTAACACTGCACCCGGCCGCCCCCGCGCCGCTGAGGGTGAAATTTCTGTGTGGGCTTGTGTCCCCCCCGGTGCCCTACAAAACCCCCCTGGTCTGCCCTCCGAAGACGCGGGTACTTACCTGCTGGCAGACTGGAACCGGGGCACCCCCTTCTCTCCATTGAAGCCTATGCGTTTTGGGCACCACTTTGAACTCTGCACCTGACCGGCCCTGAGCTGCTGGTGTGGTAACTTTGGGGTTGCTCTGAACCCCCAACGGTGGGCTACCTTGGACCAAGAACTGAACCCTGTAAGTGTCTTACTTACCTGGTAAAACTAACAAAAACTTACCTCCCCCAGGAACTGTGAAAATTGCACTAAGTGTCCACTTTTTAAATAGCTATTTGTGAATAACTTGAAAAGTATACATGCAATTGAAATGATTCAAAGTTCCTAATGTACTTACCTGCAATACCTTTCAAACAAGATATTACATGTTAAATTTGAACCTGTGGTTCTTAAAATAAACTAAGAAAAGATATTTTTCTGTAACAAAACCTATTGGCTGGATTTGTCTCTGAGTGTGTGTACCTCATTTATTGTCTATGTGTATGTACAACAAATGCTTAACACTACTCCTTGGATAAGCCTACTGCTCGACCACACTACCACAAAATAGAGCATTAGTATTATCTCTTTTTACCACTATTTTACCTCTAAGGGGAACCCTTGGACTCTGTGCATGCTATTCCTTACTTTGAAATACCACATACAGAGCCAACTTCCTACATTAACCACCAATGCAGGACTCTCGCAGTTCTTTCCGAGATCTGGACCTTGTCGGAGAGATTCCCCTGATGCTGCGCCCACTGGAACTTCAGGTCCCACTGCAGAGCCTGCATATGCCATCTGGCCTTTTGAACTAGCTAGATGCAAGAGGCCATGGGGCTATAGATTCATTCTAACTGAAATCCAGGACAGAGGCTGAAACATCGGTATTATATGCCGAATATCCTGGACTCGCTTTTCGGGAGGATATGCCTGAAACTGCACTGTATCTAGAACAGCTCTGATACAAGGGAGCGTCTGAGAAGGAGTCAGGTGTGACTTTGGCACACTGATAGTGAACCCCAACGAATGCAAAAGGGTCGCCGTAGTCTGGAGGTGGGAAACGACTGTCTGGGGCGACCCATCACAAATAGTAGGTAATGTCTGTGGCCCAGCAAGATGGGAATGTGGAAGTATGCGTCCTGCAAGTCTAACACTACCATCCAGTCTCCGGGATCCAGGGCAGATAGTACCTGAGCCAATGTCAACATTCTGAAATTCTCCTTCTTGAGGAAGAGGTTGAGGGACCGAAGATCTTAAATAGGACGAAGACCTTTGTCCTTTTTTGGGCACCAGAAAGTAGCGGGAATAGCAACAACTACCTACTTCTGGCAACGGAACCCTCTTTATAGTTCCTTTGGCCAAAAGGGCTTGTACTTCCTTGCTGAGAAGCGCCATATGATTCTCCGATATAAGACTGTATGAAGGTGGCATGGCTGGAGGAGGTGTCTCGGAGAGGAGGGAGTAGCCCCTTCGGACAATCTGGAGAACCCACCTGTCCGAGGTAATGGATTGCCATTGGGGCAGGTGATGGCGAATCCTGCCGCCAGCTGGTTCCTGGTGTACCCGCGGACTAGGAAGGTTTGGAGGCTGAAGCGGGGGCTGGGGTGGAATGGGTGACCCGATGGCTCTCTGATTCCCAGGGGTATGGGATCCTGCGGCCACGCAGGGGCTGTACAGCATGCGCAGATCCATGACCGGGGTTGAAAGGACATGGTTAGGTGCCCCTTCTGTAGCCACGTTAGGGGTGAAAGGTGGACTGCTGGGGACTAGGAGCAGGCGTGAAGGCGAGGGACTGGGCTGTGGCTCGAGCGCTGAGTCCGCCTTATCTCCAAAGAGACGTGTGCCATCAAAGGGCATGTCTATCAAGGATATCTGGGCATTCCCTGAGAAGCCAGATGTTCTCAGCCAGGCATCTCAATGCCAGCGTCGATGCAACCGATCTGCCCAGTGAGTCTGTCATATCCAGTCCACAACGAATCATGAACTTCGCTGCGTACCTCCCATCTGTTACGGCTTGGGAAAGGACAGTCCAGGCCTCCTCTGGAACTCTAGGCAGCACTTGCTCAACCGAATCTCAGAGTATGAGAACAGCAGCCCAAAAGGCATGCAGTGTTCAGGGACCGTAGCGTTAGACTGCTGAAAGAAAGCAACTTCTTCCCCAAGTTGTCCAGTCTTTTTGATTTCCTATCCGGGGGTGCGTCAGGGAATGCGCCAGAGGAAGCCTGGATGACAAGGCTCTCAGGCGTGGGGTGTTGGGTGAGGAACTTTAGGTCTCTCTGCGCAGGCTGATGGCAGCGGGCAATCGTCCTATTCAGCCCCTGTGCTGGGTATGGACCAAGTACCTAAAAGGACGTCCGTCAGTGCCTCACTGAAGGGAAGAAGGGGTTCTAATGTGAATCACCCCGGCTGAAGCACGTCAGTTAGGATATTGGGCCTAACCTCCACATAAGGTAGCTCGAGGTCCAAGACCTCAGCCGCCCTTCTCATCACCATGGAGTATGAGGCACCCTCCTCCACAGCCACAGTAGGAGGAGAGAACATACCAGTGTCAGAGGAGGTGTCTAGACCACTGGCATCACCCAAATCCTGAACCCAGTCCATCTGGCGGTCAAGATGGTATTCTAAAGGGTCCAGCGTCCACTCCAAACTCTCCCCATATCCACACTCATAAGCATAAGGGTCTGGATCAACCCTGGGCCCATGAGAGCCCATTGAGAATGGAGTCAGTGTCGAGCGATGTCATTCCGGCTCCGGGGTCGCCAGGTATGTGAATGGGATCGGCGTTGATTGTGAGCCCAACTGAGCGTTGACGTCTGACCTGACGCCCGGAAAGGTCTCTGTTGCACGACCAGCGTCATGACAGATTTGCGACTGGATCTAGAGGAGCCCTCAAGAGCCATGGCCGAAGCCGACTACTTCAAACCCAAGGGGGCCCCCACCAACTCACCTGTCCCCCAAGGGCACCGAAGGTAGGTCGGTCTGCCCAAAAATGAGGCGCATTGCCTCATAAAACTCTTTGAGCTGGGCTGGGGTGGCTCTGGCTACCAGGAAGTTGGGGAAGCAAGGGGCCGACCCAGATGAAGGCTCCGAGAACAGAGGCCTAGAGAATTGACACTCTTCCTGCAACGCATCGTCCAAGCGACGAGGTGAAGTTGAAGTAAGTTTGTTTTTCTTCGACTTCTTTTTCTTATGACCTGAATATCCCGATGACTTCGATGACAAAGAGTGGTGGTGGCTCCATGGCCGGTCTTGAGACCTTCCTTTCGAACAGGACCATGTGAGCTGCAGAGTCGAGTGTCAGGCCACCATGAGCTTTAGGGACCACTCCCTCAAAGCTTTCGAGTTCATTGCCCGACACTTGGAGCACAACTTCGGGTCGTGATCGTGCTCCAGGCACCAAAGACACACAGGGTGTGGATCCGTCACTGACATCATTCGGTGACAGGAGTTGCAGGGCTTAAAACCGGTCTTAGCGGACATGCCTCGACGCATCCATGACCTGATCAAAAAGAATTCGACAAAAGTGTTGTCGTAGTCAAAATGTGACTGAGGTAGCTCTCTCCGGATCAGCACGTAGGCTGGCGCGGAAAGAAAAGAACTGATCTCAATGCGCCAGGGTGGCACCTATATACGACCGCGACATTATCACGGAGAACACAGCGTCAACAACACACGCGGAGTCGACAGATACCACCCGACGGCGCGCAGAGGTACTGCTCAAAGAAAAATCTCCGGATCCAGACTGACGCCTGGGGAAATTCAATGGTAAGAAATCTGCAATTAGAAGTCTCTATCAGATATTATTATTATGCAACACACAAGATGTTTGGCATTGCCGTCACAAGGGCACGCACACAACACTTAGGCACATGCCCACATCAGGCCTATTTGGCAGAACAAAAAAATGTTTTTCTATAAAATACCATTAGGCCAAAAGGGGGTTGAGAGGGGTCCTTCCAACCAGGATTTCCATCTATGCTGCTTGCCATTTTCAGCATGACCTCCGCCTTATCTCTGCAACCCAGCTTAGGAGACGAAGGTCAGACCTTCATTCTAAGGTAATGGGGATGGGTGCTCCTCCTACAGACTGAGTTTGGATTAAATTGGGCTCTCAGCACTGTGCACCTGCTAGAAGCTAGGAGTTAAGCAGGAATTCTGAATTTATGTTCATTGTAATATGTTGGGATGGTTCATCGTTTTCTCTTTAACATCACAATCTTAATTTTCTTATGCCTCATCAGCCTAATAATTGCAGCTCACATATTTTATCAAAGATTGCAGTCTTTTCAATAAATATATTGAAAACCACCCTGCATCTTTTCATTGCCTCTGAGTGTATGAGATATTTTGCTAACGAGAGAAAGGGGTGAGATCTGTTCAAAGCGACTTTCCTGAGAGGTCACTAAAGTGTCATGTGATAGGCAGCCACAAGTCAACTTTCCTTCTTGGGTTGGGTGAGGTGCTGCTAGCAAGCTGATAGGGTTGGCCCGGCAGCCACCAACTGGTGTGGGCAATGACTCAGTCACCCACAAGCGGTGGTGCTTGCACCCCAAATCCATTGCAGTCTCATTTGAACAACAAGAGCCCTTTGAAAGTAGGAACAATATTATTCCTACTTAGTTTCAGGTTTGGAAGTCTGGGAGGGGCAGCCGGTCCAGACTTAAGGGGTTACATGAGAATCTATGCTACTTTGAATGTTAAAGGCCTGAACAGCCCATTTAAGGGAGGGGCAATATGGAAAAGAGTCTCAATAACAGACAGACTGATTTCATGAGCTTGCAGTGCAGGAGACTCATATATTGATCAGGATAGAGCCTATCCAACCGCATTACAATCCTCAGTTGCTACTAAGCAATGAGGAGTGCCCATTCTCCTTAGCTGTAAAATTCATTTCAGAACTGCACAACTACAGAAGATAATAAGGGTTGTTTCTGGATTTTGACTGGTCATGTGTACAGGCACCAGTTTACCTTGGCTACAACATACGTAACAAGCACAGCCCAAGACTCATTCTTATTACACTTTTTGAAGGTTCCAGTGGGAGTGACGAGGGGCAGGATTGTTCCTACAGGAAACTTTAATGAAGTTAAGGACTCCAATAAGGACAGGGAGTTAGGACATACAAGCTTTTTTAAGCAATTAAAATAAACACATGGGACTGAGGGATACATGGAGAGAATTACATACCACAGAAACAGAATACACATATTACACTCACATGTTCACCACAAACTCTCCTGCACAGACAATGTCATAGTTAGCAGTGGCCTTCTAGTTAACGTGTGTACTATAGACATTGGTGCAATTGTGGTGTTGGACCAGGTTGTAGTCACTGCAAATCTGGACCTGGGAACTAAGGAGCAGGTGATGGGACGGCGGCTTCATCCCTCACTGATGAGGTCCAATTGCACAAGAGATAGATGACTGGTTTTGTCTGAATGGTGGTGGGGATGCTACGCTGGGATGAGTGGTGATGCTTTTGTAAGCAGTGATTCAAGGCAGTTATTTAGGGTTCGCAGCCAATCACATCCACAATTTGGAGATATAAAAGTAAGAGATCTGGAGAACAAGGGATCATGATGAACTCCCCTATAGACCACACATAAGCTTACCGAGGCTAGGGGTGAGATATGCATCTTAAAGTTGAACTAGCTCTGCTATACTTAAAAAAGAGAGCCTATGTCACATGTGAAAAGGTGAGCACCCAATTAGCTAGAGTTTTAAGGGGTGAGCAGGAGAAGAAATTTGTAAAAGGAGGCTTAGTAGTAAATGTTGCAAAGAACCTTAACAGATTGACACAGTGCTACTCTACGTTGTATACAAGAGAAGCCTGTCCCAAGTCCGAACAGTAAGATTACCTAAAACGTGTCTGCTTCCCTCATGTGACTTACACCCAGCAATAGGGCTTAGGTTAACCGATACAGGTTGAGAAGCTTACGGCCGTGATCAAAACCCTCAATTTCTGTGCAGGATTTAACACCTAAATTGGCAGACCTTTTTAATTACTGCACAAGCAAAGAAGCCACAATGCCCACAATGAGAGTGGCCATTTTTATAGTCCTTCCTAAACCGGGCAAAGATATTAGACAATGTGACTCTCATCGTCTCATAGTGCTCTTTAAAATGTATGATAAGCTTTACACAAAGATCCTGCCCTCGGGCCTCAACTAAGTATTGCATTTTCTGATCCATCTAAACCAGAGCGGATGGCTACAGAGACAAAAAATAAATAGTAACATTAGGTCAACAATTCACCTGGGTGAAAAGGCCTCACTTGATAACATACCTGTGATCCCCAGGCTTAGCACTGGTTGGCTTGGTCTTTTTGGCATCTCACCCTTCTGGAAATAAGGTTTGGACTGCACTTTTTTAATATGGCTTTTGCACACTACTTTAGCCCTAGAGAAAATGTCACTCCTAATTGCCCCAATATTTAATATGTTTGGACTGCAGAGGGCACCCAGCAGAAGCGTACCCCCTAGACACTTCTGTTCACCCTATTAATAGAACCCCGCATTTGACAAATTCAATAGTCAGAAGGGGTCACAGGGACTAAACTCGGCTCTCAGGAACATTAAATCAATTTTCATGCGGATGATGGACTTCTTACTTTGAGGTCCACATGTTTCTCTCTCTCTGAAGTGACCGATCCTCTTAAAACCTTTGATTTTGTCCCAGACTAGAAAATGATGAGAAATCATAAGCTCAGATTTGAACCCTTTCGGAAGATAGACTAAAGAGTTAGAAAAATCACTGCCATTTCGATTGGCCAAGAAATATTTCAAAAGCCTATTGGTAAAGATTACCCAATCCTCTAAAGACCTCTTCTACACTAATTATTTCCCATCACAGGCTGCAATCAAACGGGATTTAGTCTTGGGGGAAGCTAATGATTTCCTAGACTGGAAGAATCAATACTATTAAAATGAATGTCCTCCCACGGCTTTTATACCTATTCCATGATCTTCAGCTTATGTAGACAGATCTTATTTAAGGCACATTTAAGAGCTTCTGCATCAGTTTTGTGTGTGTGTGTGTGTGTGTGTGTGTGTGTGTGTGGGGGGGGGGGGGGCTAAGAGCCCCAAACACCCCCTTAAGCGCCTCTTACTGGCACAAGGCAAAGGTGTGCTCACTCTTCCTAGTGTTTTCCATTTCTATGCTGCAGCCAGATTGAGGATAGGCTTAGAATGTTCTAAGGCAGAACACAAAATGAATAGAATCCATATGCACCACGCAGTAGTACAGAGGCCTTCATAGGACTTGATATGGGTTGCAAAAGAAGTACAAACTGCTTTGCATCTCTCTGTGTATACCAGTCGATCCCCCCCTTTGGGATAGCTTTGTTGTGACAAGAGGCCATATAACCTATCCCTCACCCTCAACCTCTATCAATTTAAATGAAAAATTTGTCAATGCGTTTCAACCGTGGTGGAACGGCACTAATTAACCTAAAATGGTTGTACAATGTAAGCTGAATTTCATCTTAACAAAAGAGAGTGCCTTCGTTCCTTACAAAAAAGGCAGTGGATCACTCATGCATGCATCCAGCATGCAGTCACTCGAAAAAAGATAACTCAATACACTTTTGCCTAAAATACTAGTTACCACAGCACAACTTCAAATCTATACCGTGTACTGTTTTCACATTAATGACTGCAAGCTCAGGAAAACAAAGAATGCTAGCAGTATCCAGAGGTCTGTTCTTTAAAAGAAGAGGTGTCCAACACGTTTAGGGAAACACTGGGGTATTTCATGCCGAGATCTCCAGAGGTAATGCTCTCTATCCTGAAACCGGACATTCTTAAGGCTATGTCTAACCGTGAGTATGCACATGGTATTTTAAGGTCTGTGGGCACCAAAATTGACTACAGCAAACAACTGGAAGAAAAGGGAAACAGTTCTGCTTTCTTTATACTTCCACAGAATTTGGTCCATCTTAGCGCTTGAACTGCAAACTAATAATATGAATGGATCACACTTCTATTTTGAGGATAAATGGATGCTGCTGTACACTGTAATGTTTTGAGGCCGCCCTAATGCCATGCTTTCACCCCGCAGAACAGCACTTGGACTTTCTGACAGAATATGCTGTTGTGGCACTTTATTGTGTTGAACCTGCTGAAAGTTGGTGGCACTGGGCTATCAGGGAAGAAGAGTTAAAAGATTAAATTAAATATTATGAGCAGGGCTATGTTTACCTCTTAATGTATGAGGCAGGGGAGAGGGACTGTTGTTGCTGGGGAGGATTACTCCATGTCATGGATTATTTTGAAATTATGCTGACATTCAATGTGGTCAATCCTTGATATGCAAGTGACATGTTAATGTGTTTTTGAAAATGGTAATGTAGAAAGGAAATTTATTGTTTCAAAATAACTGCACATTTAATGGACAGAGTACAGCAAAATATAAGAAAATAAATATATAAAGATCCTTTTCAACATGCAATTTCCCAAAGGGATTTTGAACATGACTACAGCACATATACCGCTGAACAGCATTACACCAAATTTGATAGAAAGCTAGATCTTGGTTCAGAATGATTTCTCTGATTTCTCTTTGTGATTTGGTGTAAAACGGTTCAGTAGCTTTGGAGTTATTAAAGGAAAAAGAAAGATTATATTGGAAGTATAATACAAGTACAGCAACCTCACCTTGTGATCAGACTAAATGAAACACAGACATCAAGAAGAAGGTTTTAAACAGCAATCAAGTAATGTGTGAACATAGACTTCTGTTATAGTAAGAACAACACTTCCTATATCCTCTATTGAAACTATTTGTGATGTAGAGAAGCAAGGCATTGATACCAATTAAGACCCTTGTATGAGGCAAAAACATACATTCTGATTAATACTTATCTGTAGGATAGCAGATTAAGGTTTATAGTTTTCTTTTAAATTAAAGATACATTTCAAACTAATGAAATCGTATTTTGTGTCAAAATCTAAGCCTGTTAAATGTGATAGCAATATGCTGATAGGCAATGCCACACATGCTGCCTTTATGTTCACTGAATTCCATACAAATTACATTTTTCCATATGGTTTACGCAGTGGGATTGAAAAGGAAGCTCTCTCAAATAGGTAAGCATGAGCAAGTGGTGCTTACTCCCCAATTCAATGTTTTTTCTCCTCGTTGTACACGTTAAAATAATCTGAAGATACAATGTTTTTTCTGTTATGTACTACCATGGCACCCACGTACAGAAGGCATTTTGGTAATAACTAGAACAATGGCAAAATCATATGTATTTCCTCAAGACATTTTCTTCTACTTGGGGAAGGGAGAAGCAGTAACGGCTATGGTAAATGCTTTATTAACTAAATGTACATTCCACAGGACAACTGTGCTTGAAAAAGTGAATTGCACTATGCATGAAATAAAATCACACCAAAAGACATCAAATACCACAAGAAGACAGTTGGCAGTTTTAAAAGTCCAATAATGTATTAAACAATGTATAAAAGCTAACAGCAAACTCGCAGAGACATGCTAAAACACATAGGATGGAGGCTGCATTTACATGAAAGTGTGGTTCTACAGTAGGCAATGCATGCAAATCATCTTATCCAAACTTGCAACAGCGGATCTTTTAACGTTCCAGTGAACAGATCGAAAAAGGCCTTAAGGCACTACAGGCTGATTTTCCATGGGACTCTTTGGAAAAACAGGTCTACTATGCTCCAGTGCCTTTCCAGGTTTTGCTATGGCAACTAAAGCAGTTGCCATGGTAATTAATGTCTCACTCCTAGCCACCATAACAGTACCAATTAAAATTCTCATTTAAGAAAATTTTACTTGACTGTAACATTGTTTTTGCTAGATATTGCATCTCTTTGACAGACTAAACATCTTAAAAATTACCCCGCCAACATAACAGGGCCTCGTAAATTACAAAGAAAAAATTCATAATGTGCAGAAATCAGTGTAAAGTACATGTCTGCACCATTTGTCAGCAACACAATAAAATCCAACAGTCCACTTCACAGCTCCTTTAAAAGTTTCTAAGCAATCATTAACAATCCTGAAAAGTGAAGGAGAAAACTTTTCAGACTTTAAGGTGCACCTTTTCTTTATTTCCAGTTACATTACAATTTCAACTTAACCCCTTCTGTGCCCAGGACGTAATGGTTACGTCCTGAGGCACAGTGCTCGTGTGCCCAGGACGTAACCATTACGTCCTGGGCACAGAGCCCAGAGGGAGCTATTGCTCCCTCTGTGGGGTTCCCTCCCACCCCCCAAGGCAGGGATGGAAGGGAAAGCCCTTCCCCTCCCACCCCTGACCCCCCACCCCCACCCTGTGACGTCAGCACGCTGACAATCACAGAGGCCTCCTACCATCGCGCTGGAAGCTGAGCGGAAGAGAAATGCAAAGCATTTCTTTTCTGATCACGTGGAGGAGGCCGGAGAGGCTTCAAAGGGAAGGAAATTAATTTCCTTCCCTTTGAAGTCTCTCTGAGCGTTTTAGCAGCCGGATTACAAGCAATCCGAATGCTAAAACGCCCACTAGACAGGGATTTTTTTTCTTTCTTTTTTTTAGGAAACTGGCATGAGGGAGCAACCCCTTGGGCAAAGGTCGCTCCCAGGGGGATAATTTTTTTTAAGGCCTTTTATGCCCCCCACCGGCAAATCAGCCTATTATTAGGCCGATCTGTTCCTGGGGGGAAGGGGGCAGAAACCTCTAGGCACCAAGGATCATTTTTTTTGTTTTAAGAGATGGGGAGTGACCCCTTAGGTAAGGGTTGCTCCCCTAGGGGTCAAATTATATTTAGGCCATTTCTGCCCCCCCCCCCCCCTTGGGGGCAGATCAGCCTATTATTAGGCCGATCTGCTCCCGGGGTGGGGGTGGGGCCTCTAGGCACCAGGGATCTTTTTTTTTTTTTTTTTTTTTTAAAGAGGTGGGGAGCGTCCCCTTAGGCAAGGGTCGCTCCCCTGGGGGGCAAATTGTATTTAGGCCATTTTAGGTCCCCAAGGGGGGCAGAAGCCACTAGGCACCGGGGACCTTTTTTTTGCACCAATGTCACACAAGGGGAGCGACCCCGTAGGCAAGGGTCGCTCCCTGGGGGGGTTGGGGGGCAAATTTATTTTAGGCCATTTCTGCTCCCCCTGGGGGCAGATCGGCCTATTGTTATTATGCCGATCTGCCCCCGGGGGGGCAGAAACCTCTAGGCGCCAGGGCTAAAAAAAAAATTAAAAAAAAGAAAACGTTTTTTTTGTTTGTTTGTTTTTTTAGAGATGGGGAGCAACCCATTAGGCAAGGGTCGCTCACGTGGGGGGCAAATTGTATTTAGACCATTTCTGCCCCTTTTGGGGGCAGATCGGCCAATTTTAGGTCAATCTGCCCCCAAGGGGGCAGAAACAACTAGGCACCGGGGATCTTTTTTTTTTGCGCCAATGTCACGCAAGGGGAGCGACCCCGTAGGCAAGGAGAGCGACCCCGTAGGCAAGGGTCGCTCCTCGGGGGGGCAAATTTATTTTAGGCCATTTCTGCCCCCCTGGGGGCAGATGGGCCTATTGTTATTAGGCCGATCTGCCCCCAGGGGTGGTATGAAATGTGTCCCAGTGCGGTGATCCCACACAGAAATGTGGGAAAAATGTGATTTTTTAGCTAAATTTGAGGTTTGCAGAGGATTATGGGTAGGAAAACATTGGGGGATCCACGCAAGTCACACCTCACTGGACTCCCTCAGGTGTCTAGTTTTCAGAACTGTCTGGGTTTGGTAGGTTTCCCTAGAAGGCTGCTGAGCCCAGGACCAAAAATGCAGGTGCCCCCCTGTAAAAACAGGTAGTTTTGTATTTGATAATTTTGATGTGTCCAGATCGGGTTATGGGCCATTTCCTTTCGTAGGCGCTAGGCCTATCCACACAAGTGAGGTACCATTTTTATCGGGAGACTTGGGGGAACACTGGGTGGAAGGAAATTTGTGGCTCCTCTCAGATTCCAGAACTTTCTATCACCGAAATGAGAGGAAAAAGTGTTTTTTGGTCAAATTTTGAGGTTTGCAAAGGATTCTGGGTAACAGAACCTGGTCAGAGCCCCACAAGTCACCCCATCTTGGATTCCTCTAGGTGTCTAGTTTTCAAAAATGCGCTGGTTTGCTAGGTTTCCCCAGGTGCCGGCTGAGTTGAGGCCAAAATCCACAGGTAGGCACTCTGTGAAAAAATGTGATGTGTCCACGTTGTGTTTTGGGCAATTTCCTTTTGTGGGCGCTAGGCCTACACACACAAGTGAGGTACCATTTTTATCGGGAGACTTGGGGGAACGCTGGGTGGAAGGAAATTTGTGGCTCCTCTCAGATTGCAGAACTTTCGGTCACCGAGATGAGAGGAAAAAGTGTTTTTTGGGTCAAATTTTGAGGTTTGCAAAGGATTCTGGGTAACAGAACCTGGTTAGAGCCCCACAAGTCACCCCATCTTGGATTCCCCTAGGTGTCTAGTGTTCAAAAATGTGCTGGTTTGCTAGGTTTCCCCAGGTGCCGGCTGAGTTAGAGGCCAAAATCCACAGGTAGGTACTTTGTAAAAAACACCTGTGTTTTCTGTGAAAAAATGTGATGTGTCCACGTTGTGTTTTGGGCCATTTCCTTTCCTGGGCCCTAGGCCTACCCACACAAGTGAGGTACCATTTGTATCTGGAGACTTGGGGGAACACAGAATAGCAAAACAAGTGTTATTGCCCCTTGTCTTTCTCTACATTTTTTCCTTCCAAATGTAAGGCAGTGTGTAAAAAAGACGTCTATTTGAGAAATGCCCTGTAATTCACATGCTAGTATGGGCACCCCGGAATTCAGAGATGTGCAAATAACCACTGTTTCTCAACACCTTATCTTGTGGCCATTTTCGAAATACAAAGGTTTTCTTGATACCTTATTTTCATTTTTTATATTTCAGCAAGTGAATTGCTGTATACCCCGGTATAGAATAAAAACCCATTGCAAGGTGCAGCTCATTTATTGGCTCTGGGTACCTAGAGTTCTTGATGAACCTACAAGCCCTATGTATCCCCGCAACCAGAAGAGTCCAGCTGACGTAACAGTATATTGCTTTAAAAAATCGGACATCGCAGGAAAAAGTTACAGAGTAAAACGTGGAGAAAAATTGCTGTTTTTTTCACCTCAATTTCAATATCTTTTTATTTCAGATGTTATGTTCTTTAGGAAACACTTGTAGGATCTACACAAATGACCCCTTGCTGAATTCAGAAGTCTGTCTACTTTTCAGAAATGTTTAGCTTTCTGGGATCCAGCATTGGTTTCTCACCCATTTTGGTCACTAACTGGAAGGAGGCTGAAAGCACAAAAAATAGTAAAAACGGGGTATGACCCAGTAAAATGTCAAAATTGTATTGAAAAATTGGGTTTTCCAATTCAAGTCTGCCTGTTCCTGAAAGCTGGGAAGATGGTGATCTTGCCACCGTAAACCCTTTGTTGATGCCATTTTCAGGGAAAAAACCACGAGCTGCCTTCTGCAGCCCTTTTATCCCATTTTTTTAAACAAACAAAATGTTCACTGTATTTTGGCTAATTTCTTGGTCTCCTTCAGGGGAACCCATAAAAGTCTGTGTACCTCTAGAATCCCTAGGATGTTGGGAAAAAAGGACACAAATTTGGCGTGGGTATCTTATATGAACAAAAAGTTATGAGGGCCTAAGCGCAAACTGCCCCAAATAGCCAAAAAAATGCTCGGCACAGGAGGGGGAAAAGGCCTGGCAGCGAAGGGGTTAAGACTCAACATTTTCATAACTAAAATGGTGGCACTTGCCAAAAGTAAGGGCAGGCCACCGCTGTACTGAAAGCATGACTCACACACCTGACTGTCTCTCATTTCTGCAGCTATTATGCTTCTGGTGCTTCTGGGACACAAAGCTCAGTCATTAACGAGACGCTCTCGGGTGTCGAGCCACACTATGAGCTTCAGGCATGCCTGGAAATCAATGGTTAAGAGCTAATATCATCCTTAAATGAGAAAAGCAAGATTGTATTTTTTCTCGTTGAAGTTGCCGTTTTATTTTCTCAACTAAAACCATAAAAAACACTGAGCTTAAAATGATAGTCCTTGTTATATCTATTAGTTTACCCAGGTCTTTAACATGCTATTCTTTCTTTTACAATGGATAATTGCTAGTAGGATTTTAACAAGACTGACCTTTTTAGTAGCAGAATGCTTCAGGAAAGATGGTGATTCTAACCAATGTTTTCTGTTTCTGATGCATCATCACTGCTTGAAACATCTGTCACTCTTATTTTTAGGATTTAAGACTAAGATGCATTCTTCTCTTTCTACAACTGAGAAACCTAGGAAAAATACAGTGCAAGACCTTCTGTTTTAGTGGATTACAGTCCCTAGATATAACTGCCATGGAAATATTTCTGAAGCAATTAATTAGCCATTCCAATTAGACAGGATCACCTCAGAAACTCTGCAATTTTTCTATTTAGCTCTGGTCATGCTGCAAGTACCCATGTGATGGCTCTGCATCCCTTCCTGGGGATTTAATTCATTTTGCTGCAGCCAATCCTGAAATTAGTTTATTCTGAAGCCACACCACTTTAGGAAAGTCCACTTCATTTTAAAGGAACTCTCTGGCGATAACCTCAGTCCTCGCCGCTGGGCGAGGTACCTCTGGAAGCTCTCTGGATCATGGTCCTTTAAGCTTAGTCAATAAGACTATTAAGGGGCAAAATATGAGAAATCTGTCCGCTGCTGTATTCTTCTAAAGCCTGATTTTTAACCTGTTTATTACTGCAAGCTGAGTTATTAAAAAGTCCAACCTATTACCCCATGATCTTAGTGACTGGGAAGTGTACTAAGTAACACTGTGAGGATGGATCAGCCCCTAGAAAAGTAAACATGACAACCTATCTCACCATGGGTGAACTGTTTGCTGACTGCAATCGTATGATATGCGCATAAGAGAAGATTAGGAAATGATACTGTGCATGGTCTAAGAATTAATGCATAGCAAATACAATGAAGGAACCACTGAAAAAAGACAAACCTCACTTAATTAGGTACTGGAACACTAAATGATGGAATGTTTGAATGGAATATCAGAAACCTTCCCCGTAGAAGGCAGAAGGCATTCATAGGAATACAGGACTGGAAATTCACATCACAACAGTAAAAAAGGGAGAGAGCGACTTCCACATAAAGATGACCAAAAATATACCCAACATTTTTACTTCTTAAATCCTTCTCTAAAAGGGGAAAAAATAAGACACTGATGTGTTGCCAAAAGACGAGGGAGTGCACATTCACAGAACCATGCAGAAGCTGTGTACCTGGCAGGCAAAACAAACAGGTATGGCACTTGTATTGTGTACTGTTCCCTTTACCAATACTTGCTCGCGAACTGAGAAACAAAGATAGAAAAATCCTTTGAAAATAGACATTCTTTTCTACAGTATCTATTTTTTAGATGCCTTCTCGCTGCTCTGGGCCACTAGCACACCAAAACAGTCAATAGATCAACTTAGTGAAAGAAATACCCTGTGGACCTTGTCAAGGTTTGACTGGCCATGTCCAAATCCAGAGGCTGTAGGAGGTTGAGCAAAAAAAAAAAAAAACAATCGCTGAAGGGGGCCTACCCAAAAACCCCTTAAAGTAAGCGTAAAATAAAATGTTTAACCAATCAAATTATTCTTTGTATTAGTGTATACGGAGCCATGGACTCATGTCAGGCAACCACTAGAAGAACTGGGCTTTGTGGGTACAGTAAAACATCAAAAATGAGAAGTGAAGTCCCCAAAATTACTTTAACATGAAGAAGGATCCAATAGTGCTTTAAAACTTCCCAACTCGGTTTCAGATCCATCACGCTTGTCAGATTCTGTTTTCCACCCAAGTTTCCACAAACCAAGGACAATATGTGGATTCTAAGAATGTTCCTCCCTTGTTATCTTAAGCAGCAAGTGGATTTAAAATGAACTTGCAGTTACATTTAATAATAGTTTGACAGACCCAACAAATTCCCGAACATGTGGGTAGAAGTATTCCTTTCTGTGCAGAATGCTTATTGTTTTTTTTAGTCATCTCAACTTATCACCCCACTGTCAGACTACACTCTTTCTTTCTAAGTCACTTGCACCACCATTTTGTGCATTTCTCAAAGCCTTTCTACTACTTAACATTCATGCATTTCTTTGTCTCCTCCTGTCCCTGAAGAATACGTTACTTATCTTCTGTAAAACTCTTTCTGGTAGAGACCCTATCTAACTACAGATCTCTAACATTTGAATATTCTGTCAGGCGGCAGACTGGATCCTGAACTATTATGTTTTCAAGCAGTAGCCCACGAGCCAATAACTCCATAATTATGTCGATCTGCAATGTATGTGACGTGTGCAGGCCTGTATAGGTATATGTTCGGAAAACAACTGCTTTCTTGACACTTCCATGGCTACACACGCTGAGCTACACAGACTGGACGTGACTAGTGCTCAGAATCCTAGATTCTGATCGTTTTTATGTGAGAAGACCAGTTCAGGGAACAGGAAGGTGGGAGGATCAGAGAGGAGCTTACAGTTAGATAGAGTCTCTATCAGAAAGAGCATTACCAAACTAAAGTAAATTATTTTCTGATAAAGATTTCTAACCACTGATTCCTCACATTTTGAATAGATACCCTAGCAATATCTCCTAGGTGGTAGGTTCATGAACTGGCACAAACCAGAAAGTTGGGAAAGGCTGAGCAAGCAAAATATCCTCCTCAGTGGACTTGGCTGAACAGACAATAGTGCCTCTTGAACCTCAGGGGCAAAGCCCACGCAGCAGCTCAATAAACGTCTAGAACAGACATTCCATGGGCCAATGCAGTGGTAGTAGCCTTGGGCTGGTAGAATGAGTCCACAAGCCTTCCAGAGGCTGCTTTTTCAGCAGTGCGGAAAAGATCTTAATGCAGAGCACATTCCTGCGCGAAATGTTTTTTTTCTGCACAGTTTTGCCTTTCTTTGCCCCTGTGAACCGATAAAAGAGTTGATTGTCCACCCAGTGGTCTCTGGTACTACTGATATAAAAGTGGATGGCTCTTTTCGGATCCAACTGATTAAGGCTTTCCTCCTTCTTAGAGGGGTAATATGGAGCAAAAAATGGTTGAAGGGTAATGGTCTGACATTAATTGGCGTCACCACCTTTGAAAGCTTGTGTCCAGAGGACTAGCTTGTCTGGGTAGAAGGTGGGTAAACAGAAAGGGTTTATAACTTGCTGACCAGCCACGTTGATGTTCAAGCGACAATAAATACTGTCTGGAGGCTAAGGAGTCTAAGAGAACAAATCTGGAGGGGCTCAAAAGGCACACATGAGGAATTTGAGGACCAAATTTAAGTCCCATTGGAGCATAATAAAAATAGAAGGAAGAAACATATGTTTTAACCCTTTAAGGAGCCGCAAAACGGCAGGAGACTTAAATATTCTAAGCTCCTCTGGAAACCATAAAAAGACCACAAGAGTTGATAAGTATCCTTTAATAGTGTTCAAAGTAAGGCTTTGCTGTTTTAGAGTCAACACAAACAACAAAACAACTTCAGACAGGTTGGTATGGTGTGGGACAATCTGTCTAGAAGTGCACCAGCCCACAAACTTATCCCACTGGTAGTCATATACAGATTTGGTTGAGGAATGCCGAGCTGCCAAGATGACATCCACCACATCTGGAAGAAGGTCGAAAGCACTCAACTATCATCTCTCAATTTCCAAGCAGGGAAATGGAGGTTGTACAGGACCCTGCTCTGGATCTGTAACAGGGGAGTCTCCCAAAGGGGCGGCCTGATCAGAGGACAGATGCTCATGCCAAGGAGTTTGAGATACCACACTCCCAGTTACCATTCAGGAGCTGTAGGAAGCTGGCTCTTTATATGATATATCAAAATGATATATACTGTGCAAAGAGTCCGAGGGTTCCCTTACTAGTCGACAGGTGCTTGCTCTAGCAATCCCATGATGCTCTTTTTTGTGGGTAGTGTGGTTGAGCAGCCTTTGGCTTAGCAGAGAGGAGTGTTACACATTTGCAAATGCACAGAGTCAATAAATGAGACAACTCTGAGTAGATCATACCAATTTACAAAACTAACAAGAATATGTATGTTTTGGAACCAGAATCAATATGATTAGATATGTTTTGAAAAATCGACTTACTGGACCAATCGCCTGCACGTCAGTTAGGTATGGGGCAACAAAAACAGGTCCCACTAGGCAGCACTGGGGTGGTTGGGTGCAGTAGTGCAGTACAGCGGCGGGTGCCCAGTGTTAACCAATGGGGATAGGTCATGTTGAAAAGAGGGTGCAGGTTAGGACTGGTGATCCGGTCAGGGTCAACCACTAAGTGGGATTAGTTCTTGAGAAGGGATAAAGGGACAGCAGAGGTCCCTTTCTCCTTGATCCAGGATGCCCGGGTGCCCGGGTGCAGAGGGTTCATGGACGGACTGGTGGCAGTCACATGGAGGGGGCCCACAGAAACAGGCCGCAGGCGTGGACTGGGGGACCAGTTCGGCTGAACCAACGAGTGGGCTCAAGACTCACGAGCCTGGGGGATGCGTGGACACAGTGGTCCTCTTCTTCTCAGTCCGAGGCATCTGGGTGCAGGGGACCATCGGGTTGCCGTCACCGAAGCCGGCTGCGGTTGAGGAGGGCCAGCACATAGATGCTGCAGGCACTGGAGTGAAGGTTGCATTGGGGAAGCCCACAATGGGCTTTGTCTTTGGAAAGGCTGGGACCCACACTGGCACCGCTGGTCCACTTCAACTCGGGCTGGAGGCATGGGTGCAGCAGTTATTTCCAGTGTCAGGTTTTCGCAGTCCAGAGTCCTCTTCAGTGTTTCTTGGGTGTATGCAAGGGTGCAGGGAAGAAGCTCTGTTGCTTCACATGAGTTCCTTATGCTGGGGTGCCAGTGGTGCTCCTAAATACTGAATTTAGGGGTTTTAGGGGAGTGTAGGGTAGTAGCCAATAGGATACTTACCTCGGGGACACTATGCTCCCTATATGACCACTTCCAGTGGAAAGTGGGCATAACCCTGTCCCAGTTTCCCAGTTCTGCAATCACCAAGATGAAAATAAGTTACTTACCTGTAACTGTGGTTCTCCAGTATTGGTATCTTTCATAGATTCACATGCTTGAATCATTCCCCGTCGTCGAAGTGGGAGTCCCACGGTACATAGAAAGCAATAAATAGAGATTTTTTTTTTTTTTTTTTCATTGAAGTCAATAGGAAAAAACACATTCAATTGTACAACTATCAGCCTCTTTGGAAAGAGCCCAAACTTCAGCCAATCAGGCGTGACCACCCCTTTAGAATCCTCAGCACAGAGGCTCAGTCTCTCCGATTTCTCCGCACTAATGATTACAGGAAAGCCAAAAAAGGTGAGCCTCTCTGGGGAGGAGGGTGGGTCGCATGTGAATCTATGAAAGATACCAATACTGGGGAACCACAGTTACAGGTAAGTAACTTATTTTCTTCTCCAGTATTGGTGTATCTTTCATAGATTGACATGCTTGAATCAGAATAGCCAGCAGTAGGAAAAAATGTTTGAGTTCTGAAACACCAAAAGCATGCCTGTGCATAATTCATGCTACATGGACTCATATAGGTAATTAACATTTGTCAATCAACCGTTTAAAATATTACATATATAAATATATATACATCTACACATAGATATATAAACATGAAAATATCATTCTGACAATACGTAGAGGATGGAGGGTAAGAGGTTATTGGTTCACCTTATGCAAATAAATTACGTAACACTGCTTGTCCTACCGCGGCATCCATTCTGTCCGTAGCTTCCAGGCAGTAGTGCTGGGTAAAGGTGTGAGCACGTGTCCGTGTTGCTGCTCTGCAGATCTGGCTCAGAGGGACTCCTGCGAATAGAGCTGCCGAAGTGGATACCGCTCTGGTGGAGTGCGCTCTGACACTGGATGATAACGGCTTCCCTGCCAACTGGTGGCATAACTGTATGGCAGAAGAGATCCAGCGCGCTATGGTCTGCTTAGTAACGGCTTTGCCTTTATTGATCCTTCCATAACTGATAAACAGTTGTTCAGATTTACGGAAGTTGCTTGTCCTTTGTGTATAAAATTTTAAACAGCGTTTAATGTCCAGAGAATGTAATGCGCGCTCTGCTGCAGTTTGTGGATTTGGAAAAAAAATTCTCAGAACCACCGGCTCATTTAGATGAAAAGACGATGGAACCTTAGGTATACATTTTGGATTAGTTCTTAAAATGACCACCTCTGGTTTGAATTGGTGGAAAGGTGGAGAGATTGTGAAGGCTTGGATATCGCTAACCCTCTTCGCTGACATCAAGGCCAGAAGGAGGGCTGTTTTAAAAGAAATGAATTTGAGGTCCACCTTATGAATGGGCTCAAACGGATGTTTCATTAACTGGGAGAGCACAATATTCAAATGCCACTGAGGTGAAGGAAGGTGAATCGGCGGAAACATCGTGAACAAACCCTTAAGAAATTATTTTATTATTCTGGACGACCATAAAGAAGGTGACTGAGACGTTTGTCGGAAACGGGATATGGCAGCCAGGTGCACTCTAACAGACAAATGCGAAAGGCCGGATTTAGCTAAATGCAATAGATATGGCAGAATCTGTTTAGGAGAGGACCTTAGAGGATGAACGTTGTAAGTTGAGCACCATAAGCAAAACCTCTTCCACTTGAACTTATATGTCCGGTTTGTAGACTGAGCCCTGGCACAGTACCTCCCTGCAATCTGGAGGGATATCTAGGCTGTCGAATTCATAGAATTCAGGAGCCAGGCTGATAAACGAAGATACGTCGGGTTGGGATGACGTACCTGACCCTGATTCGTTGTTAACAAGTCCGGTAGTGTCTTCAGTCGAACGTGAGGCTGCTCCGAGAGTAATAGAAGTTCTGTGAACCAGAACTGGCGTGGCCATCTGGGAGCAATTAATAGAAGTCTGCATGGTTCCCTCTTCATCTTCTGCAGAAGTCTCGGGATGAGTGGAAGCGGGGGAAAAGCGTATGCATAAATCCCTGACCATCTGATCAAAAACGCATTCCCCTTTGATCCCTTCTGCGGTCGCCAGCTTGCGAAGTGTTGGCATTTCTTGTTGTCTCTGGTCGCGAACAGATCCAGAGTGGGTTTGCCCCAACGACGAAAGAGACGGTCGAGAACTGACTGATTGAGTTCCCACTCGTGGCAGCTGGTTCGAGTCCTGCTTAAGGCATCTGCCCAGGTGTTGGTGATCCCCGGGAGATGTTCTGCTCTGATGGATATTCAATGTTGAATTACCCAATGCCACAGCTTCTGCGTCTCTAGCGATAATGCTTGAGATCTTGTGCCCCCCTGTTTGTTGATGTAATGCATGACTGTGGTATTGTCTGTTCTTATCAAGAGTGAAGAATCCCTGATGTTTGTGAGGAAGGATTTGAGTGCCAAGGCAACCGCCCTTAACTCCAATACGTTTATGTGAAGAGTCGACTCCTGAGTGGACCATTTCCCTCTCACTGAAAGATCCTGCAAATGAGCACCCAATCCCTCTAGGGATGCATCTGTTGTTATAATGTGCATCGTCTTGTCCTTCAGAAATGACAGACCTTCTGAGACGAGGGGAGTATCCTTCCACCATTTGAGAGCTTGTCTTGCTGATGGGGTTATTCGAATTACATCGTCGAAAGAACCTTCTATTTGTTACCATTGACTGTCTAACTGCTGTTGGAGTGTCCTCATGTGCAGACGACAGTTTTCTATCAATGGAATGCAAGACGAAAGCATCCCCAGAAAAGACTTGTAAGTCCGCACAGAAGCGGACTTTCTTTTGCTGAGACGTGCTGCTAAGTCTCGAAGTTTCTTTCGTCTGTCGTGTGAAGCAAAGGCCTTTGCCTGGACTATGTCCAAGGTGGCCCCTAGAAAGGTGATGTTCTGGGTATGATCTAGGGGAGACTTGGGGTAATTGACTGTCAAGCCCAGAGTTCCGAAAAGAGATAGACATGTTTCTGTGTCCCTGGCAGCCTTTGATGTTGTTCGTGCCTTTATTAGCCAGTCGTCTAAATACGGGAACACCTGTATCCCTAGTTGCCTGAGGTGGGCTGCCACCGGTGCCAAAACTTTGGTGAATACTCTTGGGGCCGACCTGAGGCCAAAGGGCAACACTCTGAACTGGTAGTGAGTGCCTGCAACCCTGAATCGTAAGAATTTCCGATGACTGGGGTGAATGGGAATGTGGAAATATGCGTCCTGGATATCTAAAGATGTCATAAAGTCCCCTCTGTTGAGTAGGCGCAGGACGTCTTGAAGGGAGATCATGCGAAAAGACTGCATCTTGAGGTATTTGTTGAGAGAACGAAGATCTAAAATAGGTCTCCAGTCCCCTGTCTTTTTCCGAATAAGGAAGAAGCAGGAGTAAAAACCTATTCCCCTCTGGCTCCTTGGTACGATCTCTATTGCTCCCTTCTTCATTCAGATGGCAATCTGTTCCATAAGCTCGTTGAGATGGGCTGGCGGGGGACCTCTTGGTGGTACATGAGGGGGAGGTTGGTTGAATTCTAGTGTATGTCCTCGGTTGACAATATCGAGTACCCATTTGTCTGAAGTTATTTTGTACCACTGGTGTAGAAACTTGGAAATTCTGCCCCCTATTAGAGTGTTGATATAGGGGCTGGGTGCAGGCATCCGATGACAGTGCTTTCTTGTTGTCTCCTTGGTCTTGTAAGCCGACTTTCCTCTCGCTTGTTGTCTGAAATGAGTGGATGACTGTTGTCGAAAGGAATGTGGTTGTTGCTGGCCAAAGGCAGAGCGAAACTGTCCTTGGTAAGAGGAGTATTGGCGATATTGTTGAGCACCTCCTCTATACGAAAAGGTTCCTCTCCCTCTCGCTTCCCGAAAGGGCTGCCTCTTGTATTGTAGTGTTGCCAGAGATCTGGCTGTCTCAGTGTCTGCTTTAATGGATTGTAACGCATCATCCACATGCTTGCCAAACAAGAGCATCATACGGCATGTCCGGGATCTTTAATTGTACTTCCGGCCTAAAAGAAGTAGCTTTCAGCCACCTCTGGCGCCTGAGTACGGCCGCTCCGGCCAACTGGCAAAAACCTGTAGACGAGACGTCTATGGCGCAGTCTATGATTTCAGCCGAAATCTTTTCACCTTCCTGTAGAATCTTGCGCGCTTCTACTCTACTATCCTCAGGTAACATGTCTATAAACTGCGACATATCAGACCACATCTGGCGGTCATATCTCCCTAGGATTGCTAGGGAATTTACTGCTCTAACTGTAGTGGCCGCCATCATTGAGAACTTCTTCCCTACTGAATCCAATCAACGTCCTTCTTTGTCTGGGGGGGCAGTCAGAGATGCCGATGGATTCCTGGACCTCCTCTGAGCTGCCTGCGATATGACCGAGTCCGGTTTAGGGTGACTAACCAGACATGCTGGAGAATTGTCCGGTGCTTTATATTTCTTTTCAAGTCTCGGTAAGACTGCGGGAATGGAGGATGGAGTCTGCATGACCTTAAGGCCTTCCTACCAAATGAAGTCAACAATGGGTATGGCCCTTACAGACTTCCTAGTGTCTTCTTTGAAGTCATAAAGAAAACAGTCTGACTGCTTTGATGTTATTGGCAGCTGGAATCTTTTCGCATCTCTTTCCATCACACTATGGAAGCCACCAATATCCTGCGGTGGAGAGTCCACTGGTGGTGGCGTAGATGGAGATGGAGTTTGAATCTGATACTCATCCCATTCTGGAATGAGTGAATCCGTGTCCTGAATTTCACCTTCTTCCTGCTCGTCCTCAGATGAAGGTGGAGCAATATCTTGTCCTGATGAAGGTGCTGTGGTAGGATCAGGAAATTCAGACGGTCTAGCAGGGGTGGACACTGGTGTCTGCGGAGGTTGCACCGGGGTAGACAAGCCAGGTGGAGGAAATCTTGAATAATAATCCTGCATCATCTGTTGAAGATTGGCTATCAACAAGACAGGCATCTGAACTGTCTTTTCCTGTTGCCCTTGAAGTTGTAGGTGACTCTGATCTTGCTGGTCCGAATAAGGCTGGACATCTTCTTCTTCATCTTCCTCCTGACACTTAATGCATAGTTCAGATGGACTACGTGCCACCGGAAAGAAACCATCATCAGAATAAACATCATCGTCATCCTCCTCGTCAGCAAAGAGATGCTGCGGAGGTACTGGTGTGACCTTACTGGGTGATGTATACGATGGAATTAAGAGAGAAGACTTGCTCTTTATATGTAGAATTCTCTGTGGCAGGTAAGGAGATGCTCCAAAATGTTTAGGTATCGGATCAGGATATTGAGCCGTCGACGGAGCGCTCGTCGATGGTGTTCTCGTCGACGGTGTAGGCGTCGACGGAGCCGTCGTCAGTGGAGCCGTTATCGGTGCCGTGAGCGTCGACGAAGTTGCCGTCGACGGTGCCAATGTCGACAAGGTTTCCGTCGACGGGGCTGCCACCGACGGGGTTGTCGTCGACGGGTGCGTCGTCGCTATTTTCGCCGGTGAGACCGACAGAGATGTTCTGAATTTACTCGTCGATGAGTGCGTCGACGGTAAAGATTTAACTTTCTTACCCGTCAACGGCTTCTTTGTAATCTTCAGGGTGTGACCCGACGATGGACCATACTTCAAGCTCACCGACGTTATCCTCGTAGATGACAGTGGAGACGAGGTTACGATCATTGGCGACGATGGAGCCGTAAACGTGGCCGTCGCTGTTGTCGTCGATGAAGGTAGGCCTGCCGTCGACGATGCGCTCGTCGACGGTGTCGTCGACGGTGTGGATTTTCTGGACGCAGACGGTGGTAGTGAACTTGAAGGTCTTTTGATCTTCTTTGATGAAGAAGCAGGTGTGGATGGCTCTGAGCGAACCTTACCACACATTACCTTGGATGTTGAAGCTTGCTCCTCCGGCCTGTCCTTAAATGCATGCAGCTTCTTAGCTGACTTACTGCTCTTGGGGGAGAAGCTCTCCACAGACCTCTTCCTTTTCTTTGAGGTCACTTCCTCCTCAGAAAGAGCTTCTCTGGCCTTTCTTTTCTGAAGCCAAAGTAGGAGCGTGGCTTCTCTGTCTCTCAGAGTCTTGTTGGGAAAGGTCCTGCAGATCTTACAGTCCTTGACCTTATGCTCTGGATGTAGACAGTAGATACATTCCTTGTGAGGGTCCTCACAGTGAAGTCTTAACTTTCCACAGGTCCCACAAGGTCTAAATAAACCTTTTCTTGCTGTAGACATGATGGAATAATACTACAGTAAGAACAAAAGTGAAAAATTGAAGATTTTCTCTTGAAGAGATAGAAAAACTGAGCAGAGCTCAGGGAGACTCCCTTACACACAACGTGCGGTAGAAAATCTGAGAGACTGAGCCTCTGTGCAGAGGATTCTAAAGGGGTGGTCACGCCTGATTGGCTGAAGTTTGGGATCTTTCCAAAGAGGCTGATAGTTGTACAATTGAATGTGTTTTTTCCTATTGACTTCAATGAAAAAAAAAAAAGTTCTCTATTTATTGCTTTCTATGTACCGTGGTACTCCCACTTCGACGACGGGAATGATTCAAGCATGTGAATCTATGAAAGATACCCCAATACTGGAGAAGGCAGACTTTCAAAAATTGCGTCCACATCAGGCAGCTCACCTTAGGTGTGGGTCTGAGCTGAGAAGTGGGTACGCCTCTCTGACTACTAATTTTCCAACCTGTCCATGTGCCAAATGGGCCCTGGGGCAAGAGGGTCACCATCTTCTCCTTTGAGGAGAGCCTCATCTACTTATCCAGGTCAGTGGGCTTCCATAAAGCCCCCTGCCTTGGAAAGCAGATTTGCATGTCATCCTGTTGGGAGGAGTGTGCTAACACCCCTGCCAGAGCAGGCTTTGTTTCTGTCTGCCTTAGAGCAAAGGCTTTCACCCTTGGAGGTCAGAAACATGCCTGGTGGTGGTAGGCTAGTTAGAACTAGTCAGCCAGCACATGAGTAGTGGCAGGTTTTCGGGGGGCACCTCCAAGGTGCCCTCTAGGTGCATATATTAATAAATCCATCACTGGCATCAGTGAGGGTTTATTAATATGAGATGTTTGATATCAAACATTCCTATTTTCAGTGAAGCCATCATGTGGCTGGGGAACCAGCACATGTACTTAAAATGACTTAACTGTTCACTTACTATGTCTGTGCATCAACAAGGACATAGCGGGGGCATATCTGCTCTTGCAGATATGTTCTCACATTCATTATAATGCAACATGCCTTAGGGCTGTAAGGCCTACTTGTATGGGTGACTTACATAGATTGCATGCAGTGTTAAGGGACGCAGACTGTGTGCCACGTTGTGTTTTCATTTTTAGCTGCACCAAGACACAAAGCCTGCAACGGAAGTCTGCCTGTGCTAGGTGAGGGGTCCCCGAGGGTGGCACATTACATGCTGCAAAACTTGGGGACCCTCCTTGATACCCATGCCCTAGGTACCAGTTACTGGGACTTACAGGGGTGGTAAAGGTATGGCCAACTGGGGAACAATTGCACAGTTTTATAGAAATAAACTTGGCACTTTCAGTCAAAATTGCACCAAATACCAGGAAAAATTGAGGGTGACCATGTCAAAAAGGTGCACTTTCCTACAGGAGCCACTAGGATGTCTTGAGCCCAACTGGCCCTCTTCTTCTTCAGACCTGGGGGAAAGAGAGTTATTGGCATAAAGGGATACAGGAGTCATGAGTTTCACTTTAAGAGAAGTGAGTCTCAGAGCGAGAGACATCTTTGAAAATCCAACGACCCATAGTGCTGACACTGTGTGTACTTGACAGCGGCGAAAGGATTGAGCCAGGGTTATCCCCATTCACGAAAAAACTCTGAGGCACTTCCGGATGTAACTGCAATTCGTGATCCGCAAGACATCAATGGCTTAATTCTTTTGCTCTAGGGATCAAGGAACCCTCCAGGCAGTGTGACACCTGAAAAACTGCTTGGTGGTCTAGCCACAGCAAAGATGCAAAACCTCTAGGCATAGGGTCCACAACCCCACTTCTCTTTAATTGTTGCAGTACCACATGGCTGTGTTCTCATCAGTGAGCTCCTGCATCAGGCTTCCTCTGATGCAGGCTTTCAACATCAAGTGGATGGCACTCGGCTCAATAAGGTTTAAATGGAGGTGGGACTTCGCCGGAGACGAGACGCCTCTGATATCCACCTCTTCCTGATGGCCTCCCCAACCCAGAAGAGATGCATCAGTCACCACTCTGAGCTCTGGTTGGGGTAAGGAGAGGGGTCTGTTGCTGACCTAATTGAGGTCCCGCAGCCACCACTGCTTATTTTTTGCATTCTACCCAAAATCTGGACCAGATCAGGAAAATCCCTCTGAGGCTGTGCCCACTGGGACTTTAGATCCCACTGCAGATCCTGCATATGCAATCTGGTGTGGTTGACCAGCAGGACATAGGAGTCCATTATCACAGCAGCCTCAGTGTCTTCCTCAATGAGATCCAGGACAGAGGTTGAAACATCAGGATTAAAGCCCAAATATCCAAGCCCAAATTTTCACCATGTCCAGAATGGGAGCATCTGTGAAGGAGTCAGGGGTGACTTCGGCACATTGATAATAACCCTAGCAATGTTAGGAGGTTGGCTATAGTCTGGAGACGACTACTGGGGAGAGCCCAACTTCAACAGATGGGGGAAGAATGGGACCTCTGAAGGTGTGCAGCAACCATCGCCATTACTTTTGTCAACACCAGAGCGGAACTGGTGAAGTCAAAAAGAAGCACAGCTAACTGAAAGTGATTGTGGCCCACCGTAAACCACATGAAAGTTTGTGGGCCTGCAAGATGGGGATGTGAAAATAAGCATCCTGTAGGTCCTGTGCTACCATCCAGTCTCAACGGTTAAGGGCCCACAAGACCTGGGCCAGGGTGAATATCTTCATCTTGTCCTTTTACAGAAAGGCATTAAGAGTGTGAAGGCCTTTTTTGGCAACAGGAAGTAGTGGGAATACAACCACAACCGACTTCTGATGTGGAAACCCTCTCTATGGCTCCCTTGGCCATAACAGTCTGAGCTTCCTTCAGCAAAAGGGACAGATGGTCCTCCATCAGCTGCCCTGAGGGTGATTTAAATGCAGTGGGTTTTCGAGAAATGGTTGAGTTATCCTCTACCAACCTAGAAGAAAGTATCAGATCCTGCCTTTAACAGGACGGCTGTGTTTTGACTAGGACAAGCTATAGAGGCTTGGCAGCTGGAGGTCTGAAATACTGGGCTGTCCGTTCTGCTTACCAATGGGTACCCAGGCTGTGGAAAAGAAAGAGCAGTGTAGGCTGTTGTAACAGCTGGGGATGTCAGTGGTATGGAGAGCCCCTACCAAAGCCCCAGAAGGGGCAAAACTGCTGGTGTGGCTGAAGAGCAGGAATGACCAAGGAGCGTGCTGTGGCCCTGTTTCTTTGAAGCTCCAGCACTGAGTTGGCTTTATCACCCAACAGATGAGAACGATCAACTAGCATATGCACGCTAATTACCTGAATGGCTCTCAAAAAGCCAGAGACTGCATCCATGCACGTCTACAAATAGCCATGCTAATAACTAATTACTCTACCAATGGGGTCAGTAGTATCCAGTCTGCAGCAGATAGTGAACTTGGCTGCTTCACGCTCATCCTGCATGGTCTGAAAAAGAATGGTCCTGGAGATTTTCCTGTACCATGGGCAACACTCGGGTCCCAAAGTCCCACAAGACATGAAAATAATGCTTAGCAGGCAGCTGGTGTTCATGGAACAAAGATGTAAGCTTGAAGGGGAGAAAAACATATTTGCTAAGGGTCTCTATCCTCTTAGATTCCTTGTAAGGGGAAGTAGTGGGAAAAGAGTTTCGATTCACTCTGCTTGTCAAAGCTTGCATCACTAGGCTTTCAGGAGTGGGGTGTTGAGTGAGGAAGTCACGTTCACCTGGAGCAGAGTATGGTGAATGAAGATGCACATGTAGGCCTGAGCAAGGTTTGACCCAGGTACCCAAGAGCATACCTGTGAAAGTTTCATTAAATGGGAGCAGGGATTTAGAACTCAACTGGCCAAGGTGCAACACTTCCATCAGAACACTGGTTTTAACCTTCTGAGTTGGAAAGTGAAAATCAACGTCGTCTGCTACCTTTAGCATAACCATTGAGAAAGGGCCAGGTCCATGGGGATGTGGGAGTATTTCAAGGTGGCAGGTTTTGCGGTTGGGGGGAGGCGGGGGAACTTGGTCTAGGCCAGTGTTTGATGAGGAATTCATTCCACTGGCATCCTGTAGATCCCAATACCAGTTTTCCTCGTAACAGTTGGACAATTATCTCCAGCATGATAGCCCCCAGAGTCCTGATTCTGTGCCAAAAACGTCATTAAGAACATGTGCCCTATCGAGAGGTAGAGGCATTTGTTCAGGTCAGAAGTGTAGTAAAAGGGTTGCAACGCAAGACGCAAGAGGGAGTAAACTCGATCGAGGTGAGAACAGTGGCATCTGAGAGCACTATGGATTAGCTGTTCTCGTTTGGAGTCAACTGCACTGGCATCATTGTTGATGGACTGCATTCCGGAGTGGGTTGTAGTACAGAGGACGGAACCAGTACACAAGATGGTTAGGAGCCCTCAGGGGATCCAGTGGACGTAACTGCTGCGAGTGCGAACCTGCCAATGGAAGTCCAGATGGAAACCCTCTTGGTTCCTTAGGGCTTGTAGATGTACCAAAAGGAATCGGTAATCAGCCAAAAAGACAGAGCAAAGCACTGCAAAATTCCTCAATTTACTGCTCTGTGGCTGACTGGCTTGGAAATTTCAGTTGCAGAAGGATCACGGCCAGAACAGACTTTGAAGTAGACCAAATTTGACACTGATCTGGAGGCACGCTGATGCCCTCCCACCTTCTTTTCAGACGAAGAGTGGCAGAAAAGGGCAAAGTCCTGCTTAGACTTCTTTTTTTTAAATTTCCCCGAGGACTTTAAGCACAAAGACCGGTCACAGGAATGACCTCAAGTGTGGGATTGGGACCTATCCTTAAGCCTAAACCGATCCCGGATTCAGATCTTGTGGTGTATCGCCACAAATAACTTAGATTCCTGATGTTGAATGACCTTGGAGTGCACAAAGGAGCAATCACTGAAGGCCTTATGATTGTGATTTGAGCCTAGGCACAACAGAAATACCATGTCTGAGTTAGTCACAGACATTTGTTTGCAACATTCAAATAAGGGTTTAAACCCTTTAGACTTCGGAGGCACCTTGTCCCTTGTACACTGAAGAATTTATACTATTTAGAATCTCAATGACACAAGAGGTAGCTACGGATTCAAATGTGTTGGCACACAAAGAAAACAACTAATGTCAGTGCGCATGGATAGCGCTCATAGGCCCATACAAATCACATCCAGGGTAGAACAACGCTGATGGAGAGCCGCTGGTGTCACATGCCAATGTTCATGGGAATTGCTAAACAATGCCCTGATCAAGTTTGACAGGAGGAGAGGTGAGGAATCTGCTGTTAGATGTCGCTATCATAATACTTGTTCTCTTTGCTACAAAATACATCTTGCTCTTGTCATATTTATTTTATCTGCCTGCTTTGAGACTGCCTTTTTCATTGTACAGCAACCCATTCTCCTTAAGGCCTAGTCTGCCCCATATAAAACCTCTAATAGATACATAACTACTTGGCTACTTGTTCCACTTTATTATATCCTGGACTTTTCTCCCAATAATAAACACACTTTGAAAGTCAGTCACGTCTTATTCCACTGATCTGTTTAGGATTGTATACAAGGAATCATTTCTTCTGAAGAGGCAACAACCTTGTGGGGCAGACTGAAGTTCACACACCCTGAATCTGATTTTGACACCTGATTTGTCTTGAAAATGAGTTCTCCAAGGTAGAGCCAACTCTCCCTTACCATTCAGTATACCCAATATTACTATTAGACCTCAATGGTTTCCATACCTTGCATTTAGTATTCTGAAAGGCTTAATTCAGGTCTATGTTCCGCACTTAGTTAAGCAATCTCAGAGATGTGAGTTCATGTAAAAACTGAAATAAATGATTTTTCAGTCCATGGTTCAACAATGATTCTCTTCAAGGATTACCAATCAAGACAATATGAAACAAGATAGAGGAGTTTCTTTGAAAAAACATACCTGCTTCAATGCTTTTTTGGTGTGTTGCTGGAAGGAAGACACAAGTTTGCTTTGTACTGCTGAGTTTGAAAGGCTGCAGTCTCGACCGGAAGACACTTCATCAGAAACTTCCTTCAGGCAAACTATGAACAAAGTCAGAAAAAAAAAAAAAGTAAAAAAAAAAAATGGAGCATGTTACAAATGGGGCACAGGTAGTAAGACACATCAAATACAATATTCTGTAATACTATTTTGTCTATTCTCATATATGTTTACAAAAACAAATATAAACGACAAATAGTAAGCATAACAGTTATTTTGCAAGTCACAGAACCATAACTTACTAAGCAAGTAAAACACACCACAGACCTGCAGAAGCAGCACCCACGTATTTCAAAGCAACATATCAGTTTCAAAACTGAAATCCAACACAACTCTTCTGTTCAAGATATAAACCATATCAAGACATAAAAGTATTTCAACTAAAAGCTGGCATGATAAATCACATCTAAAGAACAAAACCACCTAACGAACTGCAAATTCTAGAAGTATTAGAATTCATAATGCAATCCTTCAGTATCATCTTTAGCTACCACCTGCAACTGAGACATAGTTAACAAGAGACAACATGCCGCGGAAAAATACATTTTTAAACTGTCTACAAGCAACAATGATGTGTAGGCAGTCAAGTCTGCAATGTCAATAATGCCATTTATTTCTATCACTGCATCAAATGGGAAGCATGATAACGAAAATGGCTGCTCGCATGATAACGAAAATGGCTGCTCACATGATGTGCGTAACATTGCCTGTTCCCACACAGTTGCTGCAGTTGTGAAATAATGTGCCTGCTTCAATAATGAAGCTCATCAGATCACACTGGATTTGCCCCACTACTTCAGCAACCAACACAAAAATTTGCTCAGAACTAAGTGCTGAAACCTAACATATCAAAATTGCCCAGATCCAACTAAGCATATGAGGGAGGCTCCGCCCATACTCCACTTCAGAACACTAGAGGGGTGTTGGTGACAAACCACCAAGATACCCTGTATACCTTAGGACCACACCTCCGAGATGTGTACCACCGATCGCTGGAAAACTCAAAGGATCTGACCTTAGAAGAGTTGAGGCTGGCACTACAAGAGCTTAATGCTTCGAAGGCCCCCAGTGGGGATGGGTTCCCTGTGGAATTTCATCAGACTCATTCTGCGACACTTGCGGACAGACTCCTAGAGGTCTTTCTGGAGGCAAAACAAGAAAGGATTCCACCCCCACTAGGCGGGAGGGCATTCTCTCCCTCATATTAAATCCAGGAGGGGGAGGCATAGGAACCCACCTCTAACAGACTGCTCACTATGATAAACTCACATCAAGATATTGTGTAAACTGCTGGCAACTAGGCTGGGGGAGGGGGAGGTAACACAGGACTTGTGACAAGGACCAATGGGGTTTCATGCTGGGTCGTGGCACAATCCCTAATCTACAATGACTCATTCATATCCTTCATGAGACCGCAGGGGTGGACCACGATATGGCACTGGTATCAACAAATGTGGAGAAAGCATTTGATACTGTCAATTGGAGTTATTTGATGTCAGTACTCCGAAGGATGAGGTTTCGGGCCGGGCTTTAGAGATTGGGTGAGGCCATTACACACCGATCACTTGGTGCGAGTCAAGGTGGGAGACTCAGTCCAGGGCACCCGAGAGGATTGTCCTCTCTCGCCCCTTCTGTTCCCCTTCACTCTTCAGCCTCTGGCAGTCCTTCTCAGAAGGATTTTAGAGCCATGGGGTATACAAGTGGGAGTCTTTAGCCATATCATCTGCTTGAATGCCAATGATGCGTTGCTTTATTTCCATTACTACAGAGAAGCAGCACAAGCATAGATGAGGCTCACAGTAGTGTTTTGGTGAGGTTTCTGGCCAGCGGGTCAACACTACAAAAAAGCTATTATTCCCCTTGTGGAGGCTAGTGGCGACACACCATGAACAGCTACCAAAGCTTGTGATTAATTGGGCTGAAAAATGTCTTAATATGAAAGCATGCAATAATATTTCTGCTTCAAATTAGTTAAATGATATCAGGATGACATCTATTGTAGCTTAATTTTTGAGTAACAAAATAGAACCCCCCCACCCCTACCTCTCCCCCTATTTGCAGGCATATCTGTTGGTCTGCTCCTCAACCTGCTTCCACTTCGAACGTGCAGGTTAAATGCCTAATTCTTCACAGTATTATAAAAAGATCTAAAGTTAAAGGTACATTAAAGCTAAAATGGGCAGTAACAAAATAATTGTTATTTAATTCTAGCTGTACTGGAACTTGATGATTGTAAGCGGGTTCTGGCGAATGAAGGATGCTAAGATGATAGAGTATAGAAGTGGCTTGAGAAATAAAACATTTTCTGCTGTCTTATTTACAGCTTCGTCAAGTATCAATGTGTGAGAACATACACAAACTAACAAACTGGAAAACGGGGGCGTTTAGAGTAAACCTTAATACACAGAGGTTTTTGAGAAATGTAAGCATAGACTGTTCAAGGGCATGGACAAATTGTGGCATTGAGGCATCCTCTTTCCTAATACTCATAGCACATCTGACTGGCAGTCATAGTGGGGTAGTGCTCAGAAAACTATTCCATTCAGTGCATTTAATTTAAGGGCATACAAAGCGACATCTGGAAAAACAGTGAGGAAAACTGGCAGTGCAATGTGCAGTTTTAAATAAGACTCACTAGAGTGACAGTTCAAGAAAATTCTCATCTTCAAGCTCGCTAATTGGACATTCAGTGTGCAATACAGCCTACTGGACTACCAGACGGTAGTGCAGTTGATACATTGTATAACTTTGAGCTGGGACCCTCGTTGCCTAAGAGACAGCCCTGTCTGGTCCTTTTTGTTTTAACATGTACAATATATATTATTATAGCTGTGTATCTAACATATCACACAAATTAAACTGTTTCTATACATTTAAATAATGGTTGTTCCCATTGCTAAGCAAAATCTTAGGGACCTCAAAAGGAGGACAGGCCAATCAGCCCCACTGAGAACAGAAACTGTGACATGCATCTTTCTGTATGACCAGATCATTTAATCAAATTATCTTCTTCTTGTACTACCAGTGAAATGGAGATTATGGGTGAGTGAAAGCACAACATTGGCTTGCTTGTTCGATATCACAGGAGGTGGGGTGTGTTGAGGACAGGGATGAAGGTTTATCAAAATATACGTTTTCAGGGCTCTTATTTATGGGTAGACATCAAGATGAAGCCTCAATGCTGCAGTTCTGATCTAGCAAGATCAGACTCCTCAAACTCAGAACAGGCATGCAACTTAGTGATGAGCTGTATGAGTCAAGGCCTCTTTTTCAAAATTCCTTATTTTAAACATTCCATAATTCCATCTCAAGGCAGAAGTGGGATTGAAATTTATTTTAGTAGGGTTTCTGCAGCTCATGGACCTGAAACCTGTCAGTGTGAAAGTCGGGGCTTCTAATCCAAGTAATGCACTACGGAAAACACCAGTTTTTTTTTCTACATTTTAAGTCAACATACGATAAAGTAGGTCTACTTTTTTTGGCCTTTATGGTGTGATAGGGCTCCAAAGTTAACAAACAGATAAGGACCACCAAGATTAAAAGACAGGGACTAAGGAAATTGCAGTGTAGTATTTTGTGGTACTGCAAAAAGACTTGAATGTGGAGTGACACACAGGGGGTCATTCTGACCCCGGCGGGCGCCGGCCGCCTGGCGGAAACCGCCCAAAGACCGCACCGCGGTCAAATGACCGCGGGGGTCATTTAAACTTTCCCGCTGATCACCCGCCGGCCCAGCGGGAAAGCCCCTACAAAGAGGAAGCCGGCTCCGAATGGAGCCAGCGGATTTGCAGGGGTGCGACGGGTGCAGTGGCACCTGTCGCGATTTTCACTGTCTGCTAAGCAGACAGTGAAAATCTTTGTGGGGCCCTGTTAGGGGGCCCCTGCACTGCCCATGCCACTGGCATGGGCCCCCACGACACCCATTCCCGCCAGCCTCTTCCTGGCGGTGTAAACCGCCAGGAACAGGCTGGCGGGAAGGGGGTCGGAATCCCCATGGCGGCACTGCTTGAGGATTCCCTGGGCCAGGGGAAAACCGGCGGGAAACCGCTGGTTCCCCTTTTCTGACCGCGGCTTTACCGCCGCGGTCAGAATGGCCTGGGAAGCACCGCCAGCCTGTTGGCGGTGCTTCCTCTGCCCTCCACCCTGGCGGTTTGAAACCGCCAGGGTCGGAATGAGGGCCACAATCTTTTCCTTCGATCCTCTACACTCAGCAGAATAGTCTTAATTACTGATTGTTAATTACTTTTCTTCCTTCTGTCAAAAGGGTTTCCTGACAAGCATTTTTGGGTGCATATATATGGATGCTAAATATTTTAACAGTCTCACAACAATGGCAACTGAGACCAGCTTTGAAGAGAAAACTGAAACTGCCCCTCCTAAAATGGCTGCTAGACAAAAAGCTGACTCTTAAGCATTGACGAGGAGAACCAACAGAAGCTTCTATGGACAAACTAGAACACAATGTCAATTAACATGCGATTTAAGTCAGAGTGGGGACATTTTAAATAGATTTAAATCTGGGAAAGGAGACTAATTTAATATTTTTTTCAACTTTAACATACACAGAATATCTACAACAATGACAAAAGCAGACTAATATATAAGAATGAAAGACAGCTCTCCTGTTCAAACAGAAGTATTTATATTTGTCTTGGCTGATCAACAAGGTGTCATTGAGATGATTATGTGGTTATATGCTTAGAGGTACTTTGGAGCTAATAAGAATATCTGCCAGTCGCTGAGATGTCCAAATATGTTTGGAAATAGGTTTGAAAAGGTTCTGTAGAATACATGACAAAATAATTAACAAAGGTTATTATATGGGATACTATAAAATTCCTTCTACTTGTCCGTGTTTGAGAATGCACATCAGTTCGTCTTCTAAGCTACTGCAACAAATAAATAATTTGTATGATGATGTTTGTACCTTGTTATAATAAACCCAATGTAGACATATTCATATCAACTTGCTTATTACTTGTAACCCTAACTTTGAAAATTATCTTCCAGTATATGTTTTCGTGGGCACTGAAGATATATGGCACACTGCCTTAGTAAGTTTATGAAAAACATTTACGTTATTTATTTCCAGCGAGAATCCAGCTCAAGTACCATAGTAATGAGGTGCTATTACAAGATGAGTTGGCGTGGAGGGGTGTTTAGTTACACATATTTACACCTTGAGACAAGGACTCACAAACATTTTGATCAAGTTACAGCGCCTGGTTAGTACCTTGGGCTGTGGCTTCTAAGAACAGCAATGTAGCCTCTAGACAACACCCTGTAAGGAAGAATAATTAATTTAGCCAAAAGACCTTAGTTGTGTTAGTAACATTATATATTATGTACAGGAACTACGCTATTTGAGATTTGAAAATATTCCGCCAGCACACCACATCAGAGAAACTTTATTTCTTATGTGTGTCAATTGCAGCCTTGTGCTTGAATCAAGCTACAAGCTTTGTCAATGCTTTTTGCCAATTGCAAGCATCCATAAAGAGACATGCATATGTGTGCTATCAATTTGTAAATGGATTTTGTAGGAAACAAAAGCCATTGTAACACAGCCACTTACATTAATACAAGCCTGGTGGCACATGGCCCTTTTTAATTTAACATTCATGCCATGATAATCCATTTTATAATACTGCATTCCTATAAAATACTCCTATTCAAAGTTTTTAATTGTTCCCATCATATAAGGAAATCAGTTTTGTTCCAGTTACCGTCTTGCAAATCAATGGATACAGAATACAGATCCTGTGCTTCTCTTCATGAAATGCTTAATTTTAAGGTTTCATTTACCATGTTCTAATAACAAGAAGGGCTTTAATCTTCATGTGCAGTTCCTAACGCATAAGATATTAAGTTTGTAAGTAAAATAACCAGTTGTAAAACAACAAAAAAGTGAGTGTAGCTTCGATTAAAAGTGCATTCCAAAGACAAGGGGTTTCTTATTGTTTAGATTTCTATGACACCTTTATTGTTGTTAAGACTTTAAGGCATAGTTAACTCTCATCTCGAGGAATAGCCACAAGATGATGTCCTTCTCACACACAGGTAACATAGGACTTTTAAAAAAAATCAGAACTAATTAGACTACGAAATTCTATTTAGGTTTTGCATAAGCCAACATCGTTGGAAAAACAGACATGTAATATACTTACTTTTAGGGGCCAGCCCTCTTCATGCATTGGTCTGCAGTAGTTTCAGTCAAATTTTTCTTCCATCGCCTACTACAGCTTACAGCATGAGCCTACAGGGAAGTCTTATTTGGCTGTTGGGTAGCTTCATTCATGGCATTCAACCATTTCACAAGAAGCACATCCACAAAGCAAGTAGTTCCCTTCTGTGCCAGGGACTATTATAGCAAGCTGTGATATTTAAGACCAAAACAATATTTTTTGCTGTTTTTTTTTTGTAGTTTGCCAGTGTTGGTTTCTATGTTTCTTGGGTTTATGTGCAAGTTAAGAAATATATTTACAAGGTTATTTCGAAAAGGGGATGAATGGAAAAAGTGAGCCAAGTGGATGGGAGTCGGAAAGACAACCGGACATGAAACGCAGAAGGAAATCTGAGTAAAAGAGTGCTATTAATGAGCTAATGTTGATCAACTTCATAGCACAGATTTTTTCAACTTATTTGTGGCACATTCTAACACTAAAACAAACACCGAGTTGATGGAAGGTATACTTCCAACTAATATCAGCCACTGGCAATCTCTTGGGTCTGCATCCCAGTAGATATTTATTTTTGTCCACCATGCTACCTCATGCATGACCCTGCCATTCGCAAATCAGCCTTGGTCCTGCTCCAACAGGGACCAGACCAATGTAAACTGTCAGGCCAGGACCCCCTCAGATGGGGAAACAACCTCAGCCAGGTTTCAGCACACTACGCTCTAATTATTGAGGTACAACCAGAGTCTGGTGGTGCACTGAGCAGAGGACTCACATCTAGGAATTTGCACTAGGAGTTTCTACTGCAACATACCACAAGGTGACACGAGGCATGTTACATTTTTGAAGTCTTTAAAACAGAGTGAGAGACTCCTAAAACTTGTAATTGTAAAATTGGAAACTCTTTTTTCCTCTTGTAGCATCTCCGAGCCTATTGAATTAGAAAGGGGGTACAAGAAGACAACTCAATCCAAATATTGATTCTCGTGGAAGGATTTAAATTCACAAACTGTAGGCAAACAGTGAATGATCATCCTTGAAACAAATAAAAGTATGGATGTTTATCTTACACTCTACAAAGTGCATTAAACTATAAAGCATCCAACACAGATGAGTCAGCTGAATGCAAGCAGCTGGGCACTTTTGAATCAATCAGCCTAATAATGAAGGGGAGAGGCTGATGAGGCTACTAAAAAAGTCCCAGAAAGTTAAGTATTGAGGAGGAGGCATCCCTAACATCATAATACATATCAGATTCCTATCCGAGATGAACAAGAGTAGTACATGGCATTCTGTGTCAGGGCGGGAGGCGAGGATTGTGCTTAACTTACTTGCTTTATTAACGTTCCAGAAGCTTCAACTTGACCATATAAACTTCCTTTCCCATGAGCCTTAGGGAAAGAAACTATACAAACGACAACCAATCAAGGTAGAGTCTCGTAAAATGCATCACTTCCTCAGTACAACTTCCTCTTCTTTTCTGCTGCCCAGCAAGACAAGTAGCGTCTTTCTTTTCTCCACATTCAGTGATTTATTGTCAGTTATTTATTCCGCTGTCATTTTCTTCTTACGAGAACTGAGTGTTGAGCCACAGGAGCGCCTGAGATTGACATAGCTCAAGTGGCAGTGGTATTTTCAACCCCTAGGAGGACGAGCATGCGATTCCAGCAGGCTCTTCTTCTGTGCACGCGCGCGCTTCTGAAATTAGTGACAGAAGCAGTTGAAGTGCATCGTTTTCTTTCACCTCCCCGGTTGTGCCAGTTTTTGGACCCTGAGCTGCCTGCATCCTGACGCCCGTTCACTCAGGTCTAAAGTGTCTAAATTATTGTAAATCGCAACCGGACACTCACCAAGCGCATCAGAAGTCTGCAGTTGTTTGCATTTGTGATCCTCGCAAACTTTATAGGTTGCAGTGGAGCCAGCCCAGTCAAAGTATGTGTTTGGTACCCTGAACTACAGTGCATGGCCCTGGGCTAAGACCCTCAGGCGCACCATGCCTACAAAAGCTACGCTAGGTTATCCAGCTCCAGCTCCATTACTAATGTCTTAGGCACCCTAAAAGCCTCCCTGCCTGCGGAGTCAAGCCAGATCCTGGTGCTTCACCAGCTTGCATATTAGGTCTCTGACTGGCCTATTTGCACGAGGAGGGTCTCCCCCCATCACACTTTAGGAAAGTGCTACTGCCCACGGAATACTGCTCTGCATTGGAGATAAAAGACAGCCCTGACCAAAATGGTAGCAGAATATTTCAAGGAAGAGACCCTTCAGGTTCTTCTTATAGACGACAAATTTTGCAAAGTAGTAGATGCTTCCATACAGCAGGCTGTAGCGGCGGCCATCGAACCCTTAAAACGCAGTCACCTAGAACTAGCCCATCGTTGCCCAGTCCTATTTAATTTCTCAGACAATCCTTGTCCTGAATTTCTCCCTCCACGCCAACCAACTCTGAAACGCAAGTGCAAGGAACCCATAGATCTAGGGGCGTTCAATTGCCTCAAAAAGTCTCTCCTTTCCCGTCTAGAACCCTCAGGGGAAGATGACTCCGCCGGTACTCTCAACAGGGCACTCACTTTTTCCGACCAGGACGAGTGTGATTCTTCAGACGAAGCAGGTCCCTCCCGTCTTCGGCATCTGGCCTCGACAGACTCTAAATCCCAAGAGCCACTTTTGGATATGTTGGAGCAAGAGGATCTGGTCAATTCCTGTTCATAGGAATGGGCCCCCATAGAGAAAGTATCCCAATACGTGGCCAGCTGCCTGAGAAAACCTTTAGATAAGGAAGTGCATGCTTGTCTTAAAGCTGAGTGCCCCCGTCCAGCCATCCCGGGGAAAGTTGTCCTCACTCCAGAATTGGACACCAGAAATATATCCGTGACCCAAAGAAGAGAATTGATAGGTCCTGGAGCTCGTGCCAGGACAAGCTTCTAAATGTCAGTGGCCCACTCAAAAAAATCTCAGGCCTGGCGGAGGAGGCCAAAACCAAAGGGACTCCCGGTTCACCAGAGACCCTCTCGGGTTGGGCACAGCGAGCAGTTATCTTTTTAGGAAACGCAAACTGTGCTCTATCCACAGAGCGAAGATGCTCTTTTCTCCTGAAGGTAGAACCCAAATTGGGGGATTTGTTGCCCACAGAGTCAGGGCCAGTGTTGCTGAGAGTCCTTTTTGGGAGCCTTTCAGTAAGGAGTTAGGTAAATTTGTAAGCACCTTTACCTCTCTGGATAAGGCACAGACCTCCATTAAAAAGATTTTCCATCCACAAATTTGTATCGGGCCAGCTATGGAAGGAGGCACTCGGCTGGCCGTTTCAACATCCAAGGCCCTTCTCCTCGAAGCTCCAAGAAGCCACAGGACCAGCCTCGTCAGGAGGAATTCTTCCAGACCAGACGGTCAATTCCGCGGACGCCATGCCAGAGGTGCCTCTAGGGCTCAGTTCCAAGCCCAAACAGGTAAGAGTCTCCGATCCCTCACAACTGACTGCGAGAGGCAGACTAGCACACTTCAGTCACTATTGGGAAAGGATTACCTTCGATGCTTGGGTGTTGCAGACTATCAGGGTTTTTTTTTATATGGAGTTTTACGGTACCCCAGTGCAACCTTCACCCCACGCTTGCTAAGATTTTCGCTAGAGCAAGTGGGTCTAATAGACTAGTAGGTCGAAGAGAAAGGATGCAATCTCCAAGACCTCTCTTCACCCAAGAGGCTTCATCGGAAATATCGTCCTGGTAGAAAAATGAGATGGCATTCAGAGACCAGACATAAACCTCAGAGAGGTCAGTGGTTGGCTCATCTACCACCACTTCAAGATGGAGGGAATCGATCTTTTGCGTAACCTGCTAAGACCCAAAGACTGGCTGGTCCAATTGAATCTCCAAGATGCTTACCTGATGGTTCCAATTTTCCCACTCCACCGCAGATTCTTGCAGTTCGGATGGAGAGGGCAGGTCTACGAGTTCAAGATGCTGCCTTTCGGTCCATCATCTGCCTCTTGGTGTTTTACCAAGCTCCTCAAACCGGTAGTGGAACATCTCATGGCGCAGGGGTTTCATCTCATCATCTACTTGGACTGCCTCCTTCTCATTGACCAATGTCCCCATTGTCTAATGCACCAACTTCAGACGAAAGTGCAACTGCCGGAGAGTCGGGGGTTATAATTAATGGCGAAAGTCTCTCCTCTCTCCAGCCAGACAAACTACTTTTCTGGGTTTTGTTACAGATTCTGTGGAAAAGACCCAGAGTCTGCCATCCTGCAAGGTCTCAAAGATTCACAGGGAGCTCAAGAGAACCTTAGCCAGAAATTCAACGTCTCTACAGCAGATTGTCCAGATAGTATGATTACTCTCTTCATCCTTCAAGGGTTACTCTTTTCATCCATCCATTTTTCCAGGCCCTCTTCATTACAGGGCCCTTCAATGCCTAAAGGCCACAAATCTCTGCAAACATCTCCAATACTCAGAGCAAGTTCCTCTAACAGAGGATGTAATAGAGTAGATGAAATGGTGGCTCGCACATATGGAGGCCTGGAACGGACGGGCCATCTTCGGCATAAACTTAGTTATCGAGTCAGATGCTAGCAAATCCAGCTGGGGCGCTCATTGCAGGGGCTCCATTTTAGGTGGAAAGTGGTCTGAAGAGAACAACGTCTACATATCAATTGATTGGAATTCATGGCGGGGTCTTTCGTGATAAAGTGTTAGACCAAGGACAAGGCACAATGCAACGTTATCCTAATAATGGAAAATCTCTCTCCAGGGAGATATATCAACCAGCTTTGGGGGGAGCCAAATCGAAGGCTCTGGCAGATTTGGCCAACACCTTCTGGGAATTCTGCCTAGCCAACGCGGTCTCAATTACTGGAGAATATTTACCTGGTGGGTCCAAGAGTATCGCAGATTGGTGCTCAAGACAATGGTCCGACTCGAGCCTATGGCAGTTAAAACTATCAGGCTTCAAAAGATTAGAGGCTCTGTAAGGGCCTTTCTTACTCGACCTATTTGCATCCCAGTTGGACCATCAACTCTAACGGTATTTCAGTTAGAGGCCAGACCCTCTAGCAACAGCGCCCAACGCCTTCCTGCAGAACTAGTCAAAGGAGAAGGGTTATGCGTTCCCTCCTTTCGCGATGATAATGCCGTCAACAGGGGGTCCAGATAGTTCTTATCACTCTTTGTTGGAGATCTCAAGTTTGGTTTCCAGTTTTTCTGGAACTTTGTTGGGATTCTCTAATCCTTCTACCCCACGTTCCGGATCGCCTTCGAGATCACCTGGGCAACAATCACCCATTGATAACACAAGGGCAAATGCCTTTGATGGCCTTGCGGATTTCAGGCAATGTTGGAACGCAGTCACCTCTTCCTGCTGGCACACCCTCCGCCAACTCTGCAAAATCTTCAAATAGATCCCCGTCGACTGCTGCAAAACAATCACCCACGCCCTATTCACTAGCAAGCTCGACTACAGCAACACACTCTACGCTGGCACCACAACAAAAAACATCAGGAAACTACAACTTATCCAAAAGGCTGACGCATGACTGGTCCTGAACCTCCCCTGCCAAGAACACATCTCCCAAAACCTGAGGACCCTCTATTGGCTCCCAGTAGAGAAGTGAATCAGCTTCAAACTACTCACCCACACCTACAAAGCCCTGCACATCGGACCGGCCTACTTGAACCACTGCATCTCCTTCCATAACCCTGCCAGACCCCACTGCTGAGCCGAGCAGCTGCTAGCTACCGTCCCCACACATCCCGAAAACCACCGCCGGAGGAAGATCTTTCGCATACCTCGCAGCCAAAAGCTGGAATAGCCTGACTAAGCACCTCAGACAAAGCCCATCTCTCACCATCTTCAGGAGGAATTTCAAAACATGGCTCTTCAAATGAGGCCCAGACCCACCACCAGCGCCTCAAGACCCTTGTGGGTGAGTAGTTGTGCTTTACAAGAACTGATTCATTCATTCATTGACTGGAGAGTTCCAGGCCTTTCGCTGGAAATGAACGAATGCTGGCAGCAATCTGGCCAGTGGGCACCAACAAGCGCTATAGATCAACATTGTCGAGATGGGTATGTTGGTGTCTTTCAAATGACCAAGATCCCTTGGGGTGCGTGGTGGTCCTCATTTTTAATTTCTTAAGCCTTTTTGGCTTCACAAGGTTTGGCTTACAGAACGATAAATTTGTATAGGTCTGTTATCGCCACGGGCATTTACCGATGGAGGGCTCCCGGGTTGGGGAACATCCACTGGTGTGCAAGCTCATGAGAGGGATCAGGTTGACTCTTCCACCTGAACCATGATACACAGTTCTTTGCGATGTGAATGATGTCCTTAATCTGTTCCGTTCATGGCAAAGGAATGAGTTCCTATCTCGGAAGGAACTATCAGCTAAGTTTGCCACACTCCTGTGTCTTATTTTGTGTCGCTGAGTGTCAGACGTTACGGGTCGGGTTTTTACTCCACAAGGGATGAACTTTCACATCACCATGCACACGAAGACACATGCAAAAGTGATTTCCTGTCCACCGTTCAATATATTTCCAAAATTGTGTGTGGTGCGCTGTCTCAAAGCTTACGAGGATATGACAGACGAGTTCCGTCCCCCAGGAGAGTGGCAACTTCTGGTTTCCATCAGAAAGCCTTATTAATCAGTGTTGTCTCCCAGCATTGCTAGGTCGGTCCGATGGGTAATGCAAAAGGCAGGCGTAAACACCTCACTGTTTGGTGCACATTCTGTGCGAGGAGTGATGGCTTCCAAGGCTTTCGGCCTCTGTGCTCGGTTAGAGGATATCATTAATGCTGCAGATTAGTCCTCAGATTCCATGTTCAAGAGGTTTTAGTTTAAACCTGTTGTGGACATGGCTTCCCTGGGGGTGGATAAGCTTTGGACGAGCATAATCCTCACCTACGGTCCTGACATAGAATGAAAAATGTCCTAGTGGACATGAAGGAAAGTTTCAATTATATCAAGGACACGGAGGCGAGGATATTACCATCCACAGTTCTTACGATAACCTGTCTCCCATCTCACATGCTATTTATTTTTAATTCACGGCTAAACTATGCAACAGACGTAAGGTTTCAGTATCTCCATTAATGTGATGGTTGAAATAAAATGGTCTCTGTTAGAATTGTAGAGTTTGGTTGTTTTGACTTGATAATTTACACTTAAGAACAACTGCTTCTCCTGTGATTTTTCCTTTCTGGTCCGAAAGACGTAAACTGTATTATGAGGGGATCTGATTTATGATTTTTTCTCTCTCATTTAAGGATGTAAAAGGAACTGAGCGAAAGAGAGGCGTTTTCTGGTAGCATTCAAGAAAGAGGAAGTTGTGCAGAGGAAGTATTGCATTATACTGGATTGGTTGTTGTCTGTGGAGTGTTTTTCTCTAAGATTAATGGGAAAGGAAGTTTATATGATCAAGTTGAAGCTGCTGGGACATTAATAAAGAAAGTAAATTGAGCAGAATCCTCACCTTCGTGTCTTTAATAGAATTTAAACTTCCCTTAATGTCCACTAGGACATTTTTTCAATTTCTTGCATATGTCAGGCATATGAACTTAAAAATGAGGGTTACAAAGGCAGGGACTGTCTACAATTATAAATGCCTTAAATCAATCAACACAATTACAAAGGCGAGGCAAAGTAAGAGCCCACTACAAAAGGTTTGAAAAAACATATATAAATCACAAGTCTACTCGTGAATAAGATTTAACAATCCTCACTAACACAGAGGATTGTGCTCCAAGGAAGTGCAATCTAACCCTCGTGCTCTAACACATGAGTGTGAGAACAAAAGGGGCATTAAAGGCAGCAAAGAAAGGGCCAGAGTTAAGACTTCAATTAGCAAGGGGTTAGAAGGGGCAGACCTTTGCAAAGGACAGGAAAAGTAGAGGGTGTGTTGCAGATTACCTGGCACTTGGGGAGCACATGAAAATAAAGTTTGAATGGATTGATTGGGTGGTAACAAAGTTAAGATTAGAAGAGGGCAGTATAAGGGAGAAAGTAACTTTCTGCAGATGGGGCAGGTCCAATTTCAGAGACACGAGATACTGCTTGAAGAGAATATCTTTAGTTACCTCTTGCAGATGGTGAGGGATGGCACATGGCTAATCTGAACTGGAATGGAGTTCCAGGCTCTCAAGGAATAAAAGGAGGAAGCATGGTCTCTCGTCTTGAACTTTTTGCGCATCTTGAATTCCAGCCTCATCTGCTGCTAAGAATCTCGTGTGAGCCTGCAAAAGTCTTGATCTTGCTTTCCAGTCAAGGACCTCTGAGAAAGTGAGCATGAAAATGTAGAACATTTTGCAGGCATTCTAGGTGGCCTCAGGAATGCTAGGCAGTAGAGACTTGCCATTTTAAGGTAGCTTCATTATGAATCTGCAATTCTTTCATGCTTATTGCACCTACCCACCTGGCATCTTTAAACAAAGAGGGACTGAGGATGTCTTAGTATTTGCTCTTTCTTCCTTGCAGTTGCCAAATCAAGGAGGATGCTTCCAACTTTCATTTGCAAACCAATTGGCAGAATAAAAAGAATCTGAAGATGACAACTAATTACTGGAGCATGGTGGACTTATGCCCAAGATCGTAGTCAGTGGTACAGGATCCATCTATTGTTGATGCCTAAACTTTATGAAAACATTATGCATAAGAAAGTTTCATGACACAACCATTAGGTGGCAGAATAATTCACAGAATGTGAATCTAGAATTGGTAAACAATGTAAAATTGCAGAACACACCTATGCCCTTTACTATGAAGGTACCTCACAATATGGCTTCTCATACACATATTGTGCATGCCAAACTAAAGCAGTATACTAACCACCCACTGATATCAGAGCCTAAGGATGATTAATAGTTTATAGCGTGCTATCAAAGTGTTGTAACAATCATAGTATGCATCATACCAACCGGCTTCATAACCATTACACTTACATCTTACTTTATATAAGCAAGGTCATCAGCAAAAAACGCAAAGTTAGGTCTTTTTGTCCATCTATAAAGGAAGTGTCTGACTTTAGTGCATACTTTTTAATCTTAATATAAAGACATAATGAATGTGCATGCACATACAATTAAGTCTCCTTTGTGAAAATGGCCACCATCTTTATGGAAAAAAGCTTTAGTGTTTTGTGTTCTCTAATTCTTCACCAATGAAAGACTGACTGACTCTGGTTGCAACCTAAAGCTACATAGTCAGAAACCTTGGGTTACTTAAATGTAATGTTAAAAATAAAAATAACCGTATGAATAGCAAGTAACTTAAAAGATACTGAGAAATGTGTTGTACTTTAGATCACTGCGTAAAAACAGCTATTTAGAGTACCTCCTAATCAGATAAATAAACAATTAATTCCTACATGCAGCTATGTCTTTTAATGTGAGTATTCACACAAAATGAGGATTAAGCTTGTTGGTAACATGGAAAACTGAACTTTGGGTTAAAGAGTGACATTGAAAAGACAGCATTACAACACTATTACAAATTAAATTATGTGTTCTGTATACTTCTTTCAGATCCCAGTCTTTTAACCTGCAGTAAAAAAATACAGAGCACAAACTGTTTTTTAATAAGCATTGAATTTTCAGAAGTGTATTTGGAGCAAGCTAGTTAATCATTTCATAATGGCTCTTGAGTCAGTCTAAAATCTGTGCTTCAGTAGGGATTACTGTAAAATATATGGAGCAACAAATGTATTCAGACAGAGGATGAGCTGCATATGCTGGAAATCAATTCAATGCTGTTAGTACTGCTTATCAAAGCTAATCACAGTATCACTGCCAACTGTCATTTAGGTTAAAATATTTACAGATTTGGCATCTGATTAGGCCAGATCTAAGAACAAGACTAGCAAGTTGCTGTTCCCTGCAAATATCCATATGCCTCTACTCACAGGAACATAGTGTATTTAAGCATGATTCTCCTACACAGGCAAAAGAAGGAGAATTTAAGACGTTTTCTAGCAGTTGTCTATGTAAAGCTAGCATCATATTTACCTCCGTTTTCTTCACCGTTACTATTGTTAGAGTCTGCCATCTCAGTGCTATCTAACTCGGACTCGCATCCTATCTCCGGTGTTCCTTCATCTGAGCAGGTAGATTCTTCTTTCTGTTAGAGAAAGGCACAAACAAAAAAATCTTAGTACTCAGAAAAGGCAGAGAAAAGTGCACAATGAAACAGATTGTAAAACGTAAAATGCATACTGACATCCCAACTCAAAGCAAACACAAAAGAGTAGAATTAACTATTTTCAGCTAGATTTGCTCCTATTAGCGTTTGTAAAGGAAAGTCCCCAATTCTTAAAGCTATAAATTTATGAAAATCAGAAACACATGCATATGCCAGCGGAAATCTAACTTGTCATGGGAACGTAAGATGCATCTCAATTATTTTTTCTCCATAGAGAAACTATTAATCTTCTGTGGAAATTAATTTCCCCATCCCACAATAACATATAGGGTTGCCTGTGTCGTTTTCACATCCATTTTGTACATTTGCTCTAGCCATCTAACGTGGAAAATGCCAATTGTATTTTCCAACTTGTAGGTGGGAAGGTTTAGCACCACCTACTGAATTATGACTGTGGTCCTTGACCTCCTTCCCACTCTTTCCTCAAAATGTCATTATTCCCACTCCAAATCCAATTTGAATAATGAAGGTTCCATATACAACTGGATTCTTAGAAATTGGATTTTCAGGCATAAATGTCCAAAAATGCACAAAGTGCTTTGTGAGTGCAGTTCTAAATGTTTGCTATCTGGGGCGAACTAGTCCTATAAACATTAAGGCCCTTATAACAAGTGTGGTGGTTCGAGGTCCTTGGTGACAGTCAGAGCGCCCGCCCCATTACAAACTTGGCTGGCGGACGCGCCTTCAGACCGTGTCCTGCCAGGAACATGGTTCCTGAAGTAGTGACAGCAGCCTGAGTTGTACTCAGCCCGATGAACTCAGCGCCACCTGGCTGATTACAACTCCACTTTCCGCCAGCCTTTCCTGGTGGAAAGCCAGTGCCGGGAGGCCCCTGCAGCGGCCCCCTTGCCTGGCACCAGAGAGTTTTTGTTTTTTGGGGTGGGGGCGCTGGGTATGGGTGTCACAGCCATGGTGGTGGCATCCTGCCCGCCAGTTTGGAAGTCCTGTGGTGGGACCACCAAACTCATAATGAGGGTATAAATATATTAATACCGACGTCATCTAGAGTTATCAAAAGTAATGCAACAAAATGAGGAGGCAAATGAAAGAAAATATGTAAATTCAGGCCAATATACAGCCAAGAAAATAGTACCAACCTGTGGCAATGGCTCTTCAGCAGGAGTATCATCAATCGGCTCACATGCCTTGATTAAACCCTGGTAGGGAGTAAAAAAAACACAGAATCTTTTACATTTCACACACCTTTATCTACAAGTGTCAGGAGACAAATCATTCATGGATCCAAGATAGAGTGAAAACTAGCAGCTCCAGTACCACACCCTTTTGGCAGTATTACTGAATCCATTTTCCAGAAAAAGCATGTTATTTCTCCAATTCTAAAAATAGGAACCAAAGAGGATTCAACGAGTTTCTAGAAAACCTTAAGTTGGAGAACAAATATAAAAGGCTGGTATCATTCTTGTGATAATGCTCAGCAAAAGTTTAATTTGTTGTTACTTTGCTAGGCAGATCTCAACTTATGTAAGAAATAATGCTGAGGAATTAACTGTGGATAACCTGTTGCCAAGCTCTGCTTACATTGTTTAGAATAAATTCACAAAAGTATTTAATAAAAGTGTGACTAACCTAAGGTTGCTTTGAAAATAACTGAGGGGGAGGATCACTGCCCTCAGAACTGTAACTGCTGCAATTCAGCCGCAATTTGGAAATAGAAAGGCTAAGATGCCTAAAAATTGGTAACACTTTTGCCGAGTACCTTGTTTTAATCAAGCTGTACCTTTTCCTATTGACAAGAAACGTGATTGGCAGCTTTAATTTCAATTGAAATCTGAGTTTGGTAGAGACAAAACCAAGTGTCTCTCTTGCATCCCTAAAGAACAGAAATACCTCAGAATGCTTCACCACCTGCCAAATATATTTATCTTGATGCAACGGAAATTCATTCTTTTCACCCATACCAACCATCACAGGAAAGATCACAGGGGAAGATTTGGGGGATAAGCAGAACATAGGAAGGGTAAACGTATAAAGGAAAGGGAAGACTGGGCTTATGCTGGGAAGACACCAGACAAGAAGTGGGGTTAATATAAGAGTGTATTCATTAGGTTACCATAAAGGTATGTTTCTGTATGTAGTTATTTGTATAACACACGCAACGTCTAGGGTGAGCGGGAATCCACTACATTTTACTGGTAGCTTCCTTCCAGAAAATGACGTGGAAGAGCGCTAGTGGTCTGCAGTAATACATGGACATTTGTAGTAAGTGAAACCTGCATGAAAACGCTTTGTCAATACCCTATTCAATGAATTATGAAGACCTATCACCGAAAGCAAACTGTGAATTGTGCAAGTCTAAAGACAGTATCTCATATAATGAGCAAATCCAATTGTTGATCTCTTGAAAATGTATATATATTAATGATACCAGCCAAAGGTATGCCCCAAATAGCTATCACCCTGCACACTGTAGCCATGACAGTATGAACTTTCAACATCTGTTCCTACATAGCATGGAGGCCAGAAATGTGAGTTGGGCGCCAGAACCCCCAGCAGCAGCCACACACAATTTAGTTATCTGGTGCATGTAGGTGTTTGCTATATATGGCTGTCAGGCTCCATAAATAGCAGAGTAGGCCAGGTTTTCAGGCAAACATATTGAGTGATGCTAGTTCTTCCATCTTAGGTTTTCCTACAGAGGCCAAGATTTCTCAACTTTCTGATCTGCAAGGAAGATGTGAAGTAATATGCCAGCTGCATGTACATAAAAAAGTCCATTACAGGACATTGGTGTGGCTAGGCTTTGCATTACATCATTTGATGGAAAGTTGTTCCTTCTGCTTGGTTTCTGAAAAGTTCCAAGTATTGCATTATATTTCATGGAACTTTAAAGATAAGAGAATAACATTGCCTTCAAACAAAAACACGTACCCAGCCAGTCTTTTCTGTCCATCCTTGTCTTCTGATTTTTACAATTTCCTCAACTACATTCCCTCAGCTCCAGCTAGCATTTATGTTTTTGCATGACTCAGACGCTGTTCACTGTACTTTCATTCATCTATGCACCATCCAAAATCCTCCTATCATAAGTCGCCTCTTACATTAACGTAGTGGACAGTCCTACCTACTGTTCTGAAAGTGACTTTTACATGTTGGATGCCCGGCCTCATATTGTGGACTTATGGTTGGCAACATACAGGAGCTCCACCTATGTCGACTCTCACCACAACCTCTGAAAAGTTTTTAGAAAAACAAGGACACTCTCAGACCTAACTACTAGATGGTGGAATTTTGCAAAGCATGTGAATCTAGAAGATATTTCATGCTGCAAAGCTACTTGTCTATTAGGGGTCTGGCAAGGTGGCACCGGATTAAGGGAGGCCAGTATTCAACAGAAAGGCAAAAGTCTTAGGTAGCCTCTTTGGACAGAAGAGAATCAGTATTATTCATGACTCTTCTGCATTAATCGAGAACGAAACAGATTCCAAATGAGGCTACATTTACACAAAAGGTGTTGGTTTGCTGTTAAATCTATCTTCTACCTCAATCTGCTCATTCTGTGAGGGGAGGGGCTGGGGACCTGGATAGAACACCTGTTGCCCTAGAGCAAGCACTACTTTCCCTGCGTGTCTTAGAAATCTTGGCTGCATATCCTAATCTCTTAATATCTTAATGGGCTCTGAAAGAAAAAGACAGTGCTGATTTTTTTTCCAATAACACATGCACAGGGTACCCTCATTACACATCTGTAAGGAAATGCCTCCTTGGCATGGTTACCCCCTGACTTTTTGCCTTTGCTGATGCTATGTTTTGAATTGAAAGTGTGCTGAGGCCTGCTAACCAGGCCCCAGCACCAGTGTTCTTTCCCTAACCTGTACTTTTGATTCCCCAATTGGCACACCCTGGCATCCAGATAAGTCCCTTGTAACTGGTACCCCTGGTACCAAGGGCCCTGATGCCAGGGAAGGTCTCTAAGGGCTGCAGCATGTATTATGCCACCCTAGAGACCCCTCACTCAGCACAGACCCACTGCTTACCAGCTTGTGGGTGCTAGTGAGAACAAAATGGGTAAGTCGACATGGCACTCCCCTCAGGGTGCCATGCCAGCCTCTCACTGCCTATGCAGTATAGGTAAGACACCCCTCTAGCAGGCCTTACAGCCCTAAGGCAGGGTGCACTATACCATAGGTGAGGGTACCAGTGCATGAGCACTGTGCCCCTACAGTGTCTAAGCAAAACCTTAGGCATTGTAAGTGCAGGGTAGCCATAAGAGAATATGGTCTGGGATATATATGTAAAATGTCACTCCACTGCGCATGGGCATCGACTCCATGTTAGATTGTTTTCCCGCAGAGGGTAAGGTAGGAGTGATAGAGTATAAAGAAAAGAGATGTCCATGCTAATGGAATGTTAAATATATATATCTATCTATCTACATATGTACAAATGTTGTTAACTTTAATGACTACAGGCTGCCGGGAGGGTGCATATCAATCTGCAGCAGAACATGCCACAAACAGATGTACACTGGGTAAGTGACATTTTCCGTTCAATGGCATGTGTAGCTGCAGATACACATGCTGTGCATAGACTACAAAGCAGTTAGTCCTCCCATAAAAGCCGTGGTTAGCCTGTAGGAGTTGAAGTCGATTGAAATAATGTTCTGAAAACAGCTTGACCTACTGTGGCTTGCTGTGTTGCTAAAACATCTACACAATAGTGTTTAGTAAATGTATGTGGTGTTGACCAAGTAGCTGCTTTACATATTTCAGCCATTGGTATGTTCCCTAAAAGCCATTGTAGACCCTTTTTTCCTTGTGGAATGTGCTTTAGGAGTAACTAAGAGTTGTCTTTTGGCTTTAACGTAGCATATTTGGATGCATCTTACTATCCATTTTGCTAATCCTTGTTTTGAAATGGGGTTACCAGTATGAGGTTTTTGAAAAGCTATAAACAGCTGTTTAGTTTTTCTGAATGGTTTCGTTCTACCTACATAGTACATTAGTGCTCTTTTAATGTCTAATGTATATAGAGCTCTTTCTGCCACAGAATCTGGCTGTGGGAAGAAGACTGGTAGTTCCACTGTTTGATTAATATGAAAAATTGATACCACCTTTGGTAGACATTTAAGGTTAGTTCGTAGTACAACTTTATGTTTGTGTACTTGAATGAACTGTTCTTCAATAGTGAAAGCTTTAATTTAGCTGACTCTTCGCAATGATGTAATTGCGACTAGGAAGGCAACCTTCCATGTTAAGAATTGCATTTGACATGAGTGCATAGGTTCAAATGGTGGGCCCATACGTCTGGTAAGCACGATGTTTAAATTCCAAGAAGGAACTGGAGGCTTTCCGGGTGGAATGATGCGTTTTAAACCTTCTACAAAGGTTTTGATAACAGGAACTCTAAATAAAGAGCTGTGCTGTATATTTTGCAAATATGCTGAAATTGCAGTAAGATGTATTTTTATGGAAGAGAATGCTAAATTTGATTTTTGTAAATTAAGTAAATAGCATACAATATCTTGTATTGATGTTGTAAGAATGGCAATCTGTTTAGATTGACAGTAATATACAAATCTTTTCCATTTGTAAGCATAGCAATGTCTAGTAGTGGGGTTTCCTCCTTGCTTAATCACTTTCATACATTCTGATGGTAGTTGTAAATACCTGAATTCTATGACCTCAGGAGCCAAATCACCAGATTGAGTGTGTTGGGGTTTGACTGTCTGATCTGCCCTTTGTTTTGTGTCAACAGGTCTGGTCTGTTTGGGAGCTTGGAGTGTGGTACTGCTGACAGGTCTAACAATGTTGTGTACCACGGCTGACGGCACCACTTTGGAGCTATGAGTATTATATTGAGTGTTGTTTGACGCAATTTGTTGACTACAAATGGAATGAGGGGAGAGGGGGAAAAGCGTAAGCAATTGTCCCTGACCAATTGATTCACAGAGCATTGCCCTTGGACAGGGGATGTGGGTGTCTAGATGCAAAGTTTTGGCATTTTGTGTTTTCACTTGTGGCGAACAGATCTATGTTTGGTGTTCCCCATTGTTGAAAGTATTTTTGAAGTACTTGAGGGTGAATCTCCCACTCGTGTGTTTGTTGATGATTTCTGCTGAGAACATCTGCCAATTGGTTGTGTATTCCTGGAATGTATTGTGCTACCAGGTGAATCTGGTTGTGTATTGCCCATTTCCAAATTTTTTGAGCTAGTAGGGGGAGTTGGGACGAATGTGTCCCTCCTTGTTTGTTTAGGTAATACATGGTGGTCATGTTGTCTGTTTTGATCAGGACATTCTTCTGAGTGAGAAGAGGGTGAAAAGCTTTGAGTGCTAGGAAGACCGCTAACAACTCTAAGTGATTTATGTGTAGCTGTTTGTGTTTGGCATCCCATTGTCCTTGGATGTTGTGATTGTTGAGATGAGCTCCCCAGCCAATCGTTGATGCATCTGTTGTAATTATGGTCTGAGGCAAAGGGTCTTGAAATGGCCGTCCTTTTGTTTAGATTTGTGGAATTTCACCACTGAAGGGACATGTATGTTTGGCGGTCTATCAACACTAGATCTTGAAGTTGACCCTGTGCCTTTGACCATTGTTGTGCAAGGCACTGTTGTAAGAGCCGCATGTTTAGTCTTGCATGTGGAACAATTGCAATACATGATGCCATCATCCCTAACATTTTCATGACAAATCTGACAGTGAACTGCTGACCTGTCTGAATCTGTGCAATTATATTTTGGAATGCTTGTATTCTCTGCGTATTTGGACTTGCTAGCACTTTTTGAGTATTTAGTATTGCCCCTAAATACTGTTGTATTTGCGCAGGCTGTAGTTGAGACTTTTGGTAATTTATTGAGAACCCTAGCGTGTGCAGGGTTTGTATTACGTAATGCGCATGGTTTTGACAATGTGTATGACTGTTTTATTAGCCAGTCGTCTAGATATGGAAAGACATGTATATGTTGTCTTCTTAGGTAGGCTGCTACTACCGCTAGGCACTTTGTGAATACCCTTGGAGCTGTTGTTATTCCAAAGGGTAACACTTTGAACTGATAGTGCTTTCCTTGAATGACAAACCGGAGATAAATCCTGTGCGCAGGATGGATGGGTATATGAAACTACGCATCCTTGAGATCTAATGTTGCCATGAAATCGTACATTTGGAGTAATGGGATAACATCCTGGAGAGTTACCATGTGAAAGTGTTCTGACAGGATGTAAAGATTGAGGGTCCTGAGATCTAATATTGGCCTTAGGGTGCCATCTTTTTTGGGAATGAGGAAATAGAGTGAGTAAACTCCGGTCCCTACTTGATTTTGTGGCACGGGTTCCATTGCTTGTTTGAGTAATAGAGATTTGACTTCTTCCTGTAAGAGAGTGATGTGTTCTGTGGATAGTTTGTGTGGCTTCGGTGGGATGTTTGGTGGACTTTGTATCAATTCTAGGCAATAGCCATTGCGGATAATTGATAATACCTAATTGTCTGTGGTAATGTTTTGCCAATTGGTGTGGAACTTTTTCAGTCTCCCTCCCACAGGGGAGGTGTGGATTGGGAGAAAATGAAACAAGTCACTGTTTACTGTGTTGTGAAGCTTGTTTAGGTGTCTGATATTTCCCCCTACCTCTGGGGTACTGGCCTCTATATGTGCTCTTAAGGCCACCTCGTTGGTATTGAGGTTGGTAGGCTGCTTTTGGCTGCATTGTGGATGCCTCTGCAGTTTGAGCCCTGAATCCACCTCTAAACTGGGGTTACCAAAATGGTCCCCTGTATTGGGTGGTGTATAGTGCACCCATCGCTTTTGCAGTGTCTGAATCATTCCACATTTGTTTAATTGCAGTGTCCACCTCTGGGCCAAAAAGCTGTTTTTTGTTGAACGGCATATTCAACACCGCTTGTTGGATTTCGGGTTTGAACCCGGAGGACGTAAGCCATGCATGTCTCCTGATTGCGACAGCAGTGTTGATGCTCCTGGCCACTGTGTCTGCTGAGTCCAGGGCAGACCTAATCTGGTTGTTGGTGATGGCTTGCCCTTCCTCCACTATCTGCTGTGCTCTCTTTTGCATTTCCTTGGGGAGATGTTGAATTATCTCTTTCATTTCGTCCCAATGGGCCCTGTTATATCTAGCCAACAAAGCCTGAGAGTTGGCTATTCTCCATTGGTTGGCTGCCTGGGATGCCACTCTTTTCCCTGCAGCATCAAATTTTCTACTCTCTTTGTCTGGTGGGGTGCATCACCTGACGACTGTGAGTTTGCCCTTTTTCTGGCAGCACTTACCACTACAGGGTCTGGAGGGAGTTGCTGAGTTATATAGACAGGATGAGAGGGAGGTGGCTTGTATTTATTTTCTACTCTAGGAGTTATTATTCTTGCTTTGACAGGCTCGCTAAATATTTGATCAGCATGTTTTAGCATGCCTGGAAGCATAGGGAGCCACTGGTATGTTGTATGCATGGAGGAGAGTGTATTAAACAGAAAATCGTCCTCTAACTGTTCAGTGTGCATGGTGACACTATGGTATGCTGGAGCCCTAGCTAACACTTGATTGTAGCCTGTATTATCCTCAGGTGGTGAAGGCTTAGAGGGATAGCAATCAGGGTCACTGTCCAGAATGGGGTCTGGATCATAAAGATCCCATGGGTCCACATTGTCTTGCTGCGAGTCAAATAAATGTGATTGTGACTGCATTGGTGTAGGACTGGTAGTAGATGATATAAGAAGGTGTGGAGAGTGAGGAGGAGAATAAGGAGGAGAAAATTGAGGAGATGGAGGTCTCTCTTTTGTCTTTGGCACTTTAGCTGGAGGCTGTGTAGTGTCCAGTTCCTCCTGAAAGGCTAATTTCCTCTTACGCTTTAGAGAAGGTGATGTTAAAATTCTGCCAGTTTCTTTATGGATATGAATCCTGGCTTGTCTTTCATCCATTACTTCCAGTATTGGTTGTATTTGGGAGTCCTCCTCAGTAGTAGTATGGCTTTCTTTAGGTGTCTTATAAATTCCATGCTCCTCAGTATAACCTGCTCTTTTCGGCTCCGAAGCTGGCTTTTTCGGTATCGAAAAAGATGGCGTTGTGGATGATCTCGGCTCCGAAAGGGATTTCCGAAATTTCAACTCGGAAGAGCGGTGTTTGCTCGAGTCAGAGCTGGAGCTTTGGGTAGACTCCGATGGCTTCGCAGGAGTGGCCTTTTTCGGTGAACTAGGGGTTTGGTCACCAAGTGTCTTCTTTTGGGTCGAGCCATGGCCTTCCGGCAGTGGCGTCCCCAAGGCCTTGTTTCGGTTTGGATGGTAGAGGGGCAGGCGTACTTACGTGCTGTGCTGCCGTGACCAGTCTGTCCTCCTCGGAATCCTGGTCGGAGTCGGATCATCGAACGGAGACTGTGGTCTGCATGATCTCTTCCTCTTCGACGTTGAGATGTTCGGAGCTTTTTGACGCCATCTCGAGTCTTCGTGCTCTTCTGTCCCGAAGTGTCTTTTTTGATCGGAAGGATCAGCAGGCCTCGCAATTTTCTTCCTGATGATCTGGGGAAAGGCAAAGGTTACAGACGAGGTGTTGGTCTGTATAAGGGAATTTAACGTGGCACCGAGGACAGAATCAGAATGGAGTCCGATCCATGATGTTTCCACGCGGTCAGCCGGCAAGGCCAGAGTTGGGTGCGCGTGCCCCAAAGGGCGAGTAGAGATGTTTTGTTCCGATGGTATTGAAGTGTCGATAGAAGATGTAACGCGATCGAAACAATACCGACGATAAATTAAGCGTTTTCAAAGTTTTCTGAATATAACTATTGGCTCGAAAGGAAACCCGTCCGAACCCGATGGCGGAAAGAAAACTATCTAACATGGAGTTGATGCCCATGCACAATGGAGCCGAAGAGGGGGAGTCACACGATCCCGTGACTCGAAAACACTTCTTTGAAGAAAAACAACTTGGAACACTCTGAGCCCAACACTAGATGGCAGAAGTATGCACAGAGTGTGTAACTGCAGCTACACATGCCATCGAAAATATATATATATATATATATATATATATATATATATATATATATATATATATATATATATAAGGGTTCCGAAAAGGGTAGAAGTAAATGGTAACAAGGAATTTTTAGGGTTCATGAACGGAAAGTGGTAAAGAGAGTAAGAAGGAAGGGGTTTCTATGTTTACTAGAAGGGTAGAGGTAATCATCTGTTCGTGGCATGTAGTGCAGCAGATTCACATGCTGTGCATATATCGCCATCTAGTGTTGGGCTCTGAGTGTTACAAGTTGTTTTTCTTCGAAGAAGTCTTTTTTTGAGTCACAGGATCGAGTGACTCCTCCTCTCGGTGATAGTTCTCATGGGCATCGACTCCTTTGTTAGATTGTCTTTCCGCAGGAGCATGAATTAAGGAGTGAAGAATTGTGTAGGTACAAAAATATATAGAAAGTAAAGAAGATGTCCATGCAATTTATTTACATAGTTACATGATTAAGTACTACAACTACTACATGCTCCCGGGAAGGAGGGAGGGCACACGTGAATCTGCAGCACTACATGCCATGAACAGATGTACACTGGGTAAGTGACATTTTCTGTTCGATGGCATGTGTAGCTGCAGATACATATGCTGTGTATTGACTGAGAAGCAGTTCTCCTCCCAAGTAAGCGTGGTTAACCTGTAGGAGTTGAAGTAGTTTAAAATAGTGTTTTTGGCACTGCTTGACCAACATTCGATTGCTGATGAGATAACACATCCACACACAGTAGTGTTTAGTGAATATGTGTGGTGTGGACCATGTGGCTGCTTTGTATATGTCTGCCATTGGTATATTTCCTAAGAATGCCATTGAGGCACCCTTTTTCTAGTGGAATGTGCTTTTGGAAGCACTAATAAATGCCATCTTGCCTTGAGATAGAAGGTCTAAATATATTTTACACTCCATCTAGCTAAACCTTGTTTCGAAATAGGATTACCTTTATGAGGTTGTTGGAAAGCAACAAAAAGTTATTTAGTGTTTTTAAAGTCTTTCGTTCTGTCTACGTAATAGATTAGAGCTCTTTTCAGCTCAAGAGAGTGTGGAGAGCTCTTTCAGCACTAGAATCTGGCTGTGGAAAGAAGATTGGCAATTTGACTTACTGATTAATATGAAAGGGTGAAATCACTTTTGATAAAAAATGTTGGATTTGTTGTAAGTATTACTTTGTGTTTGTGAATTTGGAAGAAAGGTTCTTCTAAAGTAAATGCTTGATTTTCACTTACTCTTAAGGAAGTGATTGCTACCAAGAAAGCAACCTTTCATGTGAAAAATTGAACAGCGTAAGAGTGCATGGGTTTAAATGGGGGACCCATAAGTCTTGAGAGCACACTATTAAGATTCCATGCAGGAGCTGATGGTATTCTAGGTGGAATAGTTCATTTAAGCCCTTCCATAAATACTTTTATAACAGGAACCCTAAACAGAGAGGTATGTTGTCTGTTTTGTAGGTATCCTGGTATTACCGTTAAATTAATTTTAATAGACAAATAGGCAAGATTTACTTTATGCGAATACAGCAAATAACACATTATATCCTGTACTGATGCTTTAAGTGGATCAATATTTTTAGGTTGGCAGTAATATACGAAACGTTTCCATTTATTTGTTTAGCACTGCCTGGTTGTCGGTTTACATGCTTGTTTTAGAATGTCCATACATTCTAATGGAAGATGTAGGTATCCAAATTCTATGACTTCAGGAGCCAAATCACCAAGTTGAGCACACTGGGATTGGGATGCCTAATTTGACCCCTGTTCTGAGTTAACAGGTCTGGTCTGTTTGGAAGCTTGGGATGTGGTACTACTCCAGTGTTGTGTACCAGTGTTGACATGCCCATGTGAGAGCTATGAGTATCAAAGTGAAGGAAGTGTGACACATTTTGTTGACCAGAAATGGAATTAACGGGAGAGGAGGGAAAGCATAAGCAAATATCCATGACCAGTTGATCCATAGAGCATTGCCCTTGGATTGCGGGTGTGGGTATCTGGTTGCAAAGTTTTGGCATTTTGCGTTTTCACTTGTTGTGAAAAGGTCTATGTTTGGTGTTCCCCACATTTGAAAGTAATATTAAATTACTTGTGGGTGAATCTCCCATTCATGTCATTGTTGCTGCGTCCTGCTTTGAAGGTCTGCTAGCTAGTTTTGTATCCCTGGCAGGTGAATGTGATTGTTAATTGACAATTTCATTATTGTTTGTGCTAGAAGGGACAATTAGGATGAGTGTATCTTCCCCTGTTTTTTCAGATAATACATTGTTGTCATGTTGTCTGTCCTTATTAAGACTATTTTGTGTCTTCTCTGTGGTTGGAATGCTTTGAAGGCTAGGAACACTTCAAGTAATTGAAAATGGTTTATGTGGTAAATTTGCTGGATCCAGTTCCATTCCCCTTGTATTGTGAGATTGTTAATATGGGCTCCCCAACCTGTCATTGACGCATCTGTTGTGATTATGGTCTGTGGCACAGGGTCCTGAAATGATCACCCTTTTGCTAAGTTGTTGTGATTTCACCATTGAAGAAATTTGTAAGTTTGGTGGTTTAACAACACTAGATCCTGTAGCTGACCGTGTGCCCGAGACCATTGTCGTGAGAGACACTGTTGCAGTGGTCTCATGTTTAGACGTGCATTTGGTACTATTGCTATGCATGATGCCATCATTCCCAATAGTTTCATGACAAATCTTACTATGTAAGTTTGATTGTCTTGTAATTGGGATATGAGGGAGTGAAACATGTGTATCCATTGTGGATTTAGGTAGGCTAATGCTTACTGAGTATTCAGAATTGCTCCTAGATAAAGTTGAATTTGTGCTGGCTGAAGGTGGGATTTCTGGTAATTGATTGTGAACTCTAATTTGTGTAGGGTATCTATTGTGTATGGTGTGTGTTGTTGGCAGTTTGGAATGGTACTGGATTTTATTAACCAGTTGTCTAGATAAGGGAAGACATGTATGTGTTGCCTTCTAAGGTATGCTGCGACTACAGCTAGACATTTTGTTAACACTCTTGGTGCTGTTGTCATTCCCAAGGGTAGTACCTTGAATTGATAATGCTTGCCTGAAATTACGAACCTTAGGTACTTCCGGTTAGCTGGGTGCATAGGTATGTGGAATTAAGCGTCCTTTAGGTCTAACGCTGTCATGTAGTCGTGTTTATGTAGCAAGTAAATGACATCCTGTAGAGTGAACATGTGAAAATGCTCTGACAAAATATATATATTTAGAAGCCTGAGATCAAGAATGGGTCTGACAGTACCATCCTTTTTTGGTATAAGGAAGAATAGGGAATATACTCCTGTTCCTTGCTGTGAGATGGGAACTACTTCTGTTGCCTCTTTGAATAGTAGAGATTGTACCTCCTGCTGTAGTAGAATAGTGTGTTCTCAAGAGAGTCTGTGAGAACGAGATGGGATATTTAGTGGAATAGAGATGAGCTCTAGGCAATAACCATTGCGGATAACTGAGAGTACCCATTGATCTTTAGTATTTTTTTGCCAGTGAGACTGGAACTGTTGCAGTCTTCCTTCCACAGGAGATGTATGGTGATGTGAAAAGTTTGGGAAGTCATTGTTTTGTGGATGTTGAAGCATCCTTTGAGGCTGGGAATTTACCTCTGGCCCTAAAGTTTTGTCCCCTGTAAAAGCCTCTGAATGACCCCTTGGGTAATACTGCTGGCCTTGCTTTGAAGGGGAGGTGGAAGCCTCTGTAGTTTGTGTTTAAAACCTCCCCTAAATTGTGGTTTTCGAAAAGAACCCTGAAATGGTGTGGTTTAAAGAGCTTTGAGTTTTTCTGTGGTTGTGTCTACCTCTGGTCCAAAAAGCTGCTGTTTGTTAAACAGCATATTAAGGACCGCCTGCTGTATTTCTGGTTTGAAACCTGAGGTCCTCAACCATGCATGTCGTTGAATAGTGATTCTGGTATTAATTCCTCTAGCTGCAGTGTCAGCTGCATCTAGAGCAGACCTAATTTGGTTATGACAACTTGTTGCGCCCTATTTTGGTGTTCTTTGGGGAGGTACTGCAAGAATTCTTGCATTTTGTCCCAATGTGCCCTGTCGTACCTTGCTAACAGAGCCTGGGAATTGGCAATACGGCATTGGTTGGCTGCTTGTGTCACCACCCTTTTCCCCGCTGCATCACATTTATGGCTTTCCTTTTCAGGGGGAGGAGGGTATCCCCAGAAGACTGACTATTGCCGCGCTTCCTGGCTGCACTGACCACAATAGAATCTGGTGGTAATTGTTGTGTGATGTAAATTGGGTCTGTTGGTGCAGGCTTATATTTTCTGTCAATCCTTGGTGTTAGAACCCTAGCTTTAACTGATTCTTTGAATATTTAATCTGCACGCTTAAGCACACCAGGAAGCATTGGTATACACTGGTATTGCTTGTGACTTGAGGACAAGTTATTAAAAAGGAAATCCTCCTCTAAAGGTTCTGCATGCACTTGTACTCCATGGTATGCAGCTGCTCTAGATATAACTAGGTTATATGCTGTACTATCCTCTGGTGGAGATTGTCGGTTAGGATAAAGATCCTGATCATTAGATGGGATAGGATCCGAACCGTACATATACCATGGGTCTATAGTGTAACTGGAATCCTCCCTTTCTTCTTCTTGTGAGGAAGTGTGAGAGTGTGATGGTGGTGGTGGAGTTGGAAGTTGTGGTGAAAAGGGCACATGCCTCATTCTAGTAGAAAGCCCTATTTCCTCTGTACACAATGGTTTTTTCGGCTCCGAAGTTGGGCTAAGATGTTTCGGGTCAGAACGAATCTGTTAGCCGAGGTTTTGGCTCCGAAACAGAGCGTACTTTTTCCGAATCAGATGATGCTGGGCGTTGACTCAGTTTGGAGGTGGAGGTGGAAGCCTGTATTTTTCGTCTCAACCCTGACACCGAAACAGGCGTGGTAACTTGTTGAGGGAGTGGGCTGGCCTTTTTCGGCGCCAAACCCAAGGGTTGGTCGACGATAATTTTTTTCCGGGTGGAACCATGGCTTAACAGCAGTGATGCACCCAAGGCCTTGCCCGATTTTTTAAACGTTGGTGTTGGAGCAGGTGTACTCACTTACTGTGCCGCTGCTATTGGCTGGCTGTCGTCGTCTGAACCCTGCTTGGAGTTGGAGTCTGGGATCGAAACTGCTGTTTGTGCCTGCTCCTCTTCAAGGGCGTCAGTGGTGGACTCTGTGAGCCTGAACGCCATCTCCAGCTTTCTTGCTCTTCGATCGCGTAACGTTTTCTTTGATTGAAAAGACCAACTCGCCTCACAACTTTCTTCTTGATGTTCCAGAGAAAGGCAGAGATTACAGACCAAGTGCTGATCACTGTATGGAAATTTGGCGTGGCACAGAGGACAGAATAAGAATGGAGACCGATCCATTAGCCTACGATGCAGTAGGGCTGACCAGGCCCAAAGAGGGCGCGGGCATCCGAAAGGGCGTTTACTTGATCCCAATGCTACTATCCGATTGAGTGCAGAAAGAAACCGTGTTCGAAACAATACTGACAGACAGTATGAGAAAAGTTTGAAAGAGAGAATTTCCGAACTGAAAATCCCGGAGCGAGAGGTAACACCTCTGAACCAAACAGCGGAAAGAAAACAATCTAACAAAGGAGTCAATGCCCATGCGCACTATCACTGAGAGGAGGAGTCACTAGATCCTGTGACTCAAAAGAAGAATTCTTTGAAGAAAAACAACTTGTAACACTCCAAGCCCAACACTAGATGGCGATATATGCACAGCATGTGAATCTGCTGCTACACAAGCTTTCGAACACATATATCAAAAACAAGGCCCTTTCAGGGTTAGAGTGATGCATAAATTATGCAAAAAACAAGAGAGAATGCTGGGAAGATCCCAAATTTAGGTGGAGAGCAGCTCCAGTAAGGAGCATCCTGCAACACTAACAACAGTCTAGATTTGCTCATCTCAAATATCTGCTTATCTAGCAAAGTTCTTAAGCATAGGATCAGCACAGTGCTATCCATGCCGGGCTAGACAGGGACAAAGTCTTTTGTCATATGTACATCAAAATCTTTAAGGATAGGATTGACACAGTGTCATCCTCGCCGAGCTGTAAAATAACATAATATTCAAATCTATATAAACAAATACACAAACTATGCAAAAGAGGTTTGGGAGTTTTCCCCCAATATAACACTTAAAACAAAAAAAACAGAACTTACCATCCCTTTTGCATTATAAACTACAATGAGGTAAAACAATAGGTTGTAAAGGTACAGTGGGTTGTAAAAACAGCTTTTTAACATGCCATGTTGTAAAGGGCTGTGTGGTAACATTTGATATTTATTAAGGCATCTGAAATTAGTGATGTTTGAAGCAGATCATTTCCTTCCTCCACCTTTTTTCCCTCCCCGACGTGTGTTAAAAGTTGAGAAATGGCAAACATAAAATGCAAATTTAAAAAGCTTTACTTTAAATCCAAGAGGCAGAAATAATCCAACTTACTTTAAGGGCATAGAGTCCCGACTTGCCAGGGACTTTGCAGAAAGTTCCATCACCCACACGAGTGTTAGAATGAAGCATTGCATTCAGACAAGCTAATGGAGAGGTTCCGCTAAAAAAAAGAAAAAAAAGAAAATGAAATATAAATGTGTAAAAAAAGAAAAATGTTGTGCAAGTTGACTGCTTTTTTTTCTTCTTTTTTTTCCAAACTTATGGTCAAACCTTTTCAACAGTTTTTCCAACCTCCACATCCAACATCCACATTACAATAGCCAGTTTCCCCAAACATAACCACAAGCATCTATCCCAAATGCTTCAGACGAAAAGTCTGTGAATTGCAATTATGATTTTGTACACACGCAAATCACAATCTGAACATACTTATGCAATTTACTCTTTAACTATTAGTGAACAGCCTTCCTTTGACATTGTCTGCGAGAATGCAATTGAAACAGATGAAATAAATGCAGAAAAAGGTAGAGTTCAAAGGCTGTACTGCAGCACTTGGCCTTAAAAAGATCAGGGTCTTAAGTAGGATGGTTTTCATTTGTCTGTCAGGGTTACATTCACACAAACATTTTTACACAAGCTTTACACAGAAGAATGTTGTTGTTGGACTGACAAGTCTTACAACGCATAGGGTTGTTCGTCCACACGTGCCAATTAAGTCTCTTCTCAAAACTGTTTGGGCTTATTTTAATGTGCTATCACATTTAAATTGTACGCGTAATGTCCAAAGATGCAGCGATAAACATGCTCCAGGCTAACAAAGACAGTTGCATGGGGAGTAGGTAACTGTTTTGTTTTTTAATTCATGCTATGGCCATGGCCGTGACCAGTGCTGTTTCTGGCTCATGGCATGACCGGAAACCAAACTGTTCCCCTTCCAGCAGATTGTTGGGTTCTAGATAAAGGGACAATGCTTTACTAACAAATTGCTCCAGGATTTTCACAGGGTAAGGCAGCAGAGATATTTGCCTATAATTGCTCAAAATGGACAGGACCAAAGAAGGCTTTTTTAAGAATGGGCGTCACAATGGCTTTTTTCAAAGTGGCAGGTACCAAACCAGACTGTAGCGACTGACAGCAAATTTGCCAAAGCAGTGGAACTAGCTCATCCGCCTGTTCTTTCCAGATAAAATGTGGCAAGTGATCCAGGGGCGAGCCTGAAGAGGTGGTCCTGGCCAGTGAGAGCAAATCTTCCTCAGAGAGTGGCCCAAAATGATTTAACTTGTAGGAGAGGCTCGTACATTCAGTGCCACGAGGCAGGGAAAGATCAGAACATCCCTCCCAACTCTCCAAAGGAGGCATAATGGAATTTGAGGGATTGATATCTTCTAAAATTGAATTCATTTTTTCCTCAAAAAATATAGAGGGCTTGAGAAGGAGTAGTTACCTAATTCATGCAGGTCAGATTGGACAGGTCTCTTGTGATTTGAAATACCCTTTTAATGCTAGGGCAGCCAGGATGGTGTTAGCAAAGGACTCTGCTTTGGCCTTCGAGATACCCATTTTGTATTCACGCAGGGCCTCCTTAGGAGCTATTGTGTCTTCCTCCCTATAGGCAAGACCCCATTTTCTTTCTGCCTTCTTGCAACTTTAGCTTTATAAGTTTAAATGAAGCACCAAGGAGCCTAGGGTTTCTGTTGTTTTGAAAATTTGCTTTTTCAGAGCCCCATAGCTGTCCTGGACTGACCTATTGAGATCAATACCCAGGAGCTACTTAAAGATGGAGTCAACTGTACTAAGTCTTAAGTTTGCTCCAGACCCGGCTACGGCAGGTTCTTACCATGGATGTTTTCAAACTAGCTGTCTTACGGCCCTGAAGTTGAAGAGATCAGGGTGTGATCGGCCTAGCAGACGGGTGAAATGTTGTCCACCGGATCTAGGCCCTCCATGGCAAAGATGAAGTCCAAAATATGGCCTCTCCTATGGGGGCAGTCCTAAAATCCCACAGGACCCTTGTAGGTTCCTGAGTGCAGAGATGAGTCCAAGTCTGATCATAGATTAAAATCGGCAAGCACCACAAAACTGGGGTAACTTGGGGGACGTGGCCACGATGGCGTCCGAGTCAGAGTGAATGTTTTGAGATCTGCCGTCAGACGACAGAATCTGCCAGAGATCGGGTCTCCTCGGCTCTCATTTAGACAGAAGGGGCACCCGGAAGCGTCGCTGAGTGTGGGGAGAGTGAGATGGGCAACAGATTTGGCATCCTGAGCTTGCCTAGCGGGCCGACCGAGGAGGTTCTCCCCATTGTGCCTGACCTAAAGATGGTGGCTGCCTGTCGGTAAGTGCGAGCAGAGGCCAGATATCTCCACAGCAACACCACGCTTTACCCGAGGGACTACCTCTACTTTTCATGCTCACCATGGCCCTAACCTTCAGCGAAGCAGTCCCCATGCAGAGGGCAAGGCGACATCGCTGAGAAAAAGCCCTGGGATATTCATGACGCAAGCCCCAGGTGGCAGTGGGCACGGCATGGTGGAGGTAGGCCTATGCTGGGAAATGCAGAGGGGGGCGCGGCACGACTATCAATGCAGCAGAAAGGAGAACGCAACCATCAATAAATAGCCACATGAATTATTGAGAACAAGCTTGTTTCCTCGAGCTGGGGCTATCCACCAGCAGCTGGTGATGGGATACCTGTGAAGCGCATATATGGAAGAAATATAGATCTGGGGAATGCGGCTGGCGGCACCCGCCGGGGGACCTATGCACAGGGGACGCGCACGTGTGCCCGGGCCCTAAATTAATCAGCCTTCTTTTTTTGGGGGGGGGGGGGGGAGGTATCAGCCTTCTTTTTTTGGGGGGGGGGCATCCAGGAAACCTCCCATACACCTGGAAATAGCAAGGGTAACAACAATATGGTGCTACTGGTGGTGAACTGTAAATCAGCAAATTGGTGAAGTGGTCCTGTGGCGGAGAGAACATGGTGGACCTGCGATCCCACAAGAAAGATGCCTCGATTAGAGACTTGCTAATTGAGACACCAGGAAAAAGAACAGAACAGACCGACGACGACACCCAACCGGGACAATCCAGCACCATGAGTAATACTATCATCTCACCTGACAACACTGAATTGGTTACACGGACTTTCCTGGAATCCCTTTTTGGAGCACTGCGCGCAGATATAGCTACACTTAAACAGGATCTTACAAGAGATATTAAAGGCCTCACAAAGGACATGAACGAATAAGGGAACCGTGTAGACACTCTAGAACGCACTGCTGACACGCAAGGAGAAGAACTGGACGCCCACTGGCCTGAAATAACGGAACTGCAAGATGGGACTGTGGACCTCCAATACCAGGAGAAGACCTGGAAAATCGTTCTAGGAGAGCGAACATAAGGATTAAAGGGGTTCCTGCTGCAAGCAACCAGAGGGAATCTGGAGGAGTACACGCGCAGACTGTTCCACCATATTGCACCGTCTCTTGCTCCATAAGAGATTATTATAGAAAGAGTTCACAGAGCAGGGAGACCGCTACATCTCCAGGGCAACCACAAGACATTTTAACTTGCTTGCATTACTACAGACAAAAGGAAATCATCATGGCAACAGCACAAGATCACAACCACATTGACTTTGAGGGTAATATACTATGGCTGTATCAGGACCTTTCATCCATAACACTACAGAGACGCCACCAACTACAACCAGCTACAGAATTCCTTCAAAAGAGAGGAGTGCGCGAACGCTGGAGCCATCACTTCAGATTCAAATTTGTATGGGAGGCAGAGACTCACAGTGTACGCAACCTGAAAGAAGCACAAATAGTGTTACCCTTAACTAAACCCCAAAATGAGGAAGAACTACATCCATCACAACTAAGTTCAACTGACTCATTGGCACCTTGGAAACACCCAACAAGACGGAAGAAGGGAAAGCCGGTGAGGCGTACTGCAATGGAAAGCCGTAATGAAAGGGCGGCTCTACTCAGCCAGTTGAAGCCTCAGGAGCGCACCTATGATATGGATAATGACTGAGAGATAAATGATTGGCATAGGCATTGAACTGACTCCTCATACGGGCTTTCCCCCTCTCTGATGGTGCTCAACGACGAAGGGCTGGGGAGGCCCATCTCCGGTCGCTGAGAAGACATGATCCGACGGCAGGGTCCTTGACCTCACGGAATTGAACCACGCATGGACTGGGATGCCTAGGCATGGATCCCATCTTATTGGAATGAAGTGGTACTGGGGAAAACCACAATGATTCTTGTTTTGTTATCTCTTTATACCTTTCCATCTACAGCCTACGCACTACGAGTTCTTGGTGGCATGACAATGCTACATATCGGAGATTCACTGGCTACCCTCAAACATAGAGGGACATGATCCACGGATACGTAATCATACTACAAACCCACAATGGTACGCATTATTAGTTACAACTTCTGGGGGCTTAATGCACAAGCAGAGCGGTTGGTATTTCTATCCTCGATCCGGGACCTTGGGTGCAATATATGTTTAATACAAGAAACACTCCAGTTCCAAGCAGATTGGAAATGTCTATGTTCTAAGTGGTTTGACAGGCAATACCTCTCTTCAGGTAAAGGGACATAAGCAGGTGTGGCTATTCTACTGGCTACCCATTTTCCGGGGAGGGTGACACAGATTCAGGCCAACATTCCTGGCAGATTATTATCACTCCGCATTACCCTACACTTGCATACATTCACCCTGGCTACACTATATGCACCTAACGACCATCAGCAGGTTTTCATACTAGAGGCCCTAGATAAAGTGATGGCCACCACGGATAGGGCTGTGCTCATTGTAGGGGACTTTAACTTGGTGCCAGATACTGAACTGGATCGGTTGGTGCAGCAAGCGGGACAGACAGGGGCATTCTCAGTGCAGAGCTTGGAGAAATTAGCAGATTATGGTTTTACATATGTTTGGCGGCATTGTCACCCTACAGAGAGAGATTACACTTTTTAGTCAGCAGCTCTGCAAACATATGCACAAACTGATCTCTATCTAGCTACACCTCATTTTCTACAATGTATCACGCAGGTAGATATTGGCACAGCTGTCCTCTCAGATCATGCCCCACTCTATGTGACAACTTCTTCCCCCAACCAGGCCACACAGCAGCGTACTTGGTGTTCTAACCTCCGACTCCTTACCAGTGAAACACATCTCTGAAACAACAGATGCAATTGAGATTATTTAGAACACAATGACCACCCGGATACACTGGTAGCGGTGCTCTGGGATGCTTTAAAGTCAGTACTTCCAGGCCAACTAATTGCACTGGCGACCCAACTCAACACAGATTGAAGGGATAAGAGGGCAGATCTCGAATGAAAAGTGAGAGGGTTAGAAGTGGAACACAAACGTTCAGGATCACACAAAATGTGCAGAAAGCTGAACACAGCGCATAACCAACTATGGGCACTAGACATGGACAGGGCAACATATGCCCTGCTTCGTACTAAACAAAAGTACTATGTAGGGAGCAACAAAGCAGGCCGTTTATTAGCACATCGTTTGCAGGCCAAACAACCAGACAGAGGGCAGAGGCATTAACAGGCCAAAAGGGGGGACCTATTGAACAAGATGAACAAATAGCTCAAGCTTTTGAACAATTTTATACCCAACTCTACACTGCTGAGCCTTTGCCAGAGAGGAACCATACATCTTACCTGGAATGCATACCAATAGAGGGTCTGCCTAGGGTGGACGCTGGACAGCTGGATTGACACATAGGGTTAGATGAGGTAGTTTCAGCGATCTCCAGGCTCCAACCTTGCAAGGTGCCGGGGAGGGACAGCTATCCCGTTGAATTTTGTAAATTATTCGCTAAGCAACCTGCCCCAATCCTAACATGTATGTACAATTCATTTGGGGATACAACCTCTATGAAATTCACCTCCATTACAGTCCTGCCAAAGCTGGGTAAATAACCATTATATTTCTCATCATACAGACCATTTTCCTTAATCAATGTGGACATCAAGATCTTCACATCTATATTGGTGAATCAATTTGCGCCTTATATGCAAGACATAATAGACCCGGATCAGGCCAGGTTTATTCTTGAACGCAACTGTAGCAACAACACAAGATGCATATGCCACCTATTGGATAAACCCCAGCACTCTCAAATACCGGCATTGATGCCGTCTATAGATGCCAAAAAGGCATTTGACCGGGTACATTGGCCATACTTGTTTGCAGTATTGCAGAGGGTGGGACTAGGCAAGAGATTCATTACCTAGATCCAAGGCATCTACAATGGTTGGCAGACATAGGTTGGGGTAAACAGGTTATTGTCACCCCCGTCCCCATGGCTAGAGGTACTAGACAGGGTTGCCCGCTGTCTCCATTACTTTTTGCACTCTATATGGAACCCATGGTAGAGTGCATTAGACGAAATCCCTTGATAATGGGTATTACAATGGGAGGATCGACTTCATAAACTAGCACTATACGCGGATGATGTTAGGGTGATGCTAAAGCATACCCTCCGTTCATTGCATCCCCTTATGTAAGAGCTGGAGCTCTTTGGGAGAGCTTCTGGATTTAAAGTGAATATACAAAAATCCCAGATTTTAAATTTAACTGTCCCAGCATCAACACAGACTATTTTGCAACAACAATTTCCATTTGGTTGGACTGGGGAGGAGTGGGATACTTGAGACTTAACATTCACTCTACTACTATTCAAACTGTAACTTACAACTATGGTGCTTTATTAGTAAACATGGATGGAGTTACACAAGTGGAGCAACCAAACACTTTCCTGGTTGGTCCGTATCACAGCAGTAAAAATGACTTTATTACCCAAAATTCTATATGTTATGCAGTCACTGCCTCTAGCTCCCCCTACACAGATTTTATTTAAGCTTCAGCGTCACTTTGAGGAGTTCATCTTGGAGGGAAAGAGGGCGCATGTCGCTAAGAAACAGACAGACTTACCACTGAAGATGGGGGGCTTGGGGATCCCTCACCTTACCCACTATTACCAAGCAGCTCAACTGCAATATTTAGTGGAGTGGAGCAGGTCCCACATGGAAAAACATTGGTGCTTCACAGACCAGGCCATTGCAGGCATCCATATATGGAAGATACCGTGGCTTACTAAATCATATAGACCGCCAGGAGGGTATATATCTCTCCTATTTTGACAGCCACAATGGGAGTGTGGAATAGAATAAAGACAAATAAGAAGCTCTCCTCTTGCATTCCCCCCCGCCCCCACGCCCATCATAAATAATCCTGACTCCCCCCCCCCCAGCTCACCAGGGCTCCAGTTATTTAGCATGGCAGCAAGCAAATTGTAAAAGGCTCAGTGATCTCTTTGATGAATCAAGCTTACTAACCTTTCCTCGAATACAGCAACACAATGGTCTTCCCGAAGCTGCCTGGTGGTATTATCTAGCTATTAGTCATTGGGTGACGCAACCCTCAATTAAGCCCCACGTGAACCGTCCTCTGCTCCCATGTGAGAAATGGCTCCTGACTAGAGGCACTGACAAACATTCTCAATAATATGCTTCCCCCCTGTAAATCTTCGGCACAGCGTCGGTGGGAAAAGGATTGTGAACGTTCCTTTACACCTCCGGAGTGGTCAGATATCCTTAAAAGGGCCACCTTCTCAGCCTGTAGCGTAATGGGGAAGTAAATCCTATTAAAAGTTGTGCATTATTGGAATTATACACCGGCCAGAGTAGCTAAGTGGAGAGGAGATGGGGAGGCATGCTGCTGGAGGGGATGCACAAAGGAAGGGACTTTGATTCACCTTCTTTGGAAATGTCCGAAGCTCCATCGGTACTGGTCTGAGGTCCTAGATGCTCTTGATAGGATGTACAATAGACAGATACTGAGATATTCGAGTTATGTCCTTCTGGGCATACCAGATATTCTACATTATCCACTCACACCCTTATGAGGGCTGGCTATTAAGTTAGCCATCTGTGCAGCTAAACAACTGTTGTTGACACGCTGGGGCACAGACACCATACCGACTCATTTAGACTGCCACCATAAACTGTGGGACCTGCTAAGCATGGAGAAATTGACTGCCACAGCTGAACAAAGACTCCTGAATTTGACAAAACTGGGGAACCCTGTCTGACGTATCTTTCACCGAAATTTATCGAACTTACATGCCTGACATACTTACGACTACTCTGTCGTAGATCCTCATCTCCAACCGTTCCGCATGGGACGACTTCTGGTGGGCAGCCACCCAAGGAACCGCACCAACACCCACCACCCATGCACGCAACCTAGGCTTCATCCTAGACTCATCGCTCACCATGACCCAGCAAGTCAACGCCACCTCATCTTCCTGCTTCAACACCCTCCGCATGCTTCGCAAGATCTTCAGATGGACCCCACTAAAACAAGGACGACGGTCACCCACACCCGCGTCAGCAGCAGACTGGACTAGGGCAAGGCGCTCTACGCAGGAACCACATCCAAGCTCCAGAAGAAACTATAACATATACAGAACGCCTCTGCACGCCTCATCCTTAACATCCCTCGCCACGACCACATCTCAGCCCACCTCAGAGACCTTCACTGGCTTCCCGTCACCAGGAGGATCACCTTCAAACTCCTCATCCACGCTCACAAAGCTCTTCACATCACAGGACCGGCCTACCTCAACGAGCGACTCATCTTCCACACTCCCATCCGCCAGCTCCGCCCCGCCAACCTTGCCCTCGCATCCATCGAACTACAGCCGGCGGCAGATCCTTCTCCCACTTCACCGCCAAGACCTGGAACACCCTCCCCGCCCACCTATGACAGACCCAGGACCTCCTGACCTTCAGGAAATGCCTCAAGACCTGGGTATTCACGCAGTAGCAGTCCCCCCCCCTTTCAGCTCCTTGAGACCCTAGCGGGTGAGTAGCGCGCTTTACAAATGTTTGATTGATTGATTGTCTCACAGCCAAAGACCCGATATTAACCTTGTTCTCCAAACTATAGACAAGGATCCTGGAGGACTATACGCTATGAATACCACAATGGTCATACCCCTGTATTCAGCCACTCAATAATATGGGCATTCATTTTCTCTTTTTCTGCCTTCACTTACTGTTCCTTCTTTCTATTGTTTCTCACCGGCCTGTGGTTGTAGGTGAGAGTTTTGTATGACATTGCAAACCGTGATAAAACTTTAAAACAAGATTTGAACCCAAAATTGGAGTATGTTAATGCCATATTGCTAACAAGTTCAATGAGGGGCTGTAAATATGAAGTTGCAAGTCCGGGGAGTGGGCGATATAGAATGTCTAAACATATGCCTCCACCTTCCGTAGTGAGAAACCTAGGAGTTTGGGGCCCGCAGGCTCATCAAAGCAGATCGGGGAAAAATCCCACTTGCCCTTAAAGATAATGCCCACCCCCCACCTTTCCTGTTCAGACAGGGTTTGTAAAAGACCTTATAACCCGGCAGTCAAGCTGTGCCCAGATCCACTGCTGAATCAGCAGCAGTCCAGTTTTCAGTTAGGAAGCGTGTGTCTCAGTTTCCTAACTGGAGCATCATATGAACCTCTGCCACATACTTAACTGGAACCTTACGTAGAAGAGTCCACATCTTCCACATCTTAGGGTGGTAGCCATATTAGTCTTTTTGTTAAAAGGTAAGCATCATACAAGTAACATCTCTCCCACTTGCCGGTTTGGGGCTACTGGGAGCTCTCAAACCAATAACCAAAAACTGTTCCCTTGGAATACCGAACACAGGACTTATGAATTACCATACGGTCTTAAGTCGACAGGCAGCATAACTGGCGCTTTGCATGGTCGATGCGCAGATGGGCTTGCCTTTGATGCAGTTGGGCCAGCATAGGCACATTAATTTCCCCTTGATAATTCACTGCCAACAAAAATACCCGCAAGGAAGTGACTCGCTCTAACAGAGGGTCACTTCCAAATGTAGCACAACCAAACAATCGCCCCCCTCAAATATTAAACATTTTTAAAACCAGAAAAGTGAGCAAAGTTCTACAATTTGAGCAGCAGCAACCCTCTAATAGCTTCCATTAAGGATGCGCAGTTATGCCAACAAGGGTAATTTATAGTTTTGCCTTGACAACAAGACTGCCAACAAAAATGGCTGCCAGGAAGTGAGACTGTTAAAAAAAAATTAAAACAACAAGGAAAGTGTGCAAAGTACCGCAATTAGTGCAGCACAACCCTCTAACAGCTTCCTTTACGAACATGAAGTATAGAAGGATTCTCCTTCTCCCATCTTAGTATCCAGGCTAGCATCCTGCCAGATTTATCCCCCTCCATATGAAGGCACTGTCGGTATGCTTGCATTTATCGAAAGTGTCTCAAATACGCAGTACCCCCCTATGGAGCCGAAGCTTCTCTGCTCGCATCTCGGGTGTAGTCAGGTCGGAGCTCTGAAGCTCCGTCAAGCAGCACTCCCAGCCTACATGGTCCGCCTCCAGCTGTCTCTGAACCCCCATGTGGTTCCAATACAGGTCTCCCTTATGACTGCCTTAAGGGCGTCCCAGTCTAGCACCCTGGAGGTGGCAGTTCCCCAGTTAGCCAATAAGAAGTATATGGGAGAGGTTGCCAGCACCTCGCGGCACACCGCATCCACCATGAGTTCAGAAGGCATACGCCATCTATGCTGACTTCGTAGGCCATCCCCCACCGCAGGCCCAGCGATGATCAGATAGATATCTCCCTAAGTGAGACACCCCATGCAATCTCCCACGGTCCAACCCCAGCAATTAACAGATGGTCCAACTGACTAAGTGTTTTCTATGAGTGAATGGCAGGTGTACTACCAACCGCCCAGGTCTAAGATTCGCCAACTATCATAGAACCTCAGATTAGGCGTGACAATGTCGAGTGACTTGGCCATCGGAGGTCTAGTTCCATATCTGGGGGGATAGCAGGCCCCATCTCCATCCAGGATGCAGTTAAAGTCTCCCATCCATATCACTGGGTTCCCCATACAGTATTCCAGCAGATCCTGAATATGATAAAAAAAAAATGTATTGTCAATGTTGGGTACGTACGTGTTGAAGAGTGTAATGGCCCTCTAGTCCACGTTACAATGTTCGTACAACCAGCCATACCAATGGGGGTCTTCATCCCCTGATGATCCAACCTGTATCCCTCCCTGATCCATTACCATTGTGTAGTATTTGTGCTACAATAACCAAACAATGGCTCTGGTGCACTGCAGTTAAAACTCAACACCCCAAACTCTGAGGGGGAACCAAGGAATAAACCTCTTCCAGTGTCCCTTACCCCGGATAGACAGTGTAACAACATTAACAACCGATACTGCACATCCATTGTTATCTTTTCTGTCAGGACCCACAGCCTAAACCATGAACCCAAAACTGTAGCCTAGCACTAATGTGGAGGTAGTATCCCCCACCTCACACGTAATTTAATACCAAATCACTCGTAAAATACACAGTTGGTCAACCTATGGTGACCACCACTAGAACAGTGCAACCATAATAGGAATTAAAACATCACATATTCAACTCAGCCATTATGCATAACTCTAGGACTAGAGCTTGCACAGCACCCCAAATCCTCCCACAAAATGTGAGGATCAAATGGCCAAAAAGAAAAGGAACAGAAAAAATATTGTGAGTCAGCTGTATCTCCCAAACCCCTCTCCGGGTCCGAGGCTTCCGCCATTCCTCCATCATCTGTCACACTGGCCATGGGTACCAACGACCACCACCACACTGCGAGGGGCTATCCAATCCCGAGGACTCACATGACCTCCAGTTAGGACTGCAGGCTCCCAAGGCATGTCCCATACCTGTGCGTCCATGTCCAGACCCATTCGGGTACCCTGTCCCATATTTCTAGCCAGCACCATACACCTTCGGGGGCAACAAAAAGGTGGGATTTGCCCCCCAATATGGACCTCAATCATGCGGGATAGAGGAGCATGTAGCAGATACCCACTGAACGTAGATTAGCCTTCACCTCCAAGAAGTCCTTCCTGGAGCCCTGGAACTTGTTGGTACTGCCCAGATATATGGGTATCCTATGGCTCTCAAACTTGGCAGTGTTTGTTTCCCAGGCAGCCCTAAGTATGCAATCACAGTCCCTGTAATTTAGGATCTGCACTATGATGGCATGCAGCAGCGCCCCAGGTAGGAGGGGGAGCCACCAGGCCAGGTGTGCAATTTGAACTGTAAACATGGAAGATAATCAGACTGTTTGAACACACCCCCATTCCAGCGTTCCACAAATGCTTTTAGGAATAGTTTATTCATTGATTTGCCCTTTCTATTTTATAAATGTACAACAATACTGACTGATAAGTTTCACTTCAAACATAGCCACAACAGCAACTTCCATAAATCCAAAGTTTATAAATTGCATTGAAGGTGGAGCAGTCGTGAATTCTGCATATTGCTTTGCAGTCACAAAAAATGTTTCTCGTTTAAAAAAACAATAACGGGGCTCATAAAAAAATGTCATGATTATGATATTCAAAAAATATCCAATTAACAATCTTTATTCACATACATTGATTTATGCTATTTAAAACCACTGTTCAGTCCAGAAAGGCAAGGCCTTAAGTGGTTGGTGATGTCCTTCCCCTCCCTCAGGAATGGTAATATTTAGGATATTATACCGCACCTCATTATAAATGGTTTTAATGCCAAGGAATCTCCTTGTGAATTTCTTTTTTTTTTTTTTTTTTTTTAAGCACTGAACCAAAACCAGGGTGTATGGAGTTAGCTATGTGCAGCAGGGATGACAACGAAAAGGCTGCATGGATTATTAAGGGCATTGTTTCACAGTGTAAATTCCTTGTAAAATGCATTTTGTGAAGCAGTTTATTTTGTCGAATTCACTGTACTATGGTAATAATTTCAAGTTTGACCTTTGCGAGTAGTGTTAACTGTGTGAATGTGCATTTATTGGTACAGTTGCTCTAAATAATGTGTTATTGGTCCACCTTTATTTTCAAATCCATGGGGTGAGGGTGTGCATGACAGAATATACACAGAATATATGCAAAAGAGCAGAATGTTGTGGAAAAAATACTTACCTGCTATAACAATCTTTCTGGTGGTTGCTCTTCTACCTGCAGAATCCTCACCACGCGACTAGGGGGCGCTTGATCTATCCGGATGCCAGAAATACAGCTGTGGTGACGTCACTTGGGCCATTTAGCACCCTCCCTGGGACCCTGATGTCAGTTCCCTATCTGTTTCTGTCAACACCGTTAGAAGCAGAGTTGAGGAAAGACACCAAGATTTACAGCAATCTAATTTGGAACTTTATTAATCTGCCTATGACGGCCTACAAAATGGGGAGGTTGGAGGGATTGGTGAGGAACCTTCAGGTATATAGAGTATCCATCACAAAGATCATCACCGAAGGAACGTAACCTTTTCTTCTGATTGACACCTTTGCCTACAGCCTCTGAAGCATTGATCAGCTGAGGAAACCTGGAGGACTGACCATGCAAAATGGCCATAAAGACTCACTTCTCCTTTGGCAAAGGTTTGAAGGGTAAGCTCAAGTTGTTGCCCTGATAGTCTTAGCCACAGGGACTACCCTAAGGTGGCACTGGAAGATTTCACTCTGGAACGGGCACTCAGGCAAGGATTCATAACAAATTCATAGCTCATGATGCACAAAATTATCCCAAAACAGAAAGTCCTCTTCGTGACCATTGTGCCCTTCTTGTGTAATCTATGAAGAGCTGATCATCAGGCCTTACCCATTTTGTGTGGTTGATATAGTAACTAACTGAACAACTGGGGCCTACTCTGTGCAACTGCTTCTTCTCTTTGGTTAGATGAGGTGGGCCATGAAATGCGAAAGATGGGTGGATTGTCTGAGATGAAAGGAAGTCACATCCTCAGGGAGGAAAGCCATTTCATTCTGACGACAAGCTTGTCCAGGAAGAAGGATGTGAACAGTGGGCAGACAGTCAGTGCCTGCAACTCACTGACACTTCGCTTTAGTAATGCCAACCAGAAAAACGATCTTGAGAGGCATTAAATGCAACTGATAAATGAGGCATGAGCATGCATTAAAAAGTCAAAACCAGATTCAGTTCTCATTGGGGGTCGACTAAAGGTATTGGTAGAAACACATTTGTCAGTCCCTTCAAGATTTTGATCCCAACAGGTAACCTAAAGAAGGATGGCTGATCTCAGAGACAGGCAAGGCGGCAATGCAACCCTGACCGGTGCCCACAGCACAGACCAGCTGCGCCAGTGAAAGCACAAACTGGAGAATCTCAGACAGATGAGTCTTTAGGGGGTCCACATATTGTTCGGCACACCAAGATAAAAATCTGTTCCACTTCCCAGAATAGACCAACAGTTAGGATCATGTTGACTGCCGCCTGTGGTGTTTAGACAAAATATTGGATGAAAACTATCGGGAGGCAGAAATATTGGAAAATAAATATCGTGCTACACAAATAACGTGATGCACAAATATTATTGACAAGAACATCATTTTATACGTAGGTAAAATCGTTTTTAATAATACTAATTTTTAAATATTGTTTTCCATAATATAGTTGTAAAAAAAATTCCTTTTTTAAGTACTTGAATGTGTTTCAGCTGATGTATTAATTTTGTGTTACTATCGTTCATATAATGTTTTTTTAAAAATAGGTAGTTATTTTAAGTGATTTAGAGTTTTTTATATAATCTTCTTTAAGTAATTTAGTGTTGTAGCAGGTTATTGGGTTTGTAGGAGGTACAGCTGAAAGTAATTTAAGTAATAATTCAAAATTATTAATTGTTAATGTAATTGTTTTCAAATATGGAATTTATGGAATACGTATTAATTTTACTTATATTTTAGTTGTGTGTTGCTAGGTTTATAGGGTCTAAGTTGGGAAGTCAAGTAATAATGAATTAATAATTCAATAATAATGTTTAGTTACTTAATTTCTAATTATGTGAAACATGGAATACTGAATTATTGTACTAATATTTTAGTTGGGGGATGCTAGTTTTGCAGGGGTATAGACTAGCAAGATATTTAATTAATGTATTAATTATTTAAATGTTAAATATTTAAATTATAGACTATTTATTTGATTTATATTTTAGGTGTGGCCTGCTATGATTGTAGGGGTCTAGGCTGATAAGTTAAGTAGTAATTAATTAACAATTAACTATTAACTGTTAATTATTTAATTGATTTCAAATATGTAAATTATGGAATGCTTATGTTCAAAGTTATACTTAAGGTTCAGGCTGCTAGGTCTGTAGGGGTATATGGTAGGTAATCAAAGAAAGAAAATGATTTTAATGAAGAGTAACTGTATAGTAATTCATATTTTTATTTGTATTATATATATGTTAATTTATATTTTTATATTCAGAGTTTAATATTTTTCCTACATTCAGTACTACTTATATTTGTAATAATGTGTCTGAAGTCAAGTATTTTCCCTACTCTTGCTTAAACTGCAGTAGGAATAGTAACATTGACCTCTTTGCTATTTGACATTTTCCTTACTGCTGCGCTGTTTGGAGTGGGAATTCTGAATTTAAGACCTCCAAAATCCAATGCTTTCCCTACTGTTGCCCAGACTGGAGTGGAAATAATAAATTTTACTGGTTACATAGTTCAACACGTTATCTACTGTTTTGCTGACTGGAGTGCGAACAGTAAATTTCACCCTTCCGAAATCCAAAACTTTCTCTACTGTTGCTTACACATTGGAGTGGGACTAGTACATTTTACCCTTCCAAAGTTCAACACTTTCCTTACTGTTGTGCTGTTTGGAGCGGGAATAGTACACTTCACCCCTACAAAAGTCAACATATTCTCTACTATTGCACAGACAGTAGTGGGAACATTTGCTTAGACTTGAGTGGGAATAGCACATTTACCTTGTCCAAGTCCAACATTTTCCCTAGAATTGTGCTTACTGGAGTGGGAATAGTCAAATTCAACCCTCCGAAATACAATGCTTTCTGTACAGTTGCAAAGATTGGAGTTGGAATAATAAATTGTACCCCTCCAAAGTCTAACACTTTTCCAACAATTGCATAAACTTAAGTGGGAATAATATACTTAGTCTCCAGCAGTTTTAATAATGTTGGTTAAGTACAGTTTATAGCATTAACTATTTCATCTTTTTATATTTCAAAATGTGTGTTTTTATTTTAAAATGCATTTTAATATTTATAGTATTTTTCATACGTTATTTATCAATGTTTAATATTTTATTTATTGTGCACATTCATTGATATAGTTTGTCGTATTAGTTTTAAAAAAAATGTTTTAATACGTTTAGTCTAACATGATTAAGAAAACTATTTTAGATTATATTACAAATGCTAACATTCTAAATTAAGTGAATATATATATTTTCAGTTTAATACATTTCACCTTTAAAACAACTTAATAACTTAATATGCTGCGAAATAAGTATTTTTTTTATTGTTACACTATGTGTGTTTATACATATATAGTATTAAATGTTAGTGGAATATCTTTAATTTACATTATTTTTAAATTATATAATAAAATATTTAAAATGAAACTACTTTGAACTCTATTAATACTAAAATAAATAACTATGCTTGTCCATTTTTTGACGATATTAGTGTCAACAATTTGTTTTTCCAATATGTTTGTACTTACCATTATAACTATAGGATCCCAATATTTTTTTCAGATAATTTTGGGAACAATATTGATTACAACGATATGGTGTCAGTGATCCCCTTTGGTGGCAGCTTGTAAGAGCTCAGGTGCTGTCACTCAATGTCAAGGCATGAAAGTGGAGACTCTGGGGTTGGGGTGCAGAGCTTGACTTCTCTCTTGAGAGAGGAGGTCTGCCCTGAAAGGAAGACAAAGTGACACTGTGAGAGAAGTGCAAAAGGTCTGCGTAATACACCAATCTTAGCAATCTGTAGCAATAAAGATGACTTGGGACCAGTCTTAGCAGGTCTTACTTGGGACCAAAGGAATCAAGGGTATAGCAGGAAAACGAGTAGTGAAGTGAAAAATTAAACTTCAACTGAAACATGTCCCCCAAGGCTCCCCGCAACAGGTACTGGGTGGGGGGGAGGAGGGTCAGGGGGGGAGAAATCGGCTCTCATTTTTGTGGACTGAAACTTATTTTTCCTCATCAGACCTTTAAGGAGAACAAGAAAGGGAAAACCATACAAAGAGGAAAAAAGGAGTAAAAAGAAAGTTGGAAATACCAACACAAAGGGAGAAAGAAGGAACTTGCATTCGCGAGTTAAAATGGAATGGGGTGTCTGGTAGTGTACTAGAGAGCCAAAGGGTGGATTAAAAACTATGCTGCCTTGGTATTTGGCACACTGACATTTATAAGCACCGGCTGTGGGCTTCTGATCACAGCTTTAGCTACCAACACTCATTCTTTTACAAATTAAGCACAAAGAGGGCGCCCCACTACTCCCTTTTTGCTGACATATCACATGACAATCAAAATCTGGACAGCCCAAGAAGGGAAGGGAGAGGGGCACTGAGCCCCAGCTGAGTCACACTCCGCTCTAGAAGATGCCTTTGATCTCCTGTTCCCCCAGAGGTGCACCATATCCAAGGGTGGATGTATCCTTCAGTACAATGGCTACTGCCAATTGGGGGGGGAGGGGGGTGGAAGGGGTGGGTGGAAGAAGAACATTCCCTTGAAATAGGTATTCGTACACCCACCACCAGTCTAAACACACTGTAGGTGTCCCTGAGAATATAACAGTGCCCCACATATCTCCCTCCTGCTCGTATCACTGCCTGCAAAGGCACAACTGGCAGGCCCTCATGTATAAGTATGTGTTTGTGACAAGGAGGATGCAGGAAACCAGCAGACCCACCAGATGTAAAATAGTCAGGACTAGAAGCCAAGCTTCTATCCAAACGACTGGAATCTGTATTAGTCAGTACATTTTGTTTATCTGTGTATAAAGCCATGACATCATAGATAACAGAATGCTACAGTTTGAATATATTAATGGTTGACTGTGGATGAATGCTGATGAAACGCACTTCTTGGCAGCTCGTTCAGATGCAGATTTGATTAATAAAGTGTTATGTTACTCGAACTGTGTCATCTTGTGCATCACTATCTTGCTCTTTTTACAATGACTGTGGAGCTGCCAGCTATTTACAGAATCAACTATGTTTCAGTTAAATGAGACTACACGTCATTCTTTAGCTACAGAAGTGAGATTGCCACCTACGAACATTCTGATAAAGGTACTGTGCCTTAATGAAGTTGTATAAGGCCTGGGAGACAGTGTTTTGATTAAAGGAAGGGCTATGCAAATTTAGGGCAGGTGCCACATTTGTGCATATACTTGTGGCACCAATCTCGCTCTAGCACATTTGAGCATGCACGTCTGATGCTGATCTCATTTGTTGTCAAGGAGATTAACATGCTCCATCTTCAAGGAATTCAGGGTACACTGGAAGAGTCACTGTACATGATGTATTTGCGTTGGTGGCCATCTTGGACTGATGTGTTGTTACTCACGCATTGTCTGAACCCAAGGCAACTTCCACATTGTGGCATTTTAATTGGAAATAAATTAATGTCAACCTGTGACAGAGTTCTATGTGACAACCTAATCTGTCACAGTGATTTTTGTAGTTCAGTTTGAATACCTTTGGATATGTGCACACTAATGTCCTCATCATCAGTGATGTGCACACTTGCTGATGAAGGTACATTTATTACAGTTTATTGATGTCAAAAGGTTCTGCATATCTCCCAGTGACAAGTGGGTTGTGGAGTTTCTTCAACAGTGATTTTATAGATTATATGGAAAATGTCACTTACCCAGTGTACATCTGTTCGTGGTATGAGACGCGGCAGATTCACATGCTGTGCATATCCCGCCATCTAGTTTTGGGATTGGAGTGTTACAAGTTGTTTTTCTTCGAAGAAGTCTTTTCGAGTCACGAGATCGAGGGACTCCTCCCATTTCGGCTCCATTGCGCATGGGCGTCGACTCCATCTTAGATTGTTTTCTCCGCAGAGAGTGAGGTAGGAGTTGTGTATATAGTAATAGTGCCCATGCAATGGAGTAAGTATGTATGTACATAATGAGTCTAAAAGTGATATATATATATATTTACAAATTTACAAGTTTATTTTTATCAACTTATAACGGCTACAGGCTCCCGGGGAGGTGGTAGGGCGCATGTGAATCTGCAGCATCTCATGCCACGAACAGACGTACACTGGGTAAGTGACCTTTTCCGTTCGATGGCATGTGTAGCTGCAGATACACATGCTGTGCATAGACTAATATGCAGTTATCTCCCCAAAAGCGGTGGTCTAGCCTGTAGGAGTTGAAGTTGTTTGAAATAATGTTCGTAATACTGCCTGTCCTACTGTGGCTTGTTGTGTTGTTAACACATCCACACAGTATTGTTTAGTGAATGTATGAGGCGTAGACCATGTGGCTGCCTTACAGATTTCTGTCACTGGTATATTTCCTAGAAAGGCCATGGTGGCGCCTTTCTTTCTAGTGGAGTGTGCCTTTGGTGTAATAGGCAGTTCTCTCTTTGCTTTAACTTAACAGGTTTGAATACACTTAACTATCCATCTGGCAATGCCTTGTTTGGATATTGGATTCCCTGCATGAGGTTTTTGAAAAGCTACAAACAATTGTTTTGTTTTGCTAAATTGTTTGGTTCTATCAATGTAATACATTAGTGCTCTTTTTATGTCTAATGTATGTAATGCTCTTTCAGCTACAGAGTCTGGTTGTGGAAAAAATACTGGGAGTTCTACTGTTTGATTTAAGTGGAACGGTGATATAACTTTTGGTAAAAATTTGGGGTTTGTGGGTATAACCACTTTATGTTTGTGTATTTGTATAAAGGGTTCCTGTATGGTAAAGGCTTGTATTTCACTTACTCTCCTAAGAGATGTGATAGCTATTAGAAAGGCTACTTTCCTTGTTAAGTATTGCATCTCACAAGAGTGCATGGGTTCAAATGGTGGACTCACGAGTCGTGTTAATACAATATTGAGGTTCCACAAAGGAACTGGTGGTGTTCTTGGGGGAATGATCCTTTTTAGACCCTCCATAAATGCTTTTATGACTGGGATTCTAAATAATGAGGTTGAATGTGTAGTTTGCAGATAGGCAGAAATTGCTGTGAGGTGTATTTTAATGGATGAAAAAGCTAACTTAGACTTTTGCAAGTGTAGTAAGTAGCTTACAATGTTTGTTGTGGACGCGTGTAATGGTTGAATTTGATTATTATGACAGTAATAAACAAATTGTTTCCATTTATTTCCGCAGCAATGTCTTGTAGTAGGTTTCCTCGCCTGTTTGATGACCTCCATACATTCTTGTGTAAGGTCTAGATGTCCAAATTCTAAGACTTCAGGAGCCAGATTGCTAGATTAAGCGATGCTGGATTCGGGTGTCTGATCTGTTGTTTGTGTTGAGTTAACAGATCAGGTTTGTTTGGTAGCTTGATATGAGGCACTACTGACAGGTCTAGTAGTGTTGTATACCATGGTTGGCGTGCCCAAGTTGGTGCTACTAGTATTAGTTTGAGTTTGTTTTGACTCAATTTGTTTACTAGATACGGAAGGAGTGGGAGAGGGGGAAAAGCGTAAACAAATATCCCTGACCAACTCATCCATAACGCATTGCCCTTGGAGTGAGGGTGTGGGTACCTGGATGCGAAGTTTTGGCATTTTGCATTTTCTTTTGTTGCGAATAGGTCTATTTGCGGTGTTCCCCAGTTTTGAAAGTAGGTTTGTAGTATCTGGGGAGGAATTTCCCATTCGTGGATCTGTTGGTGATCTCGACTGAGATTGTCGGCTAACTGGTTCTGAATTCCTGGTATGTATTGCGCTATTAGGCGAATGTGATTGTGAATCGCAAATCCTTTGTGCTAAGAGACACAACTGTGATGAGTGTGTCCCTCCCTGTTTGTTTAGGTAATACATTGTTGTCATGTTGTCTGTTTTGACAAGAATGTGTTTGTGGGCTATTAGTGGTTGAAATGCTTTTAGTGCTAGAAACACTGCTTGTAGTTCTAGTTGATTTATATGAAGTTGTTTTTGCTGAGTGTCCCATTGTCCCTGGATGCTGTGTTGGTTGAGGTGTGCTCCCCACCCTACCATGGAAGCATCTGTTGTGATCACGTATTGAGGCACTGGGTCTTGGAAGGGCCACCCTTGGTTTAAATTTATAGGATTCCACCATTGAAGCGAGGTGTGTGTTTGGCGGTCTATCAACACTAGATCCTGAAGTTGACCCTGTGCTTGTGTCCATTGTGTCGCTAGGCACTGTTGTAAGGGCCGCATGTGTAATCTTGCGTTTGGGACAATGGCTATGCATGAAGACATCATGCCTAGAAGTTTCATCACTAATTTTACTTGATACTGTTGGTTTGGGTGCATGCTTTGTATTACGTTTTGGAATGCTCGTACCCTTTGTGGACTTGGAGTGGCAATCCCTTTTTTTGTGTTGATTGTCGCTCCTAAGTATTGTTGTATTTGACACGGTTTTAAGTGTGATTTTAGGTAGTTTATTGAGAACCCTAGTTTGTGAAGGGTTTCTATGACGTATTTTGTGTGTTGAAGACATTGTTTCTGAGTGTTGGTTTTTATTAACCAATCGTCTAGATACGGGAATACGTGTATGTGCTGCCTTCTGATATGTGCTGCTACTACTGCAAGGCATTTTGTAAATACCCTTGGTGCTGTTGTTATCCCGAATGGTAACACTTTGAATTGGTAATGTATTCCTTGGATTACAAACCTTAGGTATTTCCTGTGTGAAGGATGTATGGGTATATGGAAGTACGCATCCTTGAGATCTAATGTTGACATGTAGTCTTGTTGTTTGAGCAAGGGGATTACGTCTTGAAGTGTTACCATGTGAAAGTGATCTGATTTGATGTAAAGATTTAGGGGGTGATTCTAACCCCGGCGGTCTTAGACCGCCGGGGCCAGGGTCGGCGGGAGCACCGCCGACAGACCGGCGGTGCCCCGCAGGGCATTCTGACCGCGGCGCTTTGGCCGCGGTCAGTGCAGGAAAACCGGCGGTCTCCCGCCGGTTTTCCGCTGCCCGTTGGAATCCTCCAAGGCGGCGCAGCTTGCTGCGCCGCCGAGGGGATTCCGACCCCCCCTACCGCCATCCAGTTCCCGGCGGTCCGCCTGCCGGGAACCGGATGGCGGTAGGGGGGGTCGCGGGGCCCCTGGGGGCCCCTGCAGTGCCCATGCCACTGGCATGGGCACTGCAGGGGCCCCCGTAAGAGGGCCCCTAAATGTATTTCACTGTCTGCTGCGCAGACAGTGAAATACGCGACGGGTGCAACTGCACCCGTCGCACAGCTTCCACTCCGCCGGCTCGATTCCGAGCCGGCTTCATCGTGGAAGCCTCTTTCCCGCTGGGCTGGCGGGCGGCCTGAAGGCGGCCGCCCGCCAGCCCAGCGGGAATGTCAGAATTACCGCCGCGGTCTTTCGACCGCGGAACGGTAACCTGACGGCGGGACTTTGGCGGGCGGCCTCCGCCGCCCGCCAAGGTCAGGATGAGGGCCTTAGTGTTCTGAGATCTGAGATGGGTCTTAGAGTTTTGTCCTTTTTGGGTATTAGAAAATACAGGGAATAAACCCCTGTTCCTTTTTGATGGTTGGGTACCAGTTCTATTGCGTCTTTTTGTAACAACGCTTGGACTTCTAGTTGTAATAGGTCCAGGTGCTGTTTGGACATGTTGTGTGTTCTTGGAGGCACATTTGGTGGTAACTGTAGGAATTCTATGCAATAACCATGCTGGATAATGGCTAGGACCCACGAGTCTGTAGTTATTTCCTCCCAATTTTGGTAATAATCTGTGAGTCTCCCCTCCACTGGTGTTATGTGTTGGGGATTTGTGACGTTGAAGTCACTGTTTAGTTTGTGGGGTTTTTGGGCTTTGGAATTTCCTTCTGGTTTCAGGGAACTGTCCACCTCTATATTGTCCCCGGAAGCCTCCTCTTTGATACTGGCCTTGGTATGTGGGTCTGGCTTGTGAGGTTGAGGGTTCTGTGCTTTGGCCTCGAAACCCCCCTCTAAAGTGTGTCTTTCTGAATGTGCCTCTGCTCTGTGGTAAGTAGAGCGCGCCCATGGCTTTGGCCGTATCAGTGTCATTTTTGAGCTTTTCTATAGCTGTATCAACCTCCGGCCCAAACAACTGTTGTCCATTAAAAGGCATATTAAGCACAGCCTGTTGGATCTCTGGCTTAAATCCGGAGGTGCGGAGCCATGCGTTTCTCCGAATAGTCACTGCTGTGTTCACAGTTCTGGCGGCTGTGTCCGCTGCGTCCATTGCCTATCGTATCTGGTTGTTGGAGATACTTTGGCCTTCCTCCACCACTTGCTGTGCATGCTTTTGAAACTCCTTGGGAAGATGTTCAATAAAATGCTGCATTTCATCCCAATGAGCCCTGTCATATCTTGCCAATAAAGCTTGTGAAATGGCAATGCGCCATTGATTGGCTGCTTGTGCTGCAACTCTTTTCCCTGCTGCATCAAACTTTCGACTTTCTTTGTCGGGTGGTAGTGCATCCCCAGAAGTCTGTGAGTTTGCCTTTTTGCATGCTGCGCCTACTACCACTGAGTCAGGTGTTAGTTGCTGCGTGATGTACACGGGGTCCGTAGGTGGAGGCTTGTACTTTTTTTCCACTCTAGGTGTAATTGCTCTGCATTTGACGGGGTCTTGAAACACTTGTTTTGCATGTTTTAACATCCCTGGTAACATCTGCAGACTCTGGTACTGGCTGTGTGTTGACGACAAAGTATTAAATAAAAAGTCATCCTCAATAGGTTCAGCATGCAGTGCTACATTGTGAAAAGTAGCTGCTCTGGACACCACCTGCATGTAAGCAGTACTATCTTCAGGTGTTGACGGTCTTGGCGGGTAGCAGTCTGGACTATTGTCAGATACTGGTGCATCGTAGAGATCCCATGCATCTGGGCATCCTGGGACATCCCTGTGTGCATTGGAGATTGCATCATAGGGGGTGTTGCAATTGGTGACAGTTGCGGCGAGTGCAGTGGCGATGGTTGTGGCAAAAAACGTGGTGGAGTTTTTTCTTTTGTCACCTTTGCCTTTGGCTGTTTCTCTGTTTCTTGGAAAGCAAGTTTCCTTTTCATTTTAATAGGGGAAGAGTTCTTATTTTCCCTGTGTCTTTTTGAATATGGAGCCTTCTTTGTGTATAATCTGGTTCTCCCAGCTCCAATTCTTGTTCAAATCTATGCCCTTGAAGTTGGGATGACAGGCCTTGTTCCTCAGAATAGGAGCTCTGTTTCGGCTCCCATGCTGGATGTTTCGGCACCGAAACTTTTTCCGCAGTCTTTTTCGGCTCCGAAGCCACTTTTTTTGGTTTCGGGGTGCCGATCTCTCGGTGCCGACTTTGTTCGGAGCCGGTATCTCGGTGTCGAGTCTGGACGGAGCCAGTATCTCGGTGCCGAGTATACTCTGTGCCGGTATCCCCACCGGAGTCGGATGTCTTCGACACATGTGTGCCCTTTTTCGGTGCTGATGGTTGGTCACTGTGTTTACGGGTTAAGCCATGGCCTGCAGGCGGTGGCGTCCCCTGGGCTTTTATTATCTTGGTGTGAGTTTTAGCCGGGGCAGTTTTACTCACGGTCTTTGCCGGCTGCTCACTTTCAGCCTCGTCCGAGTCCGAATCCGGAATGGAGTAAGTCTCCTCCTCTTCGACGTCGTGTTGCCTGACGGCGTCAACGCCATTTGAAGCCTTCGAGCTCTCCGGTCCTGTAGCGTCTTTTTCGACCGAAATGCCCGGCAGGCCTCGCAAGTATCCTCTTTGTGTTCGGGGGACAAACACAAATTACAGACCAAATGCTGGTCTGTGTAAGGATACTTATTGTGGCATTCGGGGCAGAAGCGGAATGGGGTCCGTTCCATTAGCCTTGAAGACGCACGCAGTCGGCCGACCAGACCCTGCTGGGGAATGGAAGCCCCGAAGGGTTACCGGAGCTCTTCTTTTATTCGGTGTCGATCTGCTATAACTAACCCGATACCGAACGCAAACAATACCGTTGAGTTTTCCGAGATTTAACTAACTTTCCGAACCGAAACACGGAGCGAAGAGGAACACGTTCGAACCCGATGGCGGAAAGAAAGCAATCTAAGATGGAGTCGACGCCCATGCGCAATGGAGCCGAAATGGGAGGAGTCCCTCGATCTCGTGACTCGAAAAGACTTCTTCGAAGAAAAACAACTTGTAACACTCCGAGCCCAACACTAGATGGCGGGATATGCACAGCATGTGTATCTGCAGCTACACATGCCATCGAACATTATATATATATATATATATATATATATATATATATATATATATATATATATATATATATATATATATATACACACACATACATACACACACACACACACATTTGACATATTTAGGGGCGATAGGTGCTTCCAGATACAGGGCTGGTAAAAAAAAACAAATCTTCTGTTTCACTCTCTCTGGGTTTTGAGGGTAGGTCTTCGCTCAAACATTTACCTGCTTTTGTTCCTGGTAAAGGGGAGCATTTGGGTGAAAACATGGAAGGAGTTTTCAAACTCAAACTGAGACTTGATGTGCAGGTAAGTCTGGTTGCTTTGCATCTCAATTCTTAAAAAGAAAGCAGCTTAATGGGGGAAATGTACAGCCTCATACTTACACACTTAGGCATCTTATTGAGGATTGTCAATTTGAAAAATGTAAAGACCAGTTGGCATGTGATCATCAGTTAATTTTTCAATGTGTGAGCAGACAAATACAACAAAAGCTACAGCCTATGGGTACTCCTTCACAGGAAGAAACAATTGGAACCACTAAAAATATTGACTCGCTCCAGATTTCTGTAAAAGAACTGGATGCCATATGTTTCGATACTGGTAATGCTGTACATTCTAAAGACAACAAAAATTTTAAAGGGGTAAAATATTCCAAAGAGAGTAATAGAGCTAGCAAATTGTTTTTTAATCTACCCAATATGTTTCACGTGTGGAAATCCCACTCATATCATCAGAGGCAAGGGGTGTCCAGCCAAGTTTATAACTTCTAGGAGCTGTAATAAAGTTAGACATATTGTGAAAGTGTGCCAAGGGCATAAGAAGCAATGTGAAAAGTTGATTAACTTTTCCGAAGAAGGTGGTACTAGTTTTGTTAAGATGCAAGACGAACTTCAGGACATGACGCTTGGCATTAAGGATGGTGATGTTTTTCTGGTTATTCTAGTGTGTGTGCCAATCCATTAATCGAGGTTCAAGCTGGAGACAACATTTTAATGTTGTTTGATTCATGAGCTAGAAGAACAATGATGATACTAGTGCAGGAGAGCTGTAAAAAATAACATTCTCATGTCCTATCTTTTAGGAACATTCTTTTCCTATGTAATGTCTCCTCCCCCCACCACAATAAAATACAACAAAAGAAGCATGGCGATTGGTACGATCCATGGGACGGAGCAATATGACTGGTGACTGCAACAAAGAAAAATGGTGCAGTCACCACTGCAGGACAAGAGGACTCAGACTACGAGTCTTGAAAGTATTTCAAAAAACATTTAGAGGGGGGGAAGGGTAGGCCCCAAACCGAAAAATAGAAGTTGCGAAGTCAAAGTGTCGCAGGAGCCAGAACGCTCCCCACTGCCCCTGTGTGATCTCATTGGACAGCAATGGGATCAAAAACAAACATGGGGGTGTTGGCCACCAGAGGGGCTTTGGGTGCAGGGCCTAGACCAGTGAAATTCATCAGTTATAATTAACTGAAATTGGTATAACTTGTAGCTCTGTGACACACTGCTTATGACCGGAAATATTACATCACTGATGTCATCTGAAATCTATGGCAGTGCAAGTAACTTGTGAGTTTCTTATAAATGCTGAATTTCAGTGGTTTTTTTTGGTTTGTTTTGCAACTAGTGATTTTTCGAGAGTTATAGTGACCTTAGGGCACGAGTTATAGTTACTTAAAAGAACTCTAATTATAACTGCTGAATTTCTATGTTTTTGTACGAGTAAATTTAGAACCTAACTAAAGCGTCCCTGTATCTTTGTTGTTTTCAGTGAATATATATATTTTGCATTTTTGCATATACACACACACACTAACGGTGATAGGACAAAAGTGTTCAAATAGTTTAAACCATTGGCAATCCTTCTGGATAGCTTTCCAATCCTTTTTTTTTTCTTCTCCTCACACTGACACTTTACACCAAGGTTGCCTTAAGCAAATCAGCACTGACCGTGCTCCTCATGGGAACAGTTCATTCTAAACTGGCAGGCTAGGTGCCTTCCAGAAGGGAACAAAAACAACACCGACTGTTTACAACCCTATTAGGGGTCATCAGTGAGGTAGTCTTGGATCCCATGGCACAGTGGTTAAGACCATTTGCAAGTGTTCCACATAAAACACCTCTTCTGGCTTAAAATGTTGCACAAATCAAGCAAAAAAGGATGTAGGAAACCTGTGTAGTTTCCAAGTTTCAAGCGGAGAGCAGTTCTTCAACACCACCGACACACTAGAACTGCTCACCTTAAATGTCTGTTTTTCAGTTAGATATTTTAAGTGCAGGATTAACACAGTGCATCCCGTGCAGAGTTGAAAAATGACAAAAGTATTTTACCACTCCATGTACAGTATGTATTACAGCTTTGAACTAGAAATTACTACAAGTTGTGCAGCTTCGTACACAGTGTACTCTATGTAGGTTTTGCCTAACGTGCAGGCTGAAGGTTGGAAATAGCATGGTTTGTGTCATCAAAACTATACTGGATATTAAGTGTTAGCTAGAAATTGTTTTTAATCCGCATATTTACATTGTCTCACACTATGTTAATATAACAAAAATCCATGTGATACAATATTTTCCGATCAACATTTTTATACACAATGAAAACGTTATGTTGCATCTTCCCATATCTTGCACATCAACAAAAACTGAAAGCAATTCTGACAATCGCTATCGCCAAGCTTGACTATGCCAACAGCCCATACATACCTTGGGGCACCCGGAGTCATCATATGCAAAATACAATGTATCCAAATGCTTCCACAAGGCTTCTTCTTCACCTTCACCCAAAAGAAAGCATGACTCAAGGCATGCAATCAGTCCACTGGTTGCCTATAGTTAGAAGGGCAATGTTCAAGGCACTCTGCGTTTTCCACATAGCCTCCCAAGGGAAAGGATCGCTATAACTCAGCCTTCATTTCCTTTTCATCCCTCTTTGCAAAGCCAGGAGTAACGGACTTAAGAGTGATTCTCTATTTTGGGGCACACACTAATGATACAAATAGGAGCGGAAACTCAATTTGCTGCACTCTGTTTTCATAAGAATTGCAAAAGTCTGTTTGGCAGTAATGTGATCTCCAAACAGGGTCTGCTCTCTTGCACCATCATTCTAACCCCCTCACATGAATATATCCATAATTCATCCTCTGAGTTCATCTCGATGTGACTGCACCAACCTTGGGCAGCAAGGGGTTATTTTCAGTTTCTGCTTAAGTATAGGGTTCTAACAAATGCTCATATAAATCAAGAGATGCTTGTTTTTTATGTTTTACCTTTTGGTCATGTACATTTTCTGAACTGAGTTTAAATCTGAAACTTGTTCTTAATCTTGATTTCTCCTGCCTCGGATTTGCTAACGGCTACGCTGGTTAATTCAGGTAACCAAGATGTCAGCCTTAAAGACTGACATTTTGTAGATGTTTTACTCAAAAAGATCAGCTCAGTCAATGAAAAGCTTTCTCAGTCTCCAACAAGAGCATGCCGTTTTATTTTACTATGTTTTTCTGTTAGCTTGGCGACAGGGTGAACATCAAAATTTCAGCTTTCCAAGATAAAAGTTTATTGGTGCACTTCCACCAACAGGAGTAACAATCACCAAGGTGCAAGTTTGTATTTGAGCTTCTATGTTTATTGTTGTTATAGTTCTGTGGTAGTAAAATATGAGCATGCCTTTTCTGTTTTGGATATCACTGTTGATAGCAGCATTTGACATCATCATGTACCCCATCGTTTGGTCAAATGGAGTTTGATAAATCTACCAGTCATGGCACTTGTTTAGGTAAAGTTTATAGAACTTTGGTGTCAGTAAATGTGGGTCTACCGGGCCGTGTAACAAAATCCTGGCATGCCTTTTTGCTGACCACATTTATTTTTATTTTATGCATAAAGCACAACATTTCGTGATCATAGCCACTTCATAAGTTTTGTTTAAGACTGCTACCTACTCTGGCTAAGCCATATGAAGTCATCTTAAATGTTAGCATGGTTGATTTCACCTGTGCCATTAAGACTGCAATATTCTTTTACACTTATCTATTAATTCAAGGCACCATCTCTGCAACCAAACTCAACCCTGCATAGCTCATATACGACCTTCACAGTGCTGAGAAGACTAACGCTATGACTCGTACAGTAATCATGAAAACACTAATTCCATCACCTTATCTAACAACGTTTACAAGACCACTTACAAGGCAACCCAACCTATGCTTTCATTTCCAAGGGCCCTCCACACACCTCCCCTCTCTGCTTTCATTTCATAAGATACTACTCACTACCTGTGGCAGAACATGCAGGCTTGCCCACCATAATGACAGCAAGAAACACCAGGCATTGTACTTTCAGTAGATAGTCCTTTTTACGGGCGAGTGCAAAGCGCTCCGTTCATTCTGTAATCGCTCTTTGGGGTTCAAACCATGCCCATGTCACATCAGTCACTTACATTCATTCATGGGCTTGCTTTTTAAAATCCGCTTGCTTTCATTTGTGAAAGGCATGCATACCTCATGCCTTTTCCGGTGTTTAGCCCACCTACACAGCACCGGTAAACTACTAAAAACATACGAGGCTCGATTTTTTCAGCCTGGGGTCCAGACAACTTTATCTGTTTATTTTCCATGCAGCGTGATCGCGCTGCATTTTACATAGTGCGATCGCGCTGCGTTTTTTTTCTTTACTACGCTTATAGCTCTAACTCGGGCAAATGCGAGACCCTTTACATTGAAAATGCTCGTTAGTCTTACAATCACTTGAATTCCTTCAGATCATTATATTCTTCACTGTTTTCAATAAAGTGGCCTTTTGTTTTCCCCAGTTTGTGATCACTTTATAGATGATAATTCCACAGAATTGGCCATACATGGCAGCAAATCTACAGGAAACCAACTACATCCCTTAGTGTCAAGGTATGGTCCTGGCTCCTCAATGCAAAGGCACCACTTATCTTGCATATTTTTAGGTTTACATCCTGTGAAACGCATCAATTAAAAAAAGAGATTTTTTTTAATGCGGCTTCAAAGACATTCAAATGTTTTGTGGTAGGCAGACACTCTACTCTCAAACTAGCATGGTTGTTGAAACTTGAGTTGTTCCACATAGGACCTAAGCCTCTCAAGTTATTTTTCTATCCCCAAGAATGATTTTTCAGTGATTCTGGTCTCAAAATTGTACATTCTCCCAGCGTTTAAAACTTCATTCTCTGCACCTATCTTGAGTGTGCAGTGTAACGAATCAGCATTTCACTCTATCCTCACATGTAGGCTATGTAAACTGTTAAACATACAGCAAACTGTGGCCTTCTGTAGCTAGGTCTGCAGTTCACCAATATACCCAATGAAATAATACATAAAAAGTGTTTCTCCCGCTCAGTAGTTACTATTGCCCTCAAAGTCTCAAGGTAAGAAGACAGAACTACCTTTTCAGGAGGGTAGGTAATCATTTATTTGCCATAGGGGACATAATTGTGACCATTTAGTGATCCTGCTATTTCAATGATCAGTTGCTGTGATTTGCTTCGTGAGTGAAGTCAACTGCATGAGGTGGGGTGTGCCTTTACCATTTGTTCTTGCTGTTCAGAAAAGATAAGGTATAGAAAACAGGCAACGGTTATGTCTGTAAGCCTGACCTTACAGTCAAGCAGGGAGTTGATGACTGCAGGATTAATCAAGAGCTGTGCTAAAAATGTCATTATCTGAGTGCAATGCAATGATGGAGCAATCACACACTTGACTTAATTCACAGCAGAATATGCCCTTTATGTTCTAGTTTATTACATTAAATGCAAGCCCGCACACCCACAATGAAACAAAATGGCTGAAATAAGTAAAGCTGATAAAGGTCGGCATACTTCATCTGACATATTTCACATCATCATATAGTGATATTTTGTACATTTTGCCATTCAGAAATATTTACATTAATCACTCTATAGAAACATTAAGTTGCAGTTCTGTTATAATTTCAAGCTTCTTCAATCATTACACTGTTATTAGTTTTTGTTTATTTTTCCTATGCAACGTTTATTACTTTTTCAGTGTTTTTTCAAGCACTTTTCCACTGTAGCATGACCCCTGGTGCATCGTGTTCCAAATTGGTACAATTTAGCACTTGTGAGATTGTAAAATGTCATGGCTGTAAACCCTCTGCTCTGTGCAGTGTTTGCACTTTTTGAATCCTACTGGCCTCTTAAGATGTAAATACACACACAGAAATGTTACCTGAGGTGTCTGTCAGTTTCTCAGTGACTCAGTGAATTTAGTTTTTAAAGCCCAGAGTGTACAGTTGACTATTCATGTATTTACTTAACAAAACAAGCATTGGATAGTCAGTAGGTCTGGTGCTGGCCATCAGCCCTTTGACTTTGTCAATGCTTGCTTGGGTTTGTCATGGTTTTTGCAAAACTTCATTGTTTGGGATGCTGCCAAGCCCTTATTAATGTCAAGAAAGGGAAGTAGTTTGTGCATGGATGTGCTCCTTGTAAAAGAGAAGAATGATGACACTAAATATGAAGTTAGCCAATGGCTTAAGTGGGCTGGATCACTATTTCATGATCTATTTTTTAGTGTGCAGAATAAACATCGGAATGACATAGTAACAGACTAACAGACGAAGAGGGCTGGCTGAAAGCTCCTTCAAGTATTTACATTTTAGTAAAATTAAAAGGTCTAATGCCACACCTAACAAGAATGCTTCCAGTTTACCTGTGGGTGTTGAGGGTTAAATGCTTAAATCATCACGTGTCTCGTTTCTCTGCATAGGCATAGCAAGCAAACAGAAAGATAGATACTTCTTACACTTAACATGAACAATCAAAACATTTAAGTCAGAAAAATTAGCGATATATAAAAGAAATGTATTTGATAAACAGATAAAAATATGCTTACTTTCTATATTGCGAGAAAATCCGAATGAGATGTTGAGAATTACAGCATGAAAAAAGATAAAAAAAGATGTTAGTATTACTTTTTTGATAAAAACTTAAAATCATCAACAAAAAAAAACATTTTTTTTTTCCCTTTTTCAATTTCACAGTCAATATAAAACTAACATTCCCTGTCATGGTCACACATTACAATTGAGTTTTATAACCGCTGATCAAGAGTTTTCATTGAAAATGCTAGGTACAGATTGTATAAGTACTCAAATGTTTCAAAGCTTTGAAGCGGAACGAGGCAAAACTGGTTTTACAGGTAAAACGCACAATAAAACAGAATACCTTAATCACTCTTCTCCTGATACAGGAATCTAAAAGGTTACTTCTAGGAGTAGTTTGTCAGCTTGAAGACTTTCTGGATTCACATGCTGTGCATTATTCTGCCATTTTGTGGTTGGGTCTAGAATTGTCTCTATTCTGTTTTTTTCAGTGGGCGAAGCTGTTGACCATTTGATGGTCTGTCCCTCCTCTTATGAAGTTAGACATATGTCCAGAAAGCTCCCTTACGTCCTCACCATCTTTAGATTCTTTTCTCTGGGGTCTTTGCATGTATAACATCCTTTGCATTGTTATAAACTGTCCTGACCTCCCAACTGCAAACATCCTCACTCGTTTATTGGCAGAGTTGGGGAGGTCACATGTGAATCCAGATAGTCTTCAAACTACTAAATTCGTCCTACAGGTAAGTAATCATTTTGTTTCACAGCATGAATCTTTCAGATTCTCATACTGTGCTCTGACAATGTACGTGTTCCCTTGTCCTGTGGGAGGATGGGTAAAGAACATGGTTGTGGTTGCAAACAAGTGTTTATGTACTTTCTGTCCCACCTGAGCTACCTGTTTTGCTTAGATGTCCACACAGTAATGTTTTATGAAGGTGTGCATGGCGAACCACGTTGCTGAATTGTCGCCGACAGACACATTGGCTAAGAAGGTGAGCATTGCCCTTAGTTAATTAGAATATTACACCCACTTTCACTCCAGTGTACACCATTCTTACACCTTTATCACAGTCTTGTAACGGCAAACCATTCAAAAGAACTACAGTAAAGAGTCCCCTTGAGGGACCCACTGGGCACTGCAGTGCCAGCCCAACGAGGAGATGCCCGATGATGAAGCATGCCACAGAGTTCACTCAGTGAGAGCCTTTGTTCTTGAATTACAATATTCCACGGACCTCATTTCCCTGAGGATACACTAGATGTGTTTTACCACTGTGAGGGTCATGTTTGCTTGCTTGAACCTATTACCAATGGAATTAAAGGAATTAGTGGAAAGTGTATGTGAAGAGTTGCATATTGTGATGTTCTTGCTGTTCCATCATTGTATTTCTTTGTGTTCTTTTCTGTTACAACCACAAGATCTTAAAAAGTCGTGGTCGCCTATGAATAATATGTTTGTAGCCACTCTTGGATCAGTCTTCAAGTGGAGTTTGAAGTTCAGTATCAGTGGGATACATAGTGCCATCATTCCTATTATTTTCTCCACCAGCCTTACTGTCAGAGCTAACCTCTTCTGATAGTGGTGAACTATCAGAAGTAGATGTATGGATTAATATTCTAGAGTGACACAGAATCAGAGTTTCTCTAGTATTTGTATAACTGTGTTGGTGATTACCTTGCAGTGGAGGTATAGCCTTGCTTTTATGAGCAAGTTGTCAAAATAGGGGTAGACACGGATCCCCTTTCTTCAAAGGTGTTCTGTGACCATAGCCAGGCATTTTGAAAATACTTGTGGTGCTGACGTTATCCCAAATGGCAGCACAGCATATTGGTAGTGTATCTTGTCTACTACGAATAACAGAAACTAGGAGTCTGCTGCTCATTGGTGGGTGTAGGTATGCATTCTTCAGATCTATTGCTGAGAAGTAGTACGACATCCTGAAGCTTTGTCACTTGGAAATTTTGTGTGTTTTTTGTTTTACCTATTCAAGAGCCTTTGGGTCCGGGATGGTGACAAGTCAGCCTTAGGTAATAGGAAGCACAGGGAGTAGACCTTTTGCCCCCTTTCTGACTGTGGTACTAGTTCTCTCTCCTCCTTTTTCAGAAGGTCTGCCACTTCCTTCTTTGGGTGCAGGATAGCCTAGCAGTTTTGATGCCTCGCCCATGGTTGTACGTTGGATGTATTTTTTAGGAGTCCTTTGCAATATCCATGCACGATGAGGTTGAGTATCCACTTGTCAGAGTGATGTCTTCCCATTCCTTGGGGAATCCTCTGACTTTACCTTCCTACTGGTAGGGGTGGTGTGACACGATGTCACTTGGTGGCATGAGCAGATCAACATGGTGCTACTGTTCTTCTGTGACTATGGAAGGAGTCATCAACTACTGTCCCAAATAGTAATGCCCATGTGAAAAGAATAGTGACAACTGTTACTTGTACTTCGTGCTAAATACAGACACCCTCAGCCACGTGTGCCTCCTGAGCATGTCTCCTGTGCACAGCTGCCTGCTTGTGGTGTCTGCAGCAGCTCGGGCTGACTTTAGACAGGTGTTATTTATGGGCTTGCCCTACGGAATTAGGGTCTTCATGCTTTTTTCTAGTACGGCTAGGGAAGGTGCTGGGCGAAGACTCTCCATTCCCTGCCATTCTTGGTGGGAATACCTGTTAAGAAGGACACTGGAATTTGCTTTTCTCCACTGGACCACGACTGATCGTTCTTTCTTCCTGCCCACCATTTTACCCATTTGCTCTTTAAGTCAGGTGGCGGACCTATTGATGGTGGGGAGTTGGCTCTTGCAAGCTGCGGCCTCCCTTTTTTTGTCCAGAACACTGGGCAGCATCGAAGAAACTGGTTCCTTCATGGAGAAGTTAGCAGAGTTTCCAATAGAAAACATGGTTCCCCTTGCTCCCCATCCAGCTTGACCATGTAGGTGTTCACTGCACTCTTTACCACCGTGTTATGCTTTGAGATGTCATCCAAATGCAAGGGCTTCGAAAAGTACAAGTTGACATCCTCCTCCAGTGAATTCGCATCAATGTCCTGCAAGTCTGCTTAGGGTTCGGCTTCCAAGACTTCATCTTGGTACTGTACATCTGTACATCATCAGCTTTGTCATAGAAACAGATGCTCCAGTCAGATCCAGCAGTCCTGGCAATGGCTCTGGGAGTGTCATACGGGATACTGCAAATGAGTACAGTGTCGGAAATGGTCAATCATCTCTAGTTTCTTTTGACAATGAATCCATGCACAAACCAACTCAGCATCCTTCCTTTCCACAGACTGCTGCACGGAGAAAGGGTTGAGCTTAACTAAATGGAGGAAGCGTAGGCAAGAGCAG